>NC_056737.1:1583074024-1583374024 GCF_019279795.1 Protopterus annectens | reverse complement strand
ATCATCTGCCCTGTTCATTTCATTTTGTATGGAGGTGCTGCGGTAAAAGATGGACCTGGGTAGACAAATTAGATCCAGATTCCTGTTCCTCTGTCACAGACAAGGTGAAGCATTACTGATTTGCAGTCCACACACCCCTTTTCACTTCACAAAACCCTTGTTTCGTGATAACATCAGGAGTTATGCCTAGTCCCCAACCTAGTTGCGATAATACGTTAAGTACCCAATTTTTTAAAATATTAGTTGTGTGTGTACATCTAGCAAATGATTCTTTTCACCCTTGTTTTCAGGATGCTACAAAAAGACTGCATTCCATGTACAGAATTTTAAAGATGCAGAAGAGGTGGGTTCATAAGGTGGTACAGTTAATTTCTCTAGCTGATAATTCAGGTCCCAGGAACAGATTTTCTTTGGGGGGGGGGTTGATGTGTAGGATATCTTTTTAATAACAGTTTGACCTCAAAGCATGAAGAAAGAGGTAGCTCCATAGGCATATAAACTGAAATAACAGACAAATGTACTTTAATAGAATTATAAGTCAAGACAAAATTGAGCAACTCACATAACTATTTGAGGATGCATGATAATCCTTCCTGATAGAGATTCAGTCCTATTTTTTGGCAACAAGAAGAAAATCATTTATCATTTTGAAATACAGGACTTTCTAGTTGCATTTTTGTTAGCTTCCTTAATCACCTCCAGCATATCCTTTGAATAAAGATGCCTGAAAGGAAATAAAATCCTGTCATCCAAAGTGTGAGACTGAGTATTGTCAGATGTGGAGTAATTAGAAGGCCTTTTTTCTACATGAGTTAGTCCATCTTGTTCGGTAATGTGTGGTGATTGCCCTAGACTAGATGAAATAGAAGGGAAAACCGGTGCTGTTTGGCCAAAGAGGGCATCAGGAGAATTTTGGGACTGTCTTTCTGAATCTTCTGCAGGGCCTTTTGAATGAGAACAAAGGAAGAAAGCATACAGGAATTTCCCTATCCATGGGATGGAGGTGGTGTCTGATGTCCATGCTTCCTTGCAAGGAATCCTGGAGCAAAAGAGTCTGAGTTGATTGTTCTGCTTGGAAGCAAAAATATATATTTTGGAGGAACCTCACAGGCAGACAATATGAAAGACCTGTCT
Organism: Protopterus annectens; assembly: GCF_019279795.1. Classification (NCBI taxonomy): domain Eukaryota; kingdom Metazoa; phylum Chordata; order Ceratodontiformes; family Protopteridae; genus Protopterus; species Protopterus annectens. The sequence goes on along the minus strand of NC_056737.1, from coordinate 1,583,372,890 downwards.
GTGCAACATCCATTTTGGGGGTCTGCCCTGGATTTGCACAGGTAGTCTGCTAAGATGTTCTGTTATGAAGAAATGGAAACCATTTGGAAGAAAAGTTATTGATTAATTGCAATGTTCCAAGCTATCACTGTCAGTCTACACAGGTCATATGACTTTGTGGCTACTGTTTGTTGACATACCACATAACATTGGTATTCTCTGTCAAACTTGGAGTTTCCTATGACCAAAGGTGATAGAGAGACTGAAGAGCAATAACTAAAGCTATCATCTATTCTATGTTTACATGTTCTGTTCTTTCCTTTTCTGACCAAAGTTTGCATACACTGAAACCCTTTGAACAATCTCCCCAGGCCCTGAAAATGTGTCTGTGGAGACCTTTTTCCAGAGGAGGGGAGTAAGAAAAGGAACTTCTGGATTTGCTGTTATCTGAGTGATCCATCAAAAACAGTTCTTTCCTCATGTAAGGCAAGAGAGGTACTGTGGATGTCAGTGTACTGCACATACAGACCTTAGGCACAATTACAGTTTCTTTATTGGTGTCTGGCGAAAGGAATCATTTGTGTTACTGATGCCATGGATTCCAAGGCTCTCACTTGCAGAGCACTCAAACATAAACCACTAAGATGCTGCAAGAACGTCAACACTCTATCAGTCCAACAGCATATACCACAAAAAGTCCAAATAAAATAGAATATTTGATTGTACTGGTAAGCACTTTCATCCTACTCAGGGGACTTCATCAGACAACATTAAACAATTCATACAGTGTTTAAAGTAAAAAACAAACAATCACAGATGATTGTCAATGTACAGTGCTCCCCCTTCTTAAATAAACTGGAAACATTTCCATATATCATTAATGCCAGGCTTTACACCTGAATTAAATTTCATACTTTGTCCAGTCTAATAGTTCTTCTATTGTTTAATGTTGTGTGATGAAGTCCTCTGAGTAGAATGAAAATGATTACCAATACAACTAAATACTCTCTCTTGCAAAGGTCAGAGAAAAGTTTGTGAAGGACAGAAAGCAATCTGTTAAGAACTGAATCGTGTCTGAAGGAATAAAACCATCATTGGCTCATATGTGTTTACTAGGCTGACAACCACAAGGGCCTTTTTAAGCCTAGCCATGCATCCCAAATCTCTGACTAGTTACGATACCCTTGATAAGTGTAAGCATGGGCCTGGGAGATGAACCATTTACAGGTTACCTGTTTGCATCAGAGACATAGGTGCGAAACCAGGGATGAATTCCCAGTTTTCCATCCAATTGTCCAAGTTGCACTTGAATTGGATTAGGGAGGAACTCTGCTTCACATGGATGGGGAACCGCTTTCATAGACGGAGTAGTCTCTGGGATAGATACATATCTCTCCAGCAGGTCCTATTTATATCACAGGCAAGGTTTAAATCTTTAGAATGGGTAATTCTGGTACTGTTTTGTGTGGATATGCAGGAGGTCCATCAGAGTGGGGTCAGACAATGCACTGTATGCCAGGCATAGAGCTCCCCTTAAAAGCTTGTAGAAGACAGAATACAGGGATAGGGCCTTGAGGCGGTCTGCATAGGACATATTACTTATGCTCTGTATTCTTTTAGTGAAGAACCTCTGTGGACATTCCAGTTGTTGGATATGCCTGGTTAGGTACATACCAAAGGGGGCACTGTACTCAGTGATAGGTCTGATGAATGCCAAATACAGTGAAGCAATGACTTACTTGGACTTAGATGCCATACCTTTGTTTATAAGTTGCGCAACATAGAATACTTTCCTCACCACTGTAGACACGTGATGATCAAAGCCTAGATTACTATCTATGCGCGTCCCTAAGTCCCTGACTACTACGTCAACTCTAAAGAGTGTGTTGTCAATATGATAGTAATCAGGGATGGATGACTTCCCAAAGGATATTATTATGCATTTCATGGCATTTAGTTTTAGTCCATGACACTGACGCCAGTTGTTTGTCTGTGTCAGCCCCTCCTGGAGAACAATTGTGTCAGTGTGTGATTCAATGACAGCTCCTAATTTGCAATAATCTGCAGATTTAGTCAGCCAGAGACTACTGACATTGGCCTTGACTTCTGAGAAGTAAATGCCAAAAAGGAGCTGTCTCAGGACTGATCCCTGAGGGGCGCCACTTGTGACTGGCCTCTTTGTAGAGGTGGACTCTCCAATTCTAACTTCCTGGGTCCTGTCTGTGAGTCATTTGGCTATCCACTGGGTGACATACAGGTCTTTACCTAACCTCTTGAGTTTGTCAACAATGCCCAAGTGGGGTATTGTGTTAAATGCCTTGGCCAGGTCAAGGCAGGCAGTGTGAACGATTTTGCCCTCACCCATTGCTTTGGTGACCTTCTCAAAGAAGTCTACCAGGTTTAGTAAGCATGACCTGCCCTTTACGAAACCAAACTGGGTTGGGTCCAGTGTCTGGAGGTTTACTATATCTCTGTTGATCATCTCCATGATAATTCTTTTCATGATTTTACATACAAGACTAGTGAGACTTATGGGTCTGTAGTTTCCAGGTTCTGTAGATGGCCCACCTTTGTGCAGAGGAATGACTGTTGCCTTTCTCCATTCATAAGGCATGAAGCCTGTTTGGAGGTTACATTTAAATAGTAATTCCAGAGGTCCTGATAGGTCATGTTTCATGCTATTTATAAGGCATCCTGGGATATTGTCTGTGCCCATTGATGCAGTGTTCTTGGTCTTAGAGAGAGCATTAAGGACCTGTTCCCTAGTGATAGTAGGGGGAGTTAGATTTGATGATATTTCCTGAGGGAAGGTTGACGGAGAGAGAGGAGTAAAGTTGGAGCTGAATTTATCAGCCAGGAGGTTTGCTATATCTTCTGGCTCAGTATAGGTGGCTCCATTTACAGTGAGCTCTGCACACAACTGTGTATCGCATTTCTGGTTGTGAACATAGTTAAAGAATGCTTTGTGGCTGTCCTTGGCCTCGGAGGCCAAACTTGCCTTAAATTTGGCTTTTGTAGACTTTATTTGTCTACTTTAATAAGAGTGCTTTTATCTTGCTGGGTGCTGCACCTCCTAATTATTGCTAGGATTTTTGTCTGCCTGTTATACATGCAATTGATTTTGTGATTCCACCAGGGTGGCTTGTTTTTTTTGTTATTTCTGTACTTCTTCCTGGTGGGTACAGCTGACTTGATACAGTTATTAACATGCTTGTACAGGATTTCTGTGAACAGTTCTGCATAGGCAGAAGTGTTCTCAGTGTTTATGGGGCTTGAAATTTTGCCAGGTTCTCACTTAATAGCAGGAGGTTAGCCTTAGAATAGTTCCTGAATATTCCAGGTTTAGCTGGGGCCCATGTTTTATTTTTACTCCAAAGGAGACCGTTCTGTGGTCTGACATTACCAGGAAAGGCATTAGGGGGTGTGCAGCACTCTCCCATATTAGTGAGGACCAGATCCAGTATGTTTGCACCCCTGATTGGTGTACTGACTATCTGCTTCAGGAAGTTTGTGTTTACAAAATCCTGGAATCTCTGTGCATGTATGTTTGAAGTCGTACAGGATTCCCAGTTAATAATGGGGTAATTAAAGTCACCCATGAATATGGTATTGGGTTGGATGGTTAGTGTTTCTAATAAGTTTAAATACATGGTATGGGTTTCCTGAGTCATAGAGGGGGACATATAGCTTTGCAAGGAAGTCGTATTGCATTTTACCTATGGTGATTTGAACATGGAGAAGCTCAAGTGCATTGTCTTGTTTCACCAGCCTTGAAGTATATTTATTTTTGATGTAAATAGAGACACCGCCACCTTTAGCCCTTACCTGTGAAGTAGCTGGTCTAAAAGTGTGGAAGGCATTATAACCCTACACTGCTGGTGTGCTGTCCTCGACTTTAAACCATGTCTCTGAGACCACACAGACACGAACATTCTCTAGGGTAAAGAGAGCTTCCAGGGAGTGGAGTTGTTTTGTTTAGGCTCCTAGCATTGAGCAGTAATACCTTTAGATTTTCCTGGTTTTGGTATGTTATGTCGGAAGTACTTTCAGTTTGGCACTCCAAAAAGGCACTATGGAGGAAGACAATGTTTTAGCTAATATTCAAAAGCCTAGAGGGGAGAGGTGCAGACCATCCCTGGCAAAGCAGCATGGTCTGTTGACCATCTCGTTCCATGTTGACAAATATTTCACCCCCTTAGAATGATACCAGAAACGAAGCCAAGTATTAAAGTCAATCATCTTTTGTTCGTATTGTGTCATCATCCTTGGAGAAGGTAAAATGCTGCTCAATGCTAGGCTCATACCAGCCTGAGACACATGTTCAGAAAGCTCTATGATGTCTCTCTTCATATATTCTAAGGAGGTATGTCTTAGGTCATTTACTCCCACATGGACTACGACTGAGTCATATTGGTAATTGTGATCCAATGACCTGAGTACATGCGTAATGTGGTGGATCCTAGCCCATAATAAGCAACTGACCGTAACATTCTCCTTACTCAGCCTGGCAACAGAGACATCAGTGTGGCTCACAATGAAGTCTCCAATGACTAGAATGTTGGATTGTGTGGTGACTTGCTTTATGGGCCTAGAGGTAGAGGCCCCATGAGATGTAGTTCTATGTGTTGATGTTGGTATTGTTTTGAAAGAGTACATTTGACACTGTTGAGGGTATTTCTTGTGTGTACTTTGTCTAGAAGGTCTTTGTGGTTTAGGAAGGTTACAAGTAGGTGCATCAGTATATGTTGGTCTATATAAACGGAAAAAAAACAACAGGTAGACCACGGCTGAAAAACCAGGTTATAAATCCAAATATCCAAGTATCCAGATATAAATCCACTTCCACTTCCAACAAATTCTCTTTATTAAAACAAGAGTAAGCGCTTTCACGATCTAAAACAACTGATCACTTCTTCAGACTCTTCAAAACAGTTTAAACATTATTATTTAAAATCTAGCTCATCCAATAGAGTCACATTCTACTATGACATCATCTAATTAATCTTTTATGCTACAATTACATAGTGTAACCATCTACTTTAAACTTAGTAACAATTAAAAATACATATACATCACAATTCATGCAAAAATTACAAGAATACATATTACATATACTGTATGGTATAGTCAAATAAATAATTAATGCTTAAGTGGTCTAGATTTTAAAAAAGATTTCAACGAAACAGCATTATTCAACCCAGGGGGTCTGTCTGCTTGAAGTAATAAAATCCACGTTTGTTCTACTTCTTCTACTCTATTCTTTGTGTCACCCCCTCTATTACTTTTATTTATTACTTCTAGAACCATAAAGTTAAAAATGTGTTTTATATTTGCTTCTTCTACATGTTTTGCTAGGGCGTTCGTATCTTTCTTTTTCTTTATCTCTCTAAGATGTTCGAGAATACGCTCCTTCAAACATCTATTTGTCTTGCCTATATAAAAAACATGACATAGAGTGCAAAAACTAAAATAAACCAAATTCTGTGTTTTGCAATCAGCATAAAAGTCAACATCAATCGTGAAACCTAATGTGGGATGTTTATATATAGATTTACTATGTAGATACTCGCGTGCCATGCAATTTCTACAAGGAAAAGTCCCCTGTCTATTTGATTGCTTCAATTGTTCCTTAATAGTAGATTTATAGCAAAGTTGCCTTTTTAAAGATTTTTTATTTCTGAAGCAAAAGCTAGGTCTATCTTCTAGTACTTTCTTCAGCTCAGGATCTGACAGTAGAACATTCCAATTTTTCTCAAAAATATTGCAAAATCTTCTAATGTCGCTAGAATAAGTTATAGCGAGTCTTATTTTCATCCTGTTGATATCTTCTCTATTCCTATCTTCTTCTATGGTATCTGTGAAGAAGGGTTTACACTTTCCATCTCTATTAACAATAGTATATTTAATACTTCCATCTATATCTTTCTTACTATTTGCTTCAGAAATAAAAAAATTTTTAAAAAGGCAACTTTGCTATAATTCTACTATTAAGGAATGATTGAAGCAATCAAATAGACGGGGGACTTTTCCTTGTAGAAATTGCATGGCATGCGAGTATCTATATAGTAAATCTATATATAAACATCCCACATTAGGTTTCACGATTGATGTTGACTTTTATGCTGATTGCAAAACACAGAATTTGGTTTATTTTAGTTTTTGCACTCTATGTCATGTTTTTTATATAGGCAAGACAAATAGATGTTGGAAGGAGCGTATTCTCGAACATCTTAGAGATATAAAGAACAAGAAAGATACGAACGCCCTAGCAAAACATGTAGAAGAAGCAAATATAAAACACATTTTTAACTTTATGGTTCTAGAAGTAATAAATAAAAGTAATAGAGGGGGTGACACAAAGAATAGAATAGAAGAAGTAGAACAAATGTGGATTTTAATAATTCAAGCAGACAAACCCCCTGGGTTGAATAATGCTGTTTCGTTGAAACCTTTTTTTAAAATCTAGACCACTTAAGCATTAATTATTTATTTGACTATACCATACAGTATATGTAATATGTATTCTTGTAATTTTTGCATGAATTGTGATGTATATGTATTTTTAATTGTTACTAAGTTTAAAGTAGATGGTTACACTATGTAATTGTAGCATAAAAGATTAATTAGATGATGTCATAGTAGAATGTGACTCTATTGGATGAGCTAGATTTTAAATAATAATGTTTTAACTGTTTTGAAGAGTCTGAAGAAGCGATCAGTTGTTTTAGATGGTAAAAGTGCTTACTCTTGTTTTAATAAAGAGAATTTGTTGGAATTGGAAGTGGATTTATATCTGGATACTTGGATATTTGGATTTATAACCTGGATTTTTCAGCCGTGGTCTACCTGTTGTTTTTTTTCTGTTTATTTCGCTTGAGGTGTAAACCAGGCTTTTGCCCAGCTTTTTTGATTTTTTTCATATGTTGGTCTATATGTCTGCTTTGAATTGTGCATGATGGGTACAGCATGTGTACTACTGACAACCTTATTGACAATAGGAGTACTTTTATATGAGAACTTTGCCTCCAGTGATGTTGTGTAAATACGGCTCTTACATACCGTATTAGTTTGTTTATGAATTAACTGGTTGCCAGTAAACATGAGGCAATTTCTACATTGCCTCAGGATGCCCATATCCACCAAGTTGATAACGGAGACAGTAGGAAAGTTCATATCCATGGAAACAGATCCTTTTTTATTGATTAGACTGTTGGAGTGAGAATATCAATCACTGTCAGGAGTATCTGGTTTGCAACTGTGTGGACAGTGCTTGTCACTGCAAACTAGTTTTCCTGTGTGCAACTAGACATTGGAGAAATTTGAATTGTGCTTTTACATGAAAAATGTCACTCAAGGCATCTGAGTCTGTACAGAGCACTGCCAAACACTTGAGGGGAAACTAATACACAGACCCTGAAAATGTAAGGATAAAGTATTTAGGCAGATATTCTGAAGTTAGAAAGAAATCAAGCAGTACTTACTGAAAACAAGGAATTAGCTTGTCAAGAATGATGAAAAGAGGGGAGTCGCATGAATGGCTACTGCCTGGCTACTACTAATGCTGGTCTCAGCACAGCTTCACTCTATTGGGATATAATACTCCTTTGCTTCTTCTCTTAACAGAAGCAAAATGTTAGCACCAATCCCAAGAAGAGAAGCAGGCCACAGCCTGCTTGGTGATTCACAGTCTTGTCCCAGATGATGCAAGAGTCTGTAAACTTGTAACCTTTTTCTGGTAGATGCCTCGAATGGCAACCAGACCAATCAGGTACGTTAAGCGCAGACACCCGCTCTCCATCCAGAAAGAGTCAGGAATCAATGCACTCTGCTCCTACTCTCACCAGGATCAGAATATAAGCACAGATTCCAAACTGCCACCTATAAAGCAGTTATTAGGCTTTCTGGTGATCAGCAGCCTCCAGGAAATAATGTCACTGTACTCCTCTCACCAGGAGAAAACAGAAACACTAATCCCAAGACAACTACTGAGAGGCAGAATGTGGGCTCTCCAATAACTGGTGGTCTTGCAATAGATGCTAAAAGGCAAGATGAAAAAAATGGTTTATATTAAACACTGCAGTGTGCACTAAGCAGTTAGATATGAAAGTGGGTAACTTGTCTAACAAGTTAGTTTTAGTGGTGGAAAGCTATTATTTTTAAAAGAGCAAGATAAATTGAAAAGGGGTGGGCACTTTTGTATTCTGGTACTATAGAATACAGTAGGATGGCCAATAAATTTAAATAGTTGAAGGAGAGTGATTTCACATGATAATTTTGTGCTTACACCAGCCAGTAAAAGCAGAGAGGAAATAAGATACAAGGTCAATTTAACATAAATATGAGGAACGTGGTGATTTAGTAATGTAGGAAGACTACAGAATGAGAAGGAAGAAGACCGGATTTGAAGTTCTAAGTGAATCCTAGGTTCTGGAAGAAGTTGACATTGAACTGTAAAGCTTGAATAACTGTCGGAGTTGCGGCTTGAATCAGGAAGTTGTATACCTGGGAGTTTGCAGAATATTATGATATGTACTAGACACTTTCTGAATACTCTTGGAGCAGAGGAAAGCCCAAAAAACAAATCAGTAAACTGAAAATGAAATCACAAGGTGCAGAATCATAAATGTTTCCTGTGGTCTATGGAGATAAGCATCTTTGAGGTCCAGTGTAACCATCAAAGCTTTGGAAAATATCAGAGGGAAAAGATTCTGGGGTGTTAATATCTTGAATTTTGGAACCTTCAAAAGGTATACAGGGTAGACAACCAAGCACCTTCCTTTCTTGGGACAAGGGGAAAAAAAACTGGAGTAGAATCCCTTTCCTTTTTATGGGGAAGCTGTATTAATATCCTAAGTTAGAAGGTCGAAACTAATTGAAGGAACCAGGTGTTGTTGGTTCAGTGGAACTTGTGGGATTGCAGTCAAGGAAGGAAGGAAGGGAATTCTAATGAAGGAAGTACCCTTTCTGAATGATTTGTAAAACCTAGGAATAGTACAGTTGAGTAAGTAAACTTGGCAAAACAGGAGATGTTTGACTGATCACTGCTTTAGCATCCGTACCTATTTGGGCTTTATGCTGCCAAAAATATTACAGCCAGCCAGCTTCCAAAGCTTCAGGGTACAATCCATATGCTCAAACCATTAGGCAGCTCAAGCTATTTGAGCACCATACCCTTTAAGTCTTTCATGCCAACAGAGAGAAAGGATTGAGCCCTGAGGGGACTTAACTAGGAGTAGACATATATACACACCCTGGCATAATAAAAAAACAAAAAGGGGGGTGGGGGGGAGATACGGCAAAAGCAGCAGTCATCATTTGAACATCTACTTTTATGGTAAATTTATACACAACTGTACTATGTTTATCATACTGATCACTGCTGCAGTAGCCTTAGCTATATGAGTAGATTATACTAGCTTAGTGTATATAGGGAAGTGGAAGGTCCAGGAGACCTAGCAAAGCCTGATCTAGACCTAGGGAAGGAATCAATCTTGTAGTGCATTGTAAAAGTATGTACAGATGACCAAGTTGCTGCTTCTAGAATACTTCTAGAATCCAACCTTTCCAAAAAGCCTTACATGAAGCCAGACCACTGGTAGATTAGGCCTTGATCCAGCTTGGAATAGTTTTGTTGTGCTAAGAAACAAAAGGTCATAGGCTGAGACAACCATTTGGAACATTTAGAAATAGTCTGTTGTGACAGAGGTTGACCCTTCCTACTTTCACAAGAAATAGGTTCATAGGTTCATACTAGGCTATCTGCCCTAGGGCATTTATAAGTCTAGCCAGAGTGTGTTTGGCTTTCGCCACCCATTTTAAATTAATTTTGCTATGCTCTTTTTCGAGGTTAGTATACTGTGCCTCTGTCTAACAGTGACACAGAAGTGATACCCGGGGTAAACCTACGATCTCCCATCCACTCATCAAGATTCCTCTTGAAGAGAGTCAATGAGGGACTCTGCCTAACCTGGACTGGGATTTTATTCCAGAGTGAAGGGAGCCTCTGGGTTATGAATCTGTCCCTCCAGCATGTCCTATTTATTTCAGTGCTGAAGTTCAAGTCTCCCGAGCGTGTAGCTCGATGGGATTTGGATTTTCTGAGGTGCAGCATGTCCATTAATTCCGGGTTGGACATGGCTTTATACGTCAGGCACAGATCGCCTCTGAGCAGGCAGTATGCCACTGAGTAGAGCTGGAGTTTCTTTAACCAGGCAGCATATGGCATCTGTTTGAGCCCTTTGATCCTCTTGGTGAGGTACTTTTGGGGTCTTTCCAGTTGCTGCAGGTGTCTAGTAAGGTACATCCCAAAAGGGGAATTGTACTCAATTATGGGCCTGATGAGGGATGAGTAAAGAGGCACGATGACCTCCCCTGATCAAGATGTGAATCCCTTCATGATTAGGTGGGCTATATAAAATGTTTTTCTAACCACTTTGGCCATGTGGTTGTCAAATGAGAGATTGCTATCAACTTGGGTCCCCCGGTCCCTAATTACATCTTCTGTACTTAATGGATTACCACCTATGTGGTAATTTGTGGGCACTTTGTTTTTGCCAAAGGGGATGACTATACACTTTTTGGTGTTTAGCTTGAGGCCATGGCTCTGGCACCAGTTGGCTGTTTCTATGAGGCCCTTTTGGAGGATGCTTGTGTCGGCTGGAGAGTCAATTATGGCACCCAGTTTGCAGTCATCTATGAACTTGGTCAGCCACAGTCCTTCCGTGTTGGCCTGTACCTCCGAGAAATATATACCGAACAAGAGAGGTCCCAGGACTGAGCCTTGTGGGACACCACTTGTAACTAGTTTGGAGTCTGACATGGCTCCAGCAATTCTAACCATGTGGGTTCTGTCCTTGAGCCAGTTTGCAACCCATCTAGTGACATAGGGGTTTATATTTAAGCTGGTGAACTTATCTATAATGCCCGAGTGGGGTATTGTATCAAAGGCTTTTGCAAGGTCCAGGTAGGCTGTGTGGACCACCTTCCCCACGTCAATGGCCTTGGTGACTGTTTCAAAGAAATTGACCAAGTTTAAGAGGCAGGATCTGCCCTTAACAAAGCCAAACTGGGTAGGATCCAGTGTCTGTAGGTCCCCAATATCTTTATTTATGAGATCCATGATGACCCTTTCCATAGCTTTGCAGACCAAGCTAGTCAGGCTTATGGGGCGATAGTTTCCGGGATCCGTTGAGGCACCACCTTTGTGGAGAGGGACCACTGTTGCTGTACGCCACTCTTTGGGTACATATCCTGTAGTAAGGCTGAGATTGAACAGTAGTTTTATGTTTGGGTTTAGCTCTTCTTGGAGTTCATGTAGGATGCAGCCCGGGACACCGTCTTGTCCCATTGATGCTGTGTTTTTTGCTTTGGAGAGGGCGGCTCTTACCTGAGCATCTGAGATGTCAGGGGGGCAGCACTCTGCTGGGATAGATATTTGCCCTTTTGGTGGGGGGGGGGTTTGCGCTGAACCTGTCAGCTAGGATATTGGCAATGTCTGTGGGTTCAGTGTATTTTTTGTCATTTTGAACTAATTCTGAGCATATCTGGGAATTCCCACCCAGGTTCCTAACATAACTAAAGAAAGCCTTGTGATTATCCTTAGTGTCCTGTGCAATTTTTCTCTCAAAGCAGGCGTTAGACGATTTTATGAGTGCCCGTAGTTTTTTTCTAATACTGATCAGAGATGCCTTCCCTTTTTGGGATTTTGCTCTATCATGTATTAACTTCCTCCTTCTGTTGTATAGTTTGTTTATGGCTGGGGTCCACCAGACAGGACGTCTGCCTTTGTAGGATTGGGTCTTGGTTTTATTTGGGATTGCATGATCCATGCATTCCTGAAGGTGTTCATAGAATGCGTTTATAAAGGATTCTGCGGTCTGGGCCATATTTTCCACAGGCCCAGGGGCATTGAAGGATTCCACCTCGGTTTTGAATAGTGTGAAATTTGCTTTAGAGAAGTTTTTCACTGTGGTTTTCTGGGCAGGGGGTGGGGTCGGGATGTGAATATCCAGTGAGATTAGTTTATGGTCTGATCTTACCAGTGAGGGATACACTTCTGGTCTGGAGCATAGAGTCCCCATGTTGGTGATGATCAGGTCCAGTATGTTTTCCCCTCTTGTGGGAGTGGTAACAAGTTGTTCCATAGCATTTGAGTTTATAAATTCTAGGAACCTTTGGGCTAGGGTGTTAGAGCTAGAGTAATGCTCCCAGTCTATGTGTGGGTAGTTGAAGTCGCCCAATATAATGGTGTTTGGAGAGACCTTCATATTTTCCAGTGTTCTCAGGAAGGCCGAGTGGGGTTCCTGGGTTTGGGAGGGTGGTCTGTAGCAGGCTATAAACTGGAAGGCAGTTTTACCCACTGTTAGTTGCACATGGATAGTCTCTGATGCTTTGTGCTGTGCCACCAACTTGGAGGTGTGGGTATCTTTGACGAATATTGATACTCCCCCTCCTTTTGTGGTTCGGTCCAAGTTTTGGGGCAGAAAAGCATGGTATGAAGTATAACCTGGTAGTGCTGGGGTGCTCTCGGCAGCTTTGAACCAGGTTTCTGTTACTGCACAGATATCGATGTTCTCCATGCTAAGGAGAGTTTCAAGTGCATGCATCTTGAGGTTTAGACTTCTGGCATTGAGTAGCATTACTCTTAGTTTCTTATCCCTTGTGATACCTATGGAGGTGGGTTTGTCTTTTGAGCCTTGCCTAAAAAAGGCACTATGGGGGTAGCAAGAGCCTTTGCCAATATCCGAAAGCCCAGGGGTGACAGGTGCAAGCCATCCCTAGCGAAGCATCATGGCTTGTCGAGCATGTCATCCCAGGCTGACAGGCATTGGATCCCCTTTGAATGACACCAATACTTAAGCCAATTGTTGAAATTGATCATCTTGCCTTCATATTGTGGCATCATTCTTGGTGAGGGTAAGATGCTACTCAAGGTCAGGGTCATACTGGCCTGGGCTACATGCTCAGAGAGCTCTTCTATGTCTCTTTTCATGTAGTCCAGGGAGGTACGTCTCAGGTCATTCACACCAGCATGGACAATGATTGAGTCATATTTGTACTTGCCTTGGAGTGACCTGAGTGCTTGTGCTATGTGGCGGATTCTAGCGCCCGACAGGCAGCTCACCGTGACCTTCTCCTTGTTTAGCCTGGTGAGCGGGACGTCAGTGTGCCTGATTTATAGAGTCACCTATTACAAGTGTATCAGGTGTGTTGTTTAGCCTTAAGGGCTGTGACTGTTCGGCACACTGGCTTTGTGAGCTATGTGTTGCACGTGTTTTGTTTTGGGGTAGCGGTTGCTTGGGTGTCTGCTTTGGAGGTCTCTGCTGCTTAAGCAGATTTTTATTTAGAGCCTCCGCGTATGTTTTTGTGTGTTTATGTGTTTGGTTTGCTGTCGTGGTAGGTCTATGTGAGACTGGAATTGTAGTGAGTGTGGTTTCCTTCTCCTGTACCTCGAGAAATATATACCGAACAAGAGAGGTCCCAGGACTGAGCCTTGTGGGACACCACTTGTAACTAGTTTGGAGTCTGACATGGCTCCAGCAATTCTAACCATGTGGGTTCTGTCCTTGAGCCAGTTTGCAACCCATCTAGTGACATAGGGGTTTATATTTAAGCTGGTGAACTTATCTATAATGCCCGAGTGGGGTATTGTATCAAAGGCTTTTGCAAGGTCCAGGTAGGCTGTGTGGACCACCTTCCCACGTCAATGGCCTTGGTGACTGTTTCAAAGAAATTGACCAAGTTTAAGAGGCAGGATCTGCCCTTAACAAAGCCAAACTGGGTAGGATCCAGTGTCTGTAGGTCCCCAATATCTTTATTTATGAGATCCATGATGACCCTTTCCATAGCTTTGCAGACCAAGCTAGTCAGGCTTATGGGGCGATAGTTTCGGGATCCGTTGAGGCACCACCTTTGTGGAGAGGGACCACTGTTGCTGCACGCCACTCTTTGGGTACATATCCTGTAGTAAGGCTGAGATTGAACAGTAGTTTTATGTTTGGGTTTAGCTCTTCTTGGAGTTCATGTAGGATGCAGCCCGGGACACCGTCTTGTCCCATTGATGCTGTGTTTTTTGCTTTGGAGAGGGCGGCTCTTACCTGAGCATCTGAGATGTCAGGGGCAGCACTCTGCTGGGATAGATATTTGCCCTTTTGGTGGGGGGTTTGCTGAACCTGTCAGCTAGGATGTTGGCAATGTCTGTGGGTTCAGTGTATTTTTTGTCATTTTGAACTAATTCTGAGCATATCTGGGAATTCCCACCCAGGTTCCTAACATAACTAAAGAAAGCCTTGTGATTATCCTTAGTGTCCTGTGCAATTTTTCTCTCAAAGCAGGCGTTAGACGATTTTATGAGTGCCCGTAGTTTTTTTCTAATACTGATCAGAGATGCCTTCCCTTTTTGGGATTTTGCTCTATCATGTATTAACTTCCTCCTTCTGTTGTATAGTTTGTTTATGGCTGGGGTCCACCAGACAGGACGTCTGCCTTTGTAGGATTGGGTCTTGGTTTTATTTGGGATTGCATGATCCATGCATTCCTGAAGGTGTTCATAGAATGCGTTTATAAAGGATTCTGCGGTCTGGGCCATATTTTCCACAGGCCCAGGGGCATTGAAGGATTCCACCTCGGTTTTGAATAGTGTGAAATTTGCTTTAGAAGTTTTTCACTGTGGTTTTCTGGGCAGGGGGTGGGGTCGGGATGTGAATATCCAGTGAGATTAGTTTATGGTCTGATCTTACCAGTGAGGGATACACTTCTGGTCTGGAGCATAGAGTCCCCATGTTGGTGATGATCAGGTCCAGTATGTTTTCCCCTCTTGTGGGAGTGGTAACAAGTTGTTCCATAGCATTTGAGTTTATAAATTCTAGGAACCTTTGGGCTAGGGTGTTAGAGCTAGAGTAATGCTCCCAGTCTATGTGTGGGTAGTTGAAGTCGCCCAATATAATGGTGTTTGGAGAGACCTTCATATTTTCCAGTGTTCTCAGGAAGGCCGAGTGGGGTTCCTGGGTTTGGGAGGGTGGTCTGTAGCAGGCTATAAACTGGAAGGCAGTTTTACCCACTGTTAGTTGCACATGGATAGTCTCTGATGCTTTGTGCTGTGCCACCAACTTGGAGGTGTGGGTATCTTTGACGAATATTGATACTCCCCTCCTTTTGTGGTTCGGTCCAAGTTTTGGGGCAGAAAAGCATGGTATGAAGTATAACCTGGTAGTGCTGGGGTGCTCTCGGCAGCTTTGAACCAGGTTTCTGTTACTGCACAGATATCGATGTTCTCCATGCTAAGGAGAGTTTCAAGTGCATGCATCTTGAGGTTTAGACTTCTGGCATTGAGTAGCATTACTCTTAGTTTCTTATCCCTTGTGATACCTATGGAGGTGGGTTTGTCTTTTGAGCCTTGCCTAAAAAAGGCACTATGGGGGTAGCAAGAGCCTTTGCCAATATCCGAAAGCCCAGGGGTGACAGGTGCAAGCCATCCCTAGCGAAGCATCATGGCTTGTCGAGCATGTCATCCCAGGCTGACAGGCATTGGATCCCTTTGAATGACACCAATACTTAAGCCAATTGTTGAAATTGATCATCTTGCCTTCATATTGTGGCATCATTCTTGGTGAGGGTAAGATGCTACTCAAGGTCAGGGTCATACTGGCCTGGGCTACATGCTCAGAGAGCTCTTCTATGTCTCTTTTCATGTAGTCCAGGGAGGTACGTCTCAGGTCATTCACACCAGCATGGACAATGATTGAGTCATATTTGTACTTGCCTTGGAGTGACCTGAGTGCTTGTGCTATGTGGCGGATTCTAGCGCCCGACAGGCAGCTCACCGTGACCTTCTCCTTGTTTAGCCTGGTGAGCGGGACGTCAGTGTGCCTGACGATAGAGTCACCTATTACAAGTGTATCAGGTGTGTTGTTTAGCCTTAAGGGCTGTGACTGTTCGGCACACTGGCTTTGTGAGCTATGTGTTGCACGTGTTTTGTTTTGGGGTAGCGGTTGCTTGGGTGTCTGCTTTGGAGGTCTCTGCTGCTTAAGCAGATTTTTATTTAGAGCCTCCGCGTATGTTTTTGTGTGTTTATGTGTTTGGTTTGCTGTCGTGGTAGGTCTATGTGAGACTGGAATTGTAGTGAGTGTGGTTTCCTTCTCCTCCTGACTGGTTACGCCAGTACTGAGTTGAGAGAGCTTAGCCTCCAGTTTGGCTATATGGTTGCATCTCTCACATGTGTTGGAATTTGTTGGGAGGAGGAGAGGGTTGTCTGTGCACATGAGGCAGTTGTAACATTGCCTCAAGATTCCCAGATTCACCAGCTGGACCGGAGAGGAGATTGACAACTGACCTTTGGGCATGCTAGAATAGTATTGGGAATTCCTTTATAATTGGAAAAAAGCGACAGTGGGGAACAAGGTACTCAAGGGGAGCTTGTGAGGGTGTAGTGCTTTTAATTTTTTAGTGCTGACTTATATAATTGCTTTAGTGAGCAAGTGCCAGGTAACTTAAATGCAATGTGTTACAGGTAACTTAAATGCAAAAATGACAAACAGTAACTTTCTTTCAAGTGAAACAAGGAAATAAGTACAGTAAGCAATGCAGATATCACTAGGGATCCACAGAAGCGCTGAAAAGCCACGTTTTAGGTGGAATTAGCGTTTCAGGGAAACAACAAGCATACAAACAAAGCTAGATTCAGCAGGCCTGGATCTAGTCTATGCTACAGCAAACAAGGTATACCAATTTCAGTAAGAAACAGTTCAAATATGCAGGCACTATAAGCCTTTAACCAGAAATTCCCAGCTCAGAAGGGCAGAGTCCAGCCTCTCCTCCTACAAGAGTGCAGACCACGAACATTCTTAATGTAAAATAACTGGCCTGAAGCCCAAGTGCTTAAACCAGAACTAATACACTTTTAGAATAACAGACACTGAGCCCTCAATCAGCAGTTCCCAACTTAGAAGGATGTAAGCTACCTGTCCTGCCACCACAGTGCAGGCCACAAACCTTCCTAATGTAAAACAACTGGTCTGAAGCCCAAGTGCTTAATCCAAAAGACTTAGAATGATAGCTACACTTTAATCAAGTTACCAAGCAGTAATAAATACAATTGAATACTTTAAAGAATGCCTGGATTAGTGCTCAAGTTATACAAACAAAGCTAGATTCAGCAAGCCTGGATCTAGTCTATGCTACAGCAAACAAGGTGTACCAATTTCAGTAAGAAGCAGTTCAAATATGCAGGCATTATAAGCCTTTAATCAGAAATTCCCAGCTCAGAAGGGCAGAGTCCAGCCTCTCCTCCCACAAGAGTGCAGACCACGAGCCCTCTTAATGTAAAATAACTGTCCTGAAGCCCAAGTGCTTAAACCAGAATTAATACACTTTTAGAATAACAGACACTGAGCCCTCAATCAGCATTTCCCAACTTAGAAGGATGTAAGCTACCTGTTCTGCCACTACAGTGCAGACCACAAACCTTCTTAATGTAAAACAACTGGTCTGAAGCCCAAGTGCTTAAACTAAAAGGCTTAGAATGAGTTACACCAAGCAGTAATAAATACAACTGAGTACTTTTAAGATGACGCAAAAGCAAAATAAAGTAGGAAGAAACACAAATATAGTAAAAGCAGATAAAATTTTTTTTTTTTTTTTTTGAGTGAGCAAATGAGATGGGCCCAGGAGTTACAGGACAGAAACAAGTGCAAATGCAGGCCTTCAAATTAGAAAGTTGAGAGAGATGGAAGACCGCCCAGATGGCCAATAACTACAAATTCTGGGCCAGAACCACTCCCTATGTGGTAGACAGGTTACCTAATGCTTACCACTCCCACTGATAAGCTAGAAGGCTTCCCTCCAACACAGAAAGGCTTGGGGGGCTCAGAAGCTTACAAACAGTCCTAGATACAGCAAATCTGTATCTGGAACACTAATTACAGGAAAGGTAGAAAACAGGCTTACAAATTTTTTTTCAGAAAAGTAGCAAAAACAGTAGTAAAAACAATTCACATGCAGTGCAAGCTGGCACACTTGAGTATGTAGCAATATTAGTCCACACACAGTTTGAAAAAATGTAATTAAATTAAAAAGGACTAAAAGCAAGTGCAGAAAGGGTTTATTTAGGTAGAATGCGGTAAAGAGATGGGACTGGGGGAGTTTCCTAGATGAAATCTACAGTGGGATGGGCACTGCAAAAGCCACCAAATTTAAACTACAACCAAGAACAGGGACGGGGGGTGGGGAAGACAGTTTCAACAGAGATGTAAGGAATCAGAGTGCAAATTATAAAACCAAAAAAATATATATTGATCTCTGTATATTTGCAGAACACTAAGACAACAGATATCTAAGCAACAATTTAGCTCTATAATACAGAATAATACAGAAAAATATACTCAGCTCTATGAATTTGCAGATAGTCTTGTAAGGCTGTCTCTCAGTACACAGGTTCCAATTTAAATGAACAGCTGTTCCTCAGATTTGAAAGATTTTGTATTCTGAGTTGTCTGTGGACATCCTAGATATGGAGTATCCATTCTCTGCCATTTTTAGGTTTAGGGAAGAAAATGGGGAGCTGTATAGTTTGAAGTAAAGTAAACTTGGATACCACTTTACATATAAAAGGATTAAAAGTTCTCAAAGAAACCCCCTCTTTGTGGAAAACAAGATAGGGTTGACTCACCATAAGAGTTTGCAACTCTGATACTCTTCTCACAGAGATCACAGCAATCGGTAAAACAGTTTTCCATGTTAAGAACCTTAAGTCAGCCAGATGAGTTGGTTCAAATGGAAAAAGTGTTGGTTTCTCTAGCACAAAATTAAGATCCCAAGAAGAAGCCACTAATTTTCATGTATGTATTTTATGCAAAAACCCTTTCAAAAACATTTTGAAATGAGAATGCATTGAAGAACGAGGATCCAGGGGCAAACCTTCCTTGTTGTGGGAGGTTGGCAAAATGGTTAAGATGTTTACCATACAGGGTTTGATTCTCACATGGAGTAATTGGCTAGGCTTAAAACAGCCCACAAGGGCAGTTAGTTTAATGGGGCTGGTATAATGGTTAAGGGTGATTCAAAGATTCAAAGAAACTTTATTGTCATTTAGGAAACACAAATGCTACCTAAACGCTCTTTTACAGGAAAAAACATACACAAAAAGACAAGACATGATAGGTCTTAAAATAACTACTGTATATTACAAAAAGTAAAAGTCTAGGTAGCTGACGCACATGCTTGTACACTATTATATACACTGGACAACACGGAATACTAGATGATTAACACATGAAAAGAAAAGTACACTATACACAGAGGTGTGATTGGATGATATTGCACATAAGGAAGTGACTGGAATTGCATTTGAATGAGAAAATATTAATTTTAGTATGCAATAAATAAATAGAATTATTGTATGAAAAAAGAAAAGAAGGACAGCATAACAATCTATTATGGGTTTGACACATCCAGACTTATGTCTGCATTAATGAGTCTTATTGCAGTAGAATAAAAACTGTTCATGAATCTGGAGGTCCTGCTGTGGATACTCCGTAACCTTCTACCAGATGCAAGTTTAGTGAACCAACCATATGCTGGATAAGAAGTGTCACACAGTATTTTGTGGGACCTCGTTTTATATCTCATTTCAAAGAGCTTATGTAAGGTAGGAAGACTAGTGCCCACGATCTCTTCTGCTGTTCTTATTCTTTGCAGCTTCTTCCTTTCAGCCATTGTGCTGTTACTGAACCACAGAGTGCAGTGGCTGTTGATAATGCTCTTGATGGCTTTACTGTACAAAGAATTTAGAGCATTCGTAGAGAGCTTTGCTTTTCTAAGCCCTCTTAGGAAGTGTAGTCACTGGTGGGCTTTTTTGATTAGCTAGCCTGTATTTGTACTCCCAGAAACATCCTCTGATTTGTGTACTCCCAGGAACTTAGTAGTTTGGACTCGCTCCACTTCACCGTTGATCTTGAGGGGCAGGTGCATGGCAAAGCTTTTTCTGAAGTCAGTAATAATTTCTTTTGTTTTAGTGATGTTTAGGTCCAAATTGTTGTTATTGCACCATTCAGTCAGGGAGATGACCTCATTCATATACCCACTCTCATCATCACCACTTATGAGTACCACCACTGTGGTGTCATCTGCAAATTTGATGATGTGGTTGTTGGTAGCTTCCACAGAGCAGTCATGGGTAAGGATTGTGAACAGTAGAGGACTCAGCACACTGCCCTGGGGTACTCCAGTGTTGATTGTAATACTCCCCAAAGTGCTGTTACCAGCACAGGCCCTTTGTGGTCTTCCAGTCAGGAAATCATGGATCCAGTTGCACAGCCCTTTATTTATGCCAAGGTTGATAAGCTCCATCCTGGGACCTCTCCTGTTTGGTATCTACTTCTCTGAAGTACAGGCTAACACAGAAGGCCTCTGGCTAACGAAGTTCGCAGATGACTGCAAACTAGGAGCCATAGTCAAGTCCCCAAATGATGTGGACATCCTACAGAAGGGCCTCGCTGAGACAGATGCCTGGTGTCAGAGCCATGGCCTCAAGCTCAATACCAAAAAGCGCAGTGTCATCCCCTTTGGTAAAAACTCTGTACCCAAGAACTACCACATAGGCACCAATCTACTTAACACCAAATGTGTGATAAGAGACCTTGGGACCCTGGTAGACAGTAGTCTCTCCTTTGATAGTCACATCACCACAGTAGTCAGGAAGTCCTTCTACGTGGCACACCTCATCATAAAAGGGTTCTCATCCAGGAAAAAAGAGGTCATTGTTCCCCTCCACTCGACACTCATTAGACCCATTATAGAGTACAACACCCCTTTTGGAATGTACCTCACAAGACATCTGCAGCAGCTGGAAAGGCCACAGAAGTACCTCACAAATAGGATTACTTGCCTCAAACAAATGCCCTACACTGACTGCCTCAAAAAACTCCAGCTTTACTTTGTAGCATATCGCCTACTCTGATCTCTGCCTACCATATAAAGCTATGTCAAACCCAGAGCTGTTGTACATGCTACACCTAAAGAAATCCCATTCCCTCTGAGCTACACACTCTAGGGACCTAAATCTTGTCACCACAATAAACAGGACATGCTGGAGGGATAGATTCCTGTCTCAGAAACTTCCCATACTCTGGAACAGGCTACCCATCTATGTCAAGCAAAGTTCTTCATTAGCACTCTTCAAGAAAAATCTTGATGAGTGGATGGGATCTCTGCTCGACAGTGGCACAGGAAAATAACTTTCTTGGGTGGCATAAGCCAGGGAACCTTGTTGGCTAGGCTTACGTAGGCCCTTGGGCAGATAGCCTAGTACCTACCTATGAACCTATAAGTTGCATAGGAATCACCGTATTGAAAGCTGAGCTGAAATCTATGAACAGCAGCCTGACATAATTGTTCTTCTCTGTGAGATGAAGTGCCACTGAAATGGTATCAGCAGTTGATCTATTTGCCTGGTAGGTAAACAGCAGCAGGTCAAAGTATTTGAGTAGTACTGCAGATAAATGCCTTTTAACCAGTCTTTCAAAGCATTTCATTACATTTGGTGTAAGGGCCACTGGCCTGTAATCATTTAGGCAGGTGGGGTTGGCTTTTTTTGGGCAGAGGGATTATGTTGGTAACTTTGAAGCATGCTGGTACTCTTTCCTGGATAAGTGAGGTAATGGAGATGTCCATCAAGACTATGCTGAGTTGGTCTGCACAGCCTTTCAATACTTTAACCAGAATGTTATCAGGGCCAGCAGCCTTCCTGGGGTTCACTTTCCTCAGTTGATTCCTTACATCCACAGCATTGAAGTTGAGTACTGCCTCCTTTTGGTCATTGAGAAGCTTTACAACATCCAGGTTGTTTTTCTCTTCAAAGCTGCCAAAAAAATATGTTTAGACTATCCAGAAACTTAGTGCTATCATCGCACTGAGCTGACTTGGTCTTGTAGTCAGTTAGCTGTTGAATACCATGGCACAGAATTCTTGAGTCTTTCACATCCTCGAAGCATCCCTGTATCCTTTTTCCATACTCTGTCTTGGCCTCCTTGATACCCATTTTTAGATTAGCCCTTGCCACACTTAGACTTTTCTTATCCTTTGCCCTGCCAGCAGTGTTTCTTGCCCTCAGCAGCTCGTACATCTTGCTGTTTCCCCCACTCAACCACTACCACTGTACTACTACTCACACCACCACTCATGAATACCCTCCCTCAGCTCCCCTCCCACCAACTCAAGAACCATCTCTATGCACCCCCGCATATTTTACCAACTATATTACTCAAACATAAAGCATCCCTACAACATAACATAGTAACCCTCCCACCATACCTATTACCCACAGAGCACAATCATAAAGTTTCCCCAATAAACAAACACATTCAAAAACTGAGAAAACTAATAACCTCATGCATATCAAAACTAGCCCTAAGTGGAGATATCCACTCCAACCCTGGCCCTACCATCTCCAACCCCAATCCTCATAATCAGACTAGAAACCATAACTTCTCCCATATCACAGCTAATAGAAAGCCAAGTGACTTCCTTCTACTAAGCCTAAATATTAGAAGTATATCCAACAAAGTCCATGAACTCCATGCCACCATAGACTTGTACTCCCCAGATATAGTCATCCTGACAGAAACCTGGCTAAAACCTAACATTACCAGTGAGCAAATGCTCCCTACTGGTTACGGCATACTAAGAGTAGACCGGCTAAACAAGAAAGGAGGCGGTGTAGCTATAATATTTAAACAGCATCTATACATCCAGATCTTAAAATCATCAGCTCCACAAATAGGCAATGAAGAAATAATATGTACCAACCTCAAAATAAACCAAAACCAAACCATCAACATAATTGGATGCTACTTCCCACCTGGCCAAAACATCCCTCCACTAGAAAACCTCCTCAGCTGGTCTACCCACCATCTCCCCCAAGAAGCTATCATTTTAGGTGATTTCAATATTGACTGGCAGTCCTGTTCTGGCAACAATCCAACCCATCATATAAACCTTCATGGCTTCACCCAACTAGTCCAGTCGCCAACCAGGATAAATAAAAACTCCAGCAAGCACACTACCCTGGATTGGATACTAGTCAGTAAGAGCCCCCAGTCATATATAACAGGCTGCTTATCAGATAGCCTCAGTGATCACTCCCCTACATTCCTACTCAAAAAATACCTATACCAAGCTAAACCTGTCATCTACTGTCAAATACGTAAAAAACTAAACTTTAACCCACTCACATTCATCTCATCCCTCAAAGAATGTAACTGGCATCCCCTAAAGTACCTCAGTCTTGATGACACAGTTGAATTTTTTAATACTACCTTCCTGAGCATCCTTAATTACCATGCCCCCATAAGACTTTCCAGAACGAAAGCATTACCCTCCCCATGGCTACAAAAAAACACTAAGTCAGAAATGAAAAACAGGGATAAAGCCTGGGAGCATGGCGCAAAATCAAAACCCCCTCAACTAGACAGAAATTCTTAGAACTACACAATAGAGTTAAAAAGCTAATAAAACAGGACAAATTCCAATACTGCCAGTCTGCCCTAGACTCCTCCCAACACAGCCCCAAACAATTCTGGTCCTCCATAAACTCCATCCTCCACCCAGGTAAAGTCAGTATCCCTCCTCCTAACATCCCTCACTCCCCCAAAAATATTTCTACCTCATTCAACACACACTTCACACAAACCATACTATCACTAGCTAAACAACACAACCCCCATCCCTCCAACCCACACCTTCAACTAGTAATCTCCCCACTGCCTTCTCTTTTTCTCCTGTACCTACCTCCAACATAAAAAACTCTTAACTAAACTTAAGCCCACCAAATTAGCAGCAGACAACCTCCCAAGTGAATACCTACAAATCGCAGCTGATGCTCTGGCCTACCCAGTATCCATCTTGATTAACCGATCTCTGTCAGAAAGTTACGTTCCCACACTGTGGAAAGTATTACATATAATTCCCCTCCACAAAGGTGGCCCCTCCACAGAACTAACCAATTGCCGCCCCATAGCTATTCCCTCGCCACTCTCCAAAATACTAGAGAGATGCATACATTCTCAGGTCTCAGACTACCTCCTTACTAACAACCTCCTTTCCAATACTCAGCATGGCTTCCGACCAAACCATAGCACCACCACTGCCTTACTCTCCTTTACTAACACTATCTTTCAGCATAAAAACAATGGCTATCTCTCCTCTGCTACATTCCTAAACCTATCTAAAGCATTTGACATGGTCCCACACAAACAACTCATCTCTGTCCTCAATAACCTATCCTTCTGTCAATCAGTCACCAACTGGTTTCAGAGTTACCTGTCTGACCACCAACAATCCGTTGTATGGCAGAATGACATATCTCCCCCAACTACCTGTCTCCATAGGGGTTCCCCAAGGATCCATCCTTGGACCCCTACTCTTCTCTGTTTTCACCAATAATCTAGCCTCTGCCACCAAACATGGCACACTCATACAATACGCAGATGACTCAACCATCATCTGCTCAGCCCAGTCCCTACCCAAACTGCAAAAAGTCACACAGGAAGCCTTTTCTTCTGTTGAAACTTGGTTATTCGATGCCCAATTAATACTCAACCCAAACAAAACTAAACTACTCATCTTCCAACCCACCAAACATACTCTAAATAACTCTCACTTTAACGTCACAGCAAAAGACAACACCACTATATACCCAACTGAACACACCAAATTGCTAGAAGTGGAAATAGACAATAAACTAAAATTTGACATTCACATATCCATGACCATAAAAAAAGTCCACAAAAAACTAGGAGCGTTATACAAAAATAAAGCAACTTCTCACCAAAGCAGCAAAGATTTCAATAGCAAATTCCCACCTTATCTCCACCCTACTTTATGCCTCTCCAATATATACCAACCTAAGGCAATGCGATCTAAACAAGCTAGAGACCTGCTACAACAAAATCACCAAATTCGCCACAGGGGCATCCTACCGTAGTCACCACTGTCTCTCACTTGCTGAACTGGGGTGGCTTGATCTCCCTCAATGGTATCAACTATCACTCGCCCACAAACTAGTAAACCATCCACTAAATGTCCCATCCCTCCTGAATCTACTCCAATCCTATTGCACCACCAGACCACTAAGATCCAACAACAAAAATCACTTGCAGATCACTAAAGCCAATAACTCTGTTGGTGAAGCACTATTCTCTTGCACCATAGCCAAATTATGGAACTCCCTCCCACCCACAATTACCTCCATACCATCATGCACCCACTTCAAAACTTTATTAAAAGTGCACCTAAAAACATGCTGGTTATGCCCTTGCAACTCCCACTCTAATATCACCCACCCCATCCAACCACTACCTTTCTTTATACCCCACTAACTGCCTTGATTATAGCCAGCTCAAATGCTCATAAGCCTAGTACTTACTATACAGCAGGAACTTCTTTTTGTAACATTTGTTAATGTCTGTTATGTACTTCGCAGATAAAGATTCTAGTTGTCTACTGATGTACTATGTTCTTCATCTATAAATATGTTTGTAATTAATTGCTATGTTAAATTGTTAATCGCTATGTAATCCAATGTAACTACTGTCTGTTTATTTTAACTGTGGAGCTTTTCTTCCCGGGCCTCCGCTGAAAATGGACCTACGTCCAGTTGGACACTCCCAGTCAACAAATGTAAATAAATAAATAAATAAAAGATTAAGAGACAGGAATTTCTCACCTTGTTTGTGGTATTGAGCTCAAGCCTGAAAAAGTCCATTTTGTTATCTAATGAGCATACATTTGCTAAAAGAACTGAGGGAAGTGTACACCTGTGAGAGTTTGTTTTCAATCTGGCAGCAATTCCAGCTCTGCAGTCTCTTTTCCTGGTTCTGTTGCACATCTTCCTTTTGGGTCTCATCCTGATTGTTTCAGACCCTTCCATTTCCTGATTTAGGTACTTTGAAGCTTGTTTGGTTAGGATGCTGAGTTCCAGCAGTTCTGTGAGTGTTGTCAGCCCCAGATGCTTCATAGTACGCAGGGAATCCAGCCAGAATGACCGTATAATCGAATACTTGATTTCCAGAAGTTTCTTGATACTGTAATTTACTGTAACATCATTTAAATGACAGGAAAATGATTTTATCATTTTTTTTATTGCCAGAAAAATAAGACAGATTAAGCATTCCTGTATCTTGAGCTAACACAACCGCAGCCTCCCTGGGCGCCACCATTTTATTTTTTTTGAGATGTTAACCTCGCATGTTAGATACTCACCACAGGAAATTGGCTAGGCATAAAATGGCCCACAAAGACAGCTAGTCTAGTATGAACCTATTAAAGGGGAGCAAAATGTACAGGAATAAGCAAAATTAATTTTATTGGAGGTTGGCAAAATGGCTAAGGTGTTTACCTTACAGACACAAGGTGCAGGATTTGATTCTCACATGGGGTAACTGGCTAGGCTTAAAATGGCCCACAAGGGCAGTTAGCCTAGTACTAACCTATGAAAAGGCTGATAAATGAACTTTGATGAAGAAGTAAGAAAGGCCAAAGGATGGTAACTGACACAAGTATTGTAAAACCAGAGAGACAACTAGGCCTGAATGGGTGCTGGTTATGTTGTTGGCACCAACTAGAAAACCTTTTTCATTTGCTTATATATGATTTTCTAGTAGGCCATTTTTTTATCTACATTAGTACCTGCTGCACATCCTCATTAAGCAGGTGACTAAAGGGAATTCAGACTCTATCATGCAGGCACTCAGCTGAAGTTGATTGTGGTCGGGATGTATCAAATACCCCTGTTCTTGTGTGAGCAGATCCATACTGTAGGGAAGCTTATGGTAATTACCCGTGGCCATTTCCAAAAGAAGAGAGAACCACTGTTTCTTGGGCCAGAAGGGTGTCACCAGAATGATCTTGGGGGATTTCTTCTGAATTTTCAGAATTACACTGGATATCTGTGGATAAGGGGAAAAAAAGCATAGAGAAACATTCCTGTCCAAGGAAAAGAAAAGGCATCTGTCTTCCGGGCCTTCTTGTATGGAGTCCTGGAGCAGAATTTGCCAGCTGACTGTTCGAGGAGAGGCACAGAGGTCTACTTAGGAACTTCCCACAGATGGATCAAACCTTGGAAGATCTCTTGGTCTGGTATCCATTCATGCGGGTCTACGACTGACCTGCTCAGCTTGTCTGCCACAGTTTTGCACTGACAAGATGTAGGATACCTGCAGAGTGAGACTGTGCTGTGATGTTTGCAAAGGAGGTATGACCTGGTCCCCCCTTGCCTGTTAATGTACTACATGACTGCAATATTATCAGTAACAACATATAGAGGTCCCAAGGACCAAAAATGATTTAGAAAGTTGAGTGTCTTGATCAGGGAAAGCATCTTCTATTTAGGTGCTTGTGTTTGTCCTTGGTGTCACAAACACCTTGCAATTTTATTCCCTCTGAAACTGCTCCCCAAGCAAAGTATGAGAATTCTGTGGTGACTGACCACTTTAGAACAAGGAGGGAGAAGTGAAAACCCAGATTTGGGTGTTGGTGGTGGGGTCAGAGAGACTTCAGATACCATTGTATCTTTCTCATATGGAGTCTTCCCAGGGGTATCATTAGAATCATAGATCTCATAAAACCCCAAATACTGAAGTATTCCCTGACAGTGACTGAAGTCTGAGTGGAAATCCCTAAAAATAGATATAGGTATAGCTCTATTTTTTCTTGTGGATGAAAAGCTCAGTGAACTGAAGTGCCTGGCAGACTCCCTAAGAACATAATCCTGTGTGATAGAGTCAAAAAACACTTTTGAATGTACTGTTGGAATCCCAGCTTGTGCAAATATCATCTCACCCAAGTGAGAGATTCCTGGCACTTTGAAAAAGATTTTGCAGTGATAAGCAAGTCATCCAAATGTGGAAAATGTGGATACATTGTAGTCTGCACTGAGCTATAATTGGAGCTATATACTTTGTAAATACTCATGGTGCAGTGGATAGTCCAAAGGGTAATGTGATCCAGAGACACAGAACCTTAAGAAACACCTGACGTTTGGATGGATAGGGATAGGATAAGCATCTTTTAAATTTATTTTTTTAGGTGAAACTTAAATGAGGGAGAAGTGGTAATAGGTTGTGAAGCGACACCATTTTGAACCGGGGCACTATCACAAATTTGTTTAGGAAAAAAAGATCCAGAACTGGTGTCCAAGCATTTTCTCTCTTTGGCACAAACAAAATCTTTGAATAAAATCCTTTCCCTATCTGGGAAGAAGGAACTGGCTTTATCATTTCCCAAGGCATGTGCTAAAGGATGTGGGAAATAAAGGAGTCTGATCTGGTGGATAAGGAATTCCACCTACTGCCATCTGTAACCTTGATGAAAGATTAAAGAACCCATTTGCCTGAAACTATCTTTTTCCAAAGGAAGAATGATTCATACTTTGTGGAAGGGAAAAGGGACTGCTGAATGGAGACAAGGCCCTTTAAGTAATCATTCAGACTTGTTGGACTGTCCTTGGTTTTGAAAGGGAGGAGTTCCTGTATTCTTTTTGGAGACCCCCTTACCATTTCTTCTTAAACATATATTTACCAGCAATTTGCTTAGACTGTTTATTTTGCTTCTTGTCAAAACTGGATGAGGGGTTAGAGAATCCCTTAGAAAATTTGGAAAAGAAGAACTAAAAAAAAAGGTTCCCTGTATCAGCTTACCACTCTTATCACACTTTTTGAAAACATCTGCTAAATCTCTGTCCAGTGAATTTAAAATGCCATTATCTACATCATCTAGGAGGTTCTGAGTATGCAGCCAGGAAAACATTTTTAAAACAGCAGCAGTAGCCATAGCCCTGGAAGAAGTACCAAAAAAGTCATACACGCACTTTAAACAATGAGTTGTAACCTTTAAAATGGAAGGATTTAAATCATTTAAAGCAGATTTTCCTCACAAGAAGAAAATGCAGACAAAACATTCCTCATACTTTCACAATTAGTCAGAATAAACTTTAACATATGAGCCTGACACTTTGAAATTCTGAAAATCAAACTTGCAGAAGCATACACTATTTCTGGTATTTATCTATTTTTTTATCCTTGTCAGAAAGTATTGGATTGGAATTAACTAAATGTTTAGCAGCAGTAGGATTAACTAAAGCTATAGCTGATGGGTAAAGTTTGGGATCATTGTAAAAAAACGTAAAAGTCAGTAATTTTATTCAATCTATTTGCCTTTTTAGGAGCAGCAGGCTGACTGTCAGGAAAATTACATGCAGAGATACACACATCCTCAAAAGCTGACAGCACAGTAGGGATGGGTGAAGGTTCTGGAAATTCCATCCGTAACAGCTCATATTATTTTCTGAAGGACTGAGAAACCTCAGTGTTCTCAAACTGACAACACTGGCACATTCTGGAAATAGTCCCAGACAAAGAGAAACCTCCACAAGGAGAATCAGCTATTGTGCTGTCCCGAGTCTAAGTCAGGAATCTGAGGACAAAACCCTGCATCTATCTCTTTATATTACTGTCCAAATTCCGAGTCATGAATCTCTTCAGGAAAAGAGGCATCCTTTCTTTTAACAGAAACCACCTTATAAGAAGGGTCAATAGCCAGAATTAAACCCTGAGCCAAATTTAGTAAACTGTTCTTGTCTAAAGAAATTTGAGGAGGAGTAGATACATGTTTAGTTTTATGTTTCTTTTTAACAGGAAAAATGAGGCAAACAGTATTGTTACTGGCAACAGCAGCATCACTAGGAATAGGCATAACATTCTGAAATCCTTCCCTGCTCCCTCTCCCAAGACCAACAAGGGTGACTCTCCCTTGCAAAATGAGGGGACCCCAACAGCTGCAGAGTATGTGACTAACTCCCAGTCAATACTGTCTGTAGGTGCTACACCAGAGAGATCTGGGGGTAAAAGAGTAGTAGTCTGTGGAACCAGTTTTGGTCACAGCAGAGTCACCCACCTGCAAAAATGATGCCTCTTTCTCATGAAAAACAAGCAGCATAACCTGGTAAAAATGTATAGTTGTTAACTGTCACTTTCTTTCTCACAAAAGACACAGGAAAAAGCACTTTAGTACACTTTGCCAGCTCTCATAAAGGTAAAACAAATACAATCTCTCTACAGAAAAATGTTTTTCAACTACTTTTAACAACTTTTAAACTGGCAGGAAAAAGTGCACACCCATTTAAAAATACAGTTAAATCTCATACCAGCCATTAAAACAAAAACTCATAGATTAAGAATAACTTTCCTAAGCAGGACTGTATTAAAAAATACATTTTTATGAGGAAGTTTTTTTCTGAAATGGAACTTATCTGCCCAGCAAAAGAACAGCACAAGCTGACCGTCAATCCTGGAAAGCCTGTAAAGAAGCGCTCTTATCAATGATAGGAATGCTCTGAAGGGCTTGGAGCTCAAACCTGCTTTGATAGTGTGGAAGGTGCACCGAGGCTTTGGAAGCTGGCCGGCTGTTACATCCTTGGCAAGATATAATCCATATAGCTACTGCAACAGTGATCACTATGATGAACATCTGTTTTGATGGTTTTCCAGAAGGGAAATCTGAAAGTCTTTTGGAAAGTTTGAATTATGGTAGGCCAAAGTGGGGAAAAGAGGACAGGGGTAGTCAGAAGCTTGAAGATTTAAGGGTACCGTGACCCAGTAAAATTAAATTTGGGCTTATCCTGACACATCTTTTAGGATTTATGCCTCTCTGCTGAGTAGTCTTCTTGTTCCAGAAAGGATCTGAACTTTTGGAAGAAGGGAAAGAAAAAGTTGCTCGAACCTCTGCATAACTGTAATCCTCTCCTCTATTTTTTAAAACATTTTAGAAGCCGGGGGGATCCAAATAGATAATCTTATCCAAAAGAGCATCTACACTCTTAGCTTTGACATTCTGAGGTAGTGACTGGAGTTTGAGCCAGGAAAATCTCCTAAGAACAGACCCAGTGTTAGCTGCCCTAGAAGAAACATCTGCCATATCACATGCACATTTAATGGAGTAGCATGCAACCTGAGAAGCAAAACAGTTCGTATTTTCAAGAGTGGATTTAGCATCACTGTCAGGGACCTTAGGAATATGCTTAAGACAAGAAATGATTACAGGTACCCATAAATGTGGGTTTGCTAATTAGCAGCATGCAAAGCTAAAGTAACTTAAGAATAAATGTGTCTATTGCCCTACTGTCCTTATAGATTGCAAGGCATTTGTGGACGGAAAAAGTTTAGATGGCTTGTTAGAGTAAGTAGAAATAATTGCAGAGGCAGATGAATGGTTTTTGTGCAGACATTTCTGTCTAGGACTATATAAAACCTGTATAGCTCTTTTGGTTTATGAGAATGAAAGTCTGGACCTGTTGAGGCTGAAACAAAGATATACTCTAAGGTTTCTAAAACAGAAAAGACATGAGAAGGGTTGAGAACTTCTATATGTAATAGAGTGTAGAATGTATTCTAAGATTTAGAGAGTTTTAGAGAGTTGTTTACCTTCAAAATTCAAATGTTGCATCATCATTTGGATGCTGTCCCCCAAAGATTGCACTTCTCGGTGTGAATTCAAGGATGTGTTTAAAGGTTCAGATTATTAGCTAGAAGGGATGTACAACTGTGAGGAACAGTTTGGAGACTCAGAGTCTGATTCTCGGAAATAATCCTACTTAAAGGTGAAAAATTATACATGTTTTAAAACCACAAGGGCTTTAAATAGAGCTTGAGAAAAGTCTTACCATTACTGTTGAGCATCTCTGTGAGTAGATATAGTGAGAGATGAAATGTGTTTTGTCTTTTTTTTCTTTTTTTTGGGTGGGAGACTTCTAAAGAAACCATTCATGATGGGCTTGATCTCGGATTAACCTTCAAAAGGGAACCAAGGACATCTTCATTTACTATTATCTGAGGAGCTATGTCTGGTTCCCTCCAAAATTACAAGCCTGGGTTCTTATTTCTTAGCCTAAACAGCCATCTGACTGGTTGGACAGGATGTGCCAGTAGGCTGCTCTGTGTCAGCCTCTAAAGGGGTTGCTACAGACTGACAGGCCCAGGGGTTGGATGGTCTCTAAGCTGGTCAATAGTCTCAGCTAAGACATCTGACTCCAACCTAGAGAAAGAATCAGACAAGGTAATGTCTTCTTTCTGTTTTTTGCTTTTCCTTTTGGGCTGTGACAGTAAATCCTAGGAGGGAGCTTCCAACTGCATACTGGCTCCAACCAAAGCCTGCAAATACTTGTGCTAAATACATTTTTAAGGAAGTAAAATGGCAGTCTTTAGTTTTCTGGTTAGGTTATAAGCAGAAAAGACAATGGATATGCCTATCCTATTATGTGATCTGCCAACCACAGAGACATTTAGCACTCTTAGATGACATGAACAATATATAAAAATCATAAAAGGTTCAATAATTAGGAGGGGTCCCCAATGTGGTACTTATCTTTTCCTTACAAAGGCAATGGGATCCTTTCATATGTTTGGCAGACTGTTCTTCAGATAGAGTCTTGCTCCCATCAAAAAAGTTCTGAGGACTTTCTTACTCATAAGTCCCTTAAGTACAAGCATATATTTATTGTACCTATGTCTAAGGTTGCATGTATGGTGTATGAGGAAGTTGTGCCTAAGCTTTGGTATACTAGTCAGATGCATGGTATTGTTGGCAAGATACATTCTAACTGCCAGCACTGCTGCAACAGTGATCTAATGAAGGGCATCTGGCACTATCAATGTTCACGGGGCTTTCATCCACAAATGTTATTCACCTCTGTTCCTCTATGTCCTTTTGAGTTACCTGTTGTTATTATTATTACCTCTACTTTACTAATGCTATCCCAGTCTTAACTCTGGATCAGTGAATGCACCATGATCATGAACACTGGCCTTTAATATCAATTTTTTTTTCTTTATCAATAGCTGATGCATTGAACTTTCCTGTTTTATCTATTAATTCAATTATATGATCTTTACCTGCATTTTCTTTTTTGTACAATTATAGTAAAACTGTTTTAATAGCTGGTTAACTCATCAACGCCTGTTAGGAGCCAATCAAGCTGCTAAATTCCTTACTCCTGGTAGGCTGGAGAGAAAGTACAGTTTTGTACCTACCATAAATGTAGATGTTCGAGGATCCACATTGCTGCAGTCCTAACTATTGGGTAGTCAGTCCGCAGTGGGCGAGGCCAATAAAGTATATGGCTGGCGTAGGTCATACGCAGGGACGACGCCAGTAAGTGCTACGAATACTTATGACGCATGACATATCCTCAGTCCTTTCTTTTTTTGCCCCAGAAGAGAGAAGAAGAGAAAAAAAGATAAGGCCAAAACCCCAAAACTCCAAACATACCACCAAAGAAAATATAACATATATATATAAAAAAGCAGAGAGACAACCTCACCTACACAACCACCCTAAACACAGAGGGAAGGGAAGGGGAGGTAGTGGACTGCAGCAATGTGGATCCTCGAACATCTACATTTATGGTAGGTACTGTACTCCATGTTGCTCATTCCACATTACTGCAGTGCAGTCTATTGGGTAGAAGGTAAAAAAGCAAATGAGGTAAGGGAGGCTGGCAATAAGAAAGGAAGCAGGAACTGAAAATGCCAAAATAGCTGTGGCAAACCAAACCCCTAGACTAGAGTAGAGAGAGAGAGTATAATGCTTAGAGAGAAGATATGCACTGACTGCCCAGTAGCTGCCTCAAAATATATCCCACCCCCACCCCTTAGAAATGTATGTGAAGCTGAAGTGGCAGTAGGAATGAGGCCCTATCCCAGCTGGAATCTCCAATCTCCTTGCAACAAATGCAAAATACAATGCAACACCCAATCCACCTAGAAATAGTTTGTTTGTTTTTCAAATAAGCAAACCAGAACAACAAGCAAAAGAAAACAACTGCTGCTGCTGCCACAAAAAATCTTAGTCCTGCTCAAATAATAATATAATGTGCCTGTGTACGCTAAAGTGTGCAAAAATTTTTTTAGAATAGTTTGGTTTAAAGCCACACTAGAAACCACCTAGAGGCAAAAGGAAGGATTTAGGTAATAAGATACTCCTATCCTTATGAAAAAAAAAAAAAAGGACCGCCAAGGGCCTGCAACTCAGAAAAAACTCTTCTTCTTGAGTGAAGGCCAAAAAAAAAAAGCAGCCATGACAAATATTTCATTCATTCAGCAGTAGCCGCAAGCTCAAAAGGTGTTTGAGTAATCTTCCAAGTCCAAAAACAAAAAGATGAGAAGCGAGGCAGGGGAGCTCGTGGGGTCTTATATATTCTTTATCTAATTGCCCTAAGAAACAAATTGAACAAAAAACAATGGTCCACACTCAAATTAGGCTCAGAAATCTCCAAATTGTTTGCTGCACTCCAAAAAAAAAAAATCTGCATTTTTCGGAATCAAGGTAAAGGCCATGGAGGCTTCCTACCAGCAGTGCTGCTGAGGCCAATCTGGAGCTATTAAAATCATCAAAACTTTGGCAGCTGGTGTTTTGTGGAAGCGAAACAGAACAGAGTCTCTCCGCAGAGAAACCTGCCTGAAGAGTTAGTTTGCAGCTGAGCGCTGTCCCATCGATGAGCTCCCAAGCAATGTCTGAGGCATCTGTCGTTAGAATCTGACTCGCCCTCTGGGGCAGAGAGAGAGTCCCTTTTGTTTAGGTGACATTCTGAGCCCACAAAAAAAAATTTTTTGAATGCAAGGTATTATTTGAATGACAGTGTCCAAAATGGCAGTAGCTTGTGTCCATACATTTTGAGACCATTTTGCAGCTTCCTCTTATGCTTGTCCGGGGTAAAAAGGCCATCTGGGCTGCTGTATTCAGTCACACACAGAAAGAAAAGTCTTTGAGAGAGGTACTACTTTGGACTTTATTTAGTTTCACAGAATACCTAGCATTGAGCCAGAATCAGGCAATCGTCCAAGTAAGGATAGATTTGAATTCCTTTAGCCTGAAGTAAGCTATCACTGGAGCAGAACCCTTTGTGAATACTCTGGGGGCGGTAGATAAGCCAAAGGGCGTGTTCCCTTCTTGACGGGTAACAGGAACGAGAATAATGAACTGGCAGCTGGAAAGGCAGGTCATTGGGTCTGCTTACGAAGGACTGACCTGCCCTCACTAGAAGTCTGAGCAGGAGAACTCCCTGTCCTAGGCCTAAAGGAAGGAATCATAAGCAGGATAAGTCCATCCCTTAGAGCTAAATTCTGATCTCTCAACCAGGCGTGCCTACGAAGAACAGAACCAGTGGCAGCCAAGGCCTGCACAGCATCAAAACCACACTGCAAGGAATGTTTACCCACCTGTTCAGACACATGAACTAAATCCTGCAACTCCACCTTAGATTTCAGTTGTGAAAGGAGATAATTCTGATATTTTAACATGGGTCTGCCCTAGGACTCTTGGAAGCCTCTGCAAAACATCTTCCACCACATTCAGAACAGGAGGTATAGCTAAAGGCCTATGCTGGGGTAAGCCTTTTCCTGGAATCAGAGAAATCTTGACCTTCCCATTTAAAATGCTCCCTCATGGAATGCAGAGTCTATGAAAATGAAAAATCCTCAGGAGAGTAGAATCATCCACATCAGAATCAGAATAAGGAGGATACTCCTGCAAGTCTTCAACATTGCTCAAAACTCTCAAACTCAGGTTCCACCCTAGGCCTCTTATCAGGAGGGGGCATAGAACCTCTTATCATAGTAATCAAATCCTCTGCCATTTTAAGCATATGTTTCTTAGGCAAAGACCCTGAAGCACTAGGAGAAACCCCACTGAAGCTACACTTGGCCTGCCTCTCAAAGAAGTCTTGGAAACAGAAGGAGGCTCTAACCACCTTAGGAAGAGAGGGATGTACAGCCACCTGAGAAGCCCCCTCAGCCTGGCCTACTTCCTGAGAGGATACATCCTGTAACAGTAAAGTCTCTCCCTGAGACTCCAAAGAAACACCTGGCAGAACCTCCAACCGACGCCTGGGACTGTCGGTTCTTCCCCCAGCTTTGCTGCTTTGTCCTTGCGCTTTTGGTCGAAGCGGCGGGAGCATCCGACGGCATTTTATAATTACAACGCTTCCCAAACACTAACCTGGCACAGTCTAACCTTCTCTTAATAGTTGTTAAATCTAGCACAAGAAACAAGGTATACACAAAGTATGATAATCCCTATGAGGTATCTGTTTCCCACAAGAAATACAGTTATTCACTTTTTCTGACATCCGGTTAAATACTGAGGCAAGAAAAAACAAAATAATCCCCAACGGGTACGAAACTTTCAGAACGCCAACCTGCACTCGCAAAATTGCTTCTGCATCGGACCATGTGGCAAAAAAGACTGAGGATATGACGTCGGTCATGCGCATTAGTACCTGACGCGTACACGCCAGTCTCTAATGCGCCCTGACCTCGTCAGCGGACTACCCAATAGTTAGGACTGCAGCAATGTGGAATGAAGAACATCTTGCCTTGAGCTGATGGTATAACAAAAAGTTATATGTGAGAAAATCTCTAACTGGACAAGGAAAATATCTTTTTGCATTTCTGATTCAGCAAAGTCATTTATGACATTTAATGTGTTATACATAGTCTGCTATTTAGGTTCTGTTCGCTTAAATGGAGCAAGACAATCCACAGAACTACTGCTGCAGGCATACATCAGAATACTGTATCTGATCAACTTTCTAGGAGGTAATCAGTTAATTATTCTACTTGGCTGAAATCCTGTCTTCTTATTACCATGATACTTATTATCATTAATATCTTTAAAACTTTACTTCAATAGGCAAAACAATGAAATGCAACAAAAGTTCATTACTTTATCACTTCTACAATCAAAATTAACTGGCCTTGGCTGGATTCAAACCTAGATTTGAATGAACAGACATAGAGTAAACATCTGCCCGGCCTAGTTGGATTACAGATAGTGCTGGCACTATCCTGAATAAAATACAGCAGTTAAAGAAACATTGTAAAAAACAACCCACAATTAATTCAAATTATGACTGAAACAAGCATGAATAGTAGGGCTCACTCTTTTGACAGCAAGTAACATTGCCTCTTGTGATTTCTGATCCATTGTTCCAGTTATCCTAGATTTTCTCTGATCTAGGTTTGAATCTGGATTTCCATTAACTCTCTCTTATCTGGCAAACTTTGAGTTATAAGTTCTTTGTTCTGCTGCACCTTCCAGAATTACTAACTGATCCTTACAAAAACTAGACTCATTCTTTCCTAATCTATTTCACACAAAAACAAAAACTGATTGTTGAGACCATTAAATAGCTTTGCAGTTCCATTTGACACTAGACTCACTCTGTAATCTACTATAAGCATTTTTGTAACTGTTGAATTTCTTATTTTGCTTTCCATGTTTCCCCTTTGTCATGTACATATTTTCTAAAACCAGATAAAGACTGTGGCATCTCTCTGGTTATTTCTCAAAGCACAAATTAAGACATCACCACCCTACATCATAAATTATAACCCAGCTTTACAAACAATGTGGTTATAATCAATCAAACATTATGATCTTTAGAAAGTACAGTTGTGTACACTTACCATAAATGTAGATGTTCAAGTGTATTCACTGTTGCAGTCATTACATTTGGGTTATCTGCTTGCAGGTAGCCCTCAGTCGGCCTGATTAACAAAGTCTTGGGTCCTGTGTCGGTTGCTGTCCCTTCTTCCATGATGTCAGGGGTATAAAACATGCAGCTGGCACCATTACATCAGTTTTTCTTGCCCCAGATGTCAGGTGCCCCCCTAATGGGAAGCAATTAAATATAAAAAAGTACAATGTTATACCTCCAACAAAAAAGCAGATACACCAAAAAGCTTTTAAGCATAGTAAAGGAAAGTAGAGGTATAACCAAAAGAAGTTAGGGGGCTGGAGGGAGGGTAACCAGGACTGCAACAGTGAATACACTCGAACATCTACATTTATGGTAAGTGTACACAACTGTACTATGTTCTTCGTGTTTCACTGTTGCAGTCATTACATTTGGGTAGATTCCCAAAGCTATGGTTGGGAGGCAGAATTTAAATAGCATTAGGACCAGCTATAAGGCCCTGCAAGACTGCAGTGGCAAAGCCAGGTCTGGATTTAGAGAAAATTGGCAAATGATAATGCCTGGTGAAAGTATATACAGAACTCCAGGTAGCCGCTTCTAGGGTGGCCCTGGTAGGGACGCCTCTGAGAAAGGCTGTAGAGGTAGATGCAGCCCTGGTGGCGTGAGGTCTGATCCCCTGGGGGATAGGTTTTCCATGGTGCTTATAGCAGAAATGAATGCAATGGCCTATCCAATTAGAAATGGTTTGCTTTGAAATAGCCTTCTCCTATGCCCCTGCAGCAAATGCCACCAGCAGTTGTTCAGATTTCCTTTGAGGTTTAGTCCTGTCCAAACAGAATCTAAGTTTTATCTGTGCACATCAAAGGAATGCAATATCCATTCCCCTTTGTTCTGTAGATTGGGAAAGAAGGTTGGCAAATTAATGCATTGATTGAGAGCCACACTGGATACCACCTTGGGCATGAAGGATGGATTGGTTCTGAGGGACACCCTGTCCGCATGAAAGATGATGAAAGGATCCACTGCCATAAGGGCCTGTAATTCAGATACCCTTCTAGCTGAAGTGATTGCTAAAAGGAAAGCTGTTTTCCAACAAAGAAATTTTAAGTCCGCAGTAGCAGCTGGCTCGAAAGGAGGTAGGGTGAGTTTCTCCAAAACAAAGTTAAGGTCCCAGGCAGGGGTTGGAGTTCTCCTGGGTGGTCTCAAATTTTTGGCCCCTCTGAGGAGCTGCTTGAGCAGTGGATGAGAGAAGAGGGGAGGTTCTGTGTTATAATGAGCTGAAATGGCTGAGGCATGGATTGTAATGGAGGAAAAAGAGATGCCCCTGTGAAACATCTCAGTTAATTATTGTAAATGCTGAGGTAAATTGGGTGCTGCGGTGCTCATCCCTTGAGATTGGTTCCAGCAGAGAATCTTTTCCATTTTTCAGCATAAGATTTTCTAGTACTAGGCCTCCTTGCCTCTAAAATGCTATCCATCACAGGTTTACTGAGGGATGGTAAAGGAGAGATTAGGTAATTAGCCAGGCTGCAAGGTTCAGTGTTAGAAGCTGAGGGTGCAGAATCTGGTTCTCCTGCTGGGACAACAGGGAAGGAGTCTGAGGCAGGTGCCATGGGGGTATCCATGACACACTGCGCAGGAGGGGGTACCAGTGTTAGTGTGGCCAGTTAGGAGCAATCAAAATCATCCTTGGTTTGTCCTATTTAATTTTTACTATTACTTTGGAGAGCAGAGGCGGGGGGGGGGGGCATAGACTGATAGTTTTTTCCAGCTGAAGGATTGAGCATCCACTTTCCAGGCTTGTTTGTAGGGAGTCCTTGTGCAAAATTTGTCCAATTGGTAGTTCTGGGGAGAGGCAAATAGGTCTATATCTGGGCTCCCCCATTTGCTTGTCAACATGTTGAAAATCCTTGGTTCCAGTTTCCACTCGTGTGGGTCCATGAGGTTTCTGCTTAGTCCGTCTGCCAGTGTATTTAATTCTCCTGGCAGGAATTGAGCTTGTAGGTGCACTTGGTAGCTCAAGGCTGTGTTCCACAATGCCATGGCTAGTCTGCAGAGGGGGTAAGAATGTGTACCCCCCTGCTTGTTTATGTACCACATAACAGTGGTGTTGTCCGTCTTTACCATTAGTTGTCCTGGAAGAATGTGGTCCTTGAAGGCTGTCAGAGCATTCTGTACAGCTAATATTTCTTTTTGATTGATATGCAGGTCCATTTGATTTGGGTTCCATTTGCCCTGAATGCACTTCCCTGCCAGGTGAGCCCCCCATGCATAGTCTGATGCATCTGTTGTGAGGGTTTGGGCGGCAGGGGATGGTGTGAAAGATAGTCCCTTATTTTGGTGGCAGGCCTCTGCCCACCAAAGGAACTCTAAGCGTAGGCAAGGTATGATAGGAATCATTGCTTCTAGATCCTGGGAATGTTGACACCATGGGCTTTTTAGATACCACTGTAGTTTTCTCATATGCAGTCTTGCATATGGAATTAGAAGAATGCAGGAGGCCATGAATCCCAAGGCTTGCAGTATTTGTCTTGCAGATAGCAGGTTTTTCGTGGCCACTTGTTTGAAGTAGGTTGTCAAATGAATTTGTTTCTCTGGCATGAGGTAAGCCATTTGGGAAGTTGTATTCAAGATTGCTTCCAGGAATATAATTTGTTGACAGGGTACCAGGTGTGATTTCTTTTCATTTATGGTGTACCCTAGACAGGTTAGAACCCTTTGTACAAAGGCCAGATAATTCAAAAGTATTTCCTGGCTTTCTGCCTGAATTAGACAGTCATCCAGGTATGGGTATATTTGAATATTTCTTTGCCTGCAAAATGCAATAACTGGAGCTAGGCACTTTGTGAATACCCTGGGCACAGTAGATAAGCCAAAGGGCAGTGCAGAGAATTGATAGTGTGTGTAGCCTGCTTTGAAGCGAAGGTATCTTCTGCAAGATTCCCTGATTGGGATGTGCAGGTATGCTTCTTTTAAATCTAGTGTTGCCAACCAGGCATCTTGCCTAGCATAGGAAGCAACTGGTGAAGAGTCAGCATCTTGAATTTTGGAATCTCCACAAAGATGTTTAGAGTAGACAAGTCCAGGATAGGATGCCATGAATTGTCTTTTCTGGGTGCCAGGAAAAGTCTCGAGTAGAATCCTTGTCCCTTTTCCTGTTCTGGTACCAACTGAATAGCCCCCATGCTTAAGAGAGAAAGTATTTAGTTTTGGGCCTCTGCCCACTTATTTGGAGGTAGGTCCAGCCACCTGTTTGGTGTTGGCAATGTGTGGAAGTGAAATCTGTATCCCTGGGACACTATTTAAAACCCATTTGTCCTGGGTAATGAGCTCCCAGTTCTTTGCATGAAGAGCAATCTTTCCCCCCAAAGGGGCAGTCAGTTGACAAGTGCTTGGAAATTTTAAAAGAAAGTCATTGTGACAGTTTACCATCAGGGGGAGTCTTATTACTCCCAGATTTGGAAGTGGAGGCCCCCCACTGCTTAGTCCTGTGTGTCCCCTGGGACTGATACTTGGGGTTTCTGCTGTGTCTAAGTTTGGCTTGAGAAGACCTGGAAGGGGCTGGAAAGGACAAATTTTTAGAGGGCCAGTGCCTACTAAACCTAGGAGGCTGAACTTGTAAAAACTCCTTAACAGTTTGTATAGATTTAGCTTAATCTTCCATATTTTTAAGAACTTCCTCAGCCTTGTTGCCAAGCAGGTGGTCCTGATTTAAGGGAGCATCCAACAATTTAGCTTTAACATGATCAGGTAAAGATTGCTCCTTAGCCAAGCATGCCTTCTGAACACAGACCCAGTAACAGCAGCCCTGCAAGAGGCCTCTAATGAATCAAAACCACATTGCAAAGTATGTTTTCCAACCTGTTCAGCAGAATGCAGTAAATCCTGTATTTTTTTATTTTCCACACAATCAGGAATCAACATAATTTTCTGTTTAAACAATCCACTAACATGTTGCTGATACTTTAACATATGAAACTGGCAATTTAAAGCCCTAATGGCCAAGGTTGCAGAAGTGTAAACCTTCTTACCCTATCTATCCAGTGCCCTGGAGTCTCTATCAGAAGGGGTAGGATTTTTAGCAGTAGAAGCCTCAATTCCCTTGGGCCCCTGAGAAATAGTTTCTGGATCCGCAATAGGATTTTTAAAAAGGAACTTGTGTGACTCAGGGACCCTGTAGTATCTGTCAGGTTTTCTGGGAGCAGGAGGCAAGGAATCAGGGGGCAAACTAGATTCCGAAAAAGTATCAACGATATCTAGTACAAGAGGAATAGCTAAAGGCCTATGCTGAGGCAAGAGTAAGAAATACCTGAGCCTCTTTTTTGAATCAGAAAAGTCCTGGCTTTTCCAGTGGAAATGCTCCCTTAGAGTATGTAAGGTTTCACCAAAAGAAAAATCCTCTGGAGGGGAAGCAGAGGGAATAGAGTCCTCTGCATCAGAATCCTCATAAGTAGATAAGGGCAAATACAGATCATCAGAAGAATCAGAAAAAACAGAATTCTGGTC
Organism: Protopterus annectens; assembly: GCF_019279795.1. Classification (NCBI taxonomy): domain Eukaryota; kingdom Metazoa; phylum Chordata; order Ceratodontiformes; family Protopteridae; genus Protopterus; species Protopterus annectens. Next base: position 1,583,330,886 of record NC_056737.1, on the reverse strand, counting down.
AGAAGATTCATAAACAACTTAATTCCTAGGCCTCTTAGAAGGGGAGGGTTGGCTACCCCTGATTAGAGTTATTAGATCTTCAGCCATTCTTATCAATTGTTTTTTAGGCATAGAGGCCTGGGCATTGTTTTTTTTAGGCATGGTTCGAGATTTAGGCCTAAGTGAAGAAGGAGGCATCCGTTTAATATGCAAGTCCATAGGCCTGAATATACCCTCAGAAGCCAGTGCTTGCACAGTGGCTTCAGACCCATCCAAGGTAGAGACATCAGTGGGTTCCATAGTTGAAACATGGGTCTCAGTAGAGGCCTGCGAATCAGAAGTAGCAGGTATCAGGGGCTGCAAAAGCACCTGAGTACCGGCGAACTGGCGACTGGCTTAGGAGAAGCATCATCGGCAGTTTTGGACCTCGGCGGCCTGTCTCTGTCTTTATCTTTGCGTTTTTTTCAGAATCCCAGTAGTTGGATGGCTAACTGACGACATTTCTGGATAATTAAACTGAGAACCAAAATATTTAGAGACGAAAATATACTGACGACGGATAGTGTGCTGATTAAATAAAGCACAAAACCGACAGCAAGGTACGTCATGGTCAGGGCCTAGGCAAGGAATACAGTACGAATGAAAATCTTTGAGGTATTTACTTTCCACAAGTAATACAATTATTAACTTTTACTGACATCGGTAAGGAGCAAGAAAAAGTTTCCCCAACAGGGTACTTAGCTTTAGTTGAAGACTTTGTTTCTGAAACTCAAAATGAAAATTTCAGGAGTCGGCCAACTGGCACTTGTGAACTGCTTCTGCTTCGGGCACCGCACGGCAAGAAAAACTGATGTAACGGCGTCGGCTGCATGTTTTATACCCCTGACAACTTGAAGTCATGGAAGAAGGGACAGCAACTGACGCAGGACCCAAGACTTTGTTAATCAGGCCGACTGAGGGCTACCTGCAAGCAGATAACCCAAATGTAATGACTGCAACAGTGAAACACAAAGAACATCCTCACAAAGACTTCCAAATACCACACATTACAATTACCTGCTACCACTATAAGTCAGAACAAAAATATCTAGGGATAACTTTGGACCCTACTCTCATATATTCAAAGCATTCTGATATTAGAAAACCCTACTCCAACTAAAGTATGTTATAGTATTTCTCACTTCTTTACACATTCAGCCCACTAAAAAAATAAATAAGGCCCTTTTTTATAATGTTACATTCAACATCAAACACATACAAAATACAAACTCCTATGGATACAATCTATAGATTTGTACTGTTTCCAGAAACTACAAATCAAACAACTGAACTATGCACTAAGGAATACTTAAGATGTCCTAACTCTCATTAGATCCATTTCAAAAAAAAAAAATCACTGGAGAAAGAACATTCTACAAGCTGGCCCCTTAGTAACTTGGAATCAAGTTTCTATAGAAGACAACAGACACTTGAAGCACTGAAACATTCAAAAAGCAGACAAAGTGCAGCTGCATAATTACTCCAATTGCAGTTGCTTTTCTGACAACAGCCAGTCTTTGTATTTCATGCAGAAATCATATGTATATATGTAAAGTCATAACTGACTAGCCTAATGGTTGCATGCAGTCCTAGCTATACATATTGTAAATAGGTTTACCTAATGTATTGTCATTATTTTATTACCATGCCTTGGTGTTTGTACTTCTGTCATGTTTTGCAATGCACCATTGTGCTCATGTCATGGCTGACTTACCTGGTTATCAAACTGAAATAAAGAAATAACTTACATAGCAGTATATCATTAAATACTGGGATCACTTCAGCAGTGGCATATCAGCAATGGGAAACAACAAGTGAACATCTGTCCTGACTTTCAGAGTTCTGGACATCCCTTGTGTCGCTCGTCTTGTGTATCTGAATAAGACAATGAGGCTTGGGTGTTCATTTAAGTAGTTTATTATACACAAACACATCAGGATGGATGGCAGGAACATTAAACTTAAACTGACTGACTAACTACTGCACACATGCATGCTTACAGTCTGGCTGCTCACTCAAAATGACACTCTTGCTTGCATGTGCTCAGTACTTATATGCACATGCCCACTGATTGGAATGCTTCTTAAAGGTACATCACACACTCTGATCTAGACCTTGTATGGTCTGGTATCATCCCCATATCAGGCTGACACTTGGTAGAAATATAACAGCAGCAGCCATAGCACATTAGTTCCTTTCTTATAGGTTTATAGGTGTTTACTAGACTAACAACCACGAGGGCCTATTTAAGTCTAGCCATGCATCCCAAATCTCTGACAAGTTCTGATACCCTTGATAAGTAAGCATGTGCCTGGGAGATTAACCATTTACAGGTTACCTGTGTCTATTAGAGACATAGGTGCCAAACCAGGGATGAATTTCCAGTTTCTCAGCCAATTGTCCAAGTTGCACTTGAATTGGATTATGGAGGAACTCTGCTTCACATGGATGGTGAGCCTGTTCCATAGACAGGGTAGTCTTTGGGATACATACATCTCTCTCCAGCAGGTCCTATTTATATCACAGGCAAGGATTAAGTCTTTAGAATGGGCAGTTCTGGTGCTGCTTGTTTTGTGGATATGCAGGAGGCATTTCTGTGTGAGTGAAGTAGGTTTGTCCCAGCATAATGTGCTCAAAGAAGATTCCAGAGATAAAGGTCAGCAGTGACCTTTTGAGACATCCATTGCCTCAAAACTGCAGATGTAACTTCAGCAAAAGGTCATACAGCATGAAATGGCATATCACCTTTGTTTCTTTACTTACAAGGATAACATCAGTGACAAAGTGGGATACAGTCTCTACCACAGAAGTGATCCTGCATTTAAATTGGGCCGCTGTGGAAAGTTGCTACATAGCTGTGCTACAATCAGCACAAGGACCGATTCTGCAGTATTGTTCATAAAGGACAGAAAAAAAAACATTAAACCTATAAATACCATGGTCACACAGACAGGATGTAGGAGCTAATGTGTGCTGCATGACTGTTGTAGAAAACTCTATTCTGCTTCTAGAGGGCGAATTGAGTTTATACTATGAGCAGAAAGTGTCCAGAGTGGATCAACAGTAGATTTAGTCATTTGCTTTTCAAATGTTATGGATGCATGCATTTCTGAAGATTGCAGCAAAGATATTTGGTGTTCTAGCAGAATAAGCTTTGATGTGTGCTTATATGGTCTTACCATGGATAGTCATAAAAGACAATACAATTAGTTAAGTTACATATTGTCTGCTTGGTCACTGGTCTACAGAGCTTCCCTTACTTAAAAGATGTAAAAAAAAAATAGCCTTTTTATTTCCACACTCTAGCTCCAGTTACATATCAGCTGTCTAGACACAAGTAATGCAAGAGCATCTCTCTCCTCCATGTTGAGACCTGGGAAATACTAGCAGCTGGACAGTCTAATTCAAGGCCAACTCAAAGACCACATTTGGCATTAGTGATATGTTTGTTCTTAAGGTACTCTGCCCCACAATGAAGATGGTGTATGATTCTGTAGCCATCAGGTCTGGTGCTCAGACAACCTGCCAGCAGAAATGATAGTCACCAAAAATATGACTTGTCATGAAAGAAACATAAAACCACTATGACTAGCTGATAGAAAAGGAGGGAGTAAAGTTTGTCCAGGCAAAACTAAAGCTAGCTGGTGGATAAGCCACCAGTTTCCTGAGTAACCTAAGATGTAGAACTCCCCTGCTATGTTGTATTCTGTGTGATGAGCAAGAATGGCTGTTCGTAAGTAGTTACTAGGCATGCAGTCTAGAAGACCACTATGCAGCCTAGCCCAAATTTCCAGTTGTCCCAGAGCACAGTCCAGATTCACATAGTATAAAAGGAGGTTGAGGAATCAAGTCCTGGACTACAGAAAACATTTTATAACAGTTCATAGCCTTTACCATCTATGCTAACTGCCAGATCATTAAGAACTCTTGAGTACTGGAGAAGAGGACAGAGGATTCCATTAGTAAACAAGCTGAAATGGTAAACAGATGGGTGAACTTCATCTGGGGCATAGCAATGGCTGCCTGCATTAAACAGTTTACTGAAATAAGGACCTGATGGACATATGCTTTTTTAGGTGAAAATCACAAGATGCATACCATAATGAAAATATTTTCCATTTGTCCAAGTATAAATTTCCAGTAGCAGGCTTACTGACATCCATAAGGACAGAAAGCACATCTAGAGTAAAGGTATTCTAATAGGATTTGAGGATGTGTTCTCCAAACTATCAGTCTGTGAATGGTGACGTTAGTGTATACTAGGATGCTTATAAGGTAGTTGAATAAAAAATAATGTGAAGGAAGAATGAAGGACTCTACTTTTTTCAGTTGCACCAACAGGGAGAACCATAGCTATCATGCAAGGAAAATACTATCACAATCAGGTTTGCTTACTCCTCTGTCTCTCTGTCATTAGAAGCCCAAGAATTACAGGAATGAAAGGAAATGCACTGAGAGATTGTGTTGGTCACCAAAACATGTCTGAAAGGAGAAACGAGAACAGAGCCGACCTATTTGGCTGTATTGTGGACAGTAAGGAGGTCCATGCAAGAAAACCCTGAGTGATGTGTAAGAGTCGTGAGGGTCTCTGTATCCATTGTCTATTTATGGATGTTAGCAGACCATCTGCTTAGCTGACTATGGTATTCTCTGTTGGGATACAGAATCTAAAAGGAGACTGTTGGAGGACTGTTTCCCAGACTAGTACAGCAAACTGCATAAATGGTATAAATTGGTACCTTGCTCATTTTCTGATGTACCATATAACTGTGAGATTCTCTATCACTACACTTGACCTGGCTTCATAACATTCCTGAAAAACTGAAGGCATAAATCAGGGTAAAAATTTCCTTACATTTAATTTTGAGATGTAAATTCATCTAAGCCTAAACTGCCCATGGTGGGCCCCACAAGCCAGTAGAACCAGCATCAGCAGGGTACAGTTTAACTCCTCTGGAAGGGAAGTAAAATACATTCCCTGGTTCTAGCTGATGTATGGGGTGTCTAATTAAACTCTGAATATAATGTGTGATAATAAGAGTTATGTCTAGAGTGTGCGATTGTCATAGTCATAATTTCCTCAGACACTAGTGAGTATTCCGGGTGTACAGTTCATTATAGCAGCCATAAGAAGAGCTGATACATATCCCAGGGCTTTCAGAATCTCCCTGGTAGTTAAGTGGTTTCTTTAGGCAAAACTAAAAATGGGACTGAGAGAGAGAACCATGTTCTTCAAGCTAAGACCGTCCCCAGAAAGGTCCTGGTCCTGTAAAGAATGTTACCGGACTCTTGCATATCATAGGACCCTAAGCTAGTCAAGAAAGAAATGGTTACATTTAGAGCTGTCTTAAATCCTCTTGGGACTGAGTCTACATCATGAATTTTATCAGACAGGAAAATCTGTAAATTTTATCTTATTTAAAAAAAAAAAAAAAATTGTGCTACTAATTTTCCCCTGTAGTGTTACTGTGTACAGTAGATCTGAAGGGGACATCAGAGGATGGTAGCAGTCAATCAGAGCAGCCATATCTGACATCTCTGTAATGTCATTTTTGCCCACATGGAGTCTAGGCTTATAATTACCACACAGAAAATATCAGCACTGTGAATTCTTTCTTTGTTGAGGGAGACACCACTTCTTTCTAGAGAGAATGAGAACTCTGGATTAATACCTAAAATCACTTCAAGCTTTACCAAGCAAGATGCAGATATTGCCAGATCCTCTTCCCTAAGGGTATCCTGTTGAAGATGCCAGATCCTGTGGATACAGATGTTTGTTTTCTCTGTGGATTGTTGAAAGCATAGCACCATTTTCACTGGCTGCAGATATATGACTTCTCTGACAATGATCTGCTGCTGGCATATTAACTGATCCTGCAGTGACAGCCATGAAAGGTACAACACAGTGCTACAACCTTTTGAATGTGGACTTTTTTTTTTTGTTTTACATACTTATGTCAAGTGATTTCACATGAGGCCATACATTAATTTATTTTTAGATATGTTTAGGCACATTTGTATACACCATTTACCATGAAGGCCCACCTACTTGTGGGTGTGTTATCATCACGAGAGCAGGAATATAAGTGACTGGTACAGCAATGTGTTTCAAAAGTTTGTGTACACCTTTGACTATATAACTGTAGCTGCTGTGTTGATTAACTGCTACTGTGGCCTGTGTGCTGAGTGGATCATGTTTCACTCAAGACTTCATAGATGTGAATCTTTCTAAATTGTATTGAAATTTGTTTCCGCATTTTTTTGTATGCCTTCACCAAAGTATCTGTATCTGAAACAACAGTTACCTGTCAATAGGGGGCTATGTGCATGAGTATGGGTTCACTTCTAAATTTCCAAATCCCAAAATCCCGAGTTTCAGAACATCGAGTTCAGAATCCTGAAATCTTAGAATCTCAAAATAGTGAACCCTCCCTCAATACACCACTAAACACATGAAAAACAAGTGTATGCAGGGGGGCAAGCCCCCATGCACCCCCCACACCCCCGCTACTTAAATATACAAACTCCGAGATCACACTACAGCGAGGACATGGGAAATCTCCCAGTCCGCGCTGTATGCCAATCTCCGTTCAGGATTTTGAAGTTTTAAAACTTTGAACATATGATCTTCAATCATATGAGATTCGAAGTTTTAGACTTCGAAATTCTGAAGTGCACCTATGAGTATATATATTACTTTTACTGTACATTACTATAACAGGAGGTGGTAGATATATGTAATTGTTGGTGAATAATTCAGAAAAAACATTTTGGCAATTTGTGTATACCTTTAACTAGGTAACTGTTGCTTCTTTAATGGTCATCTTTCAACTACGGCCCATGTCTGTGATGGTGAGGTATGTTTCATCTGACACTGCACCAAGATGTACCAGATTCTAAACTGTTTAAAAATGTGTTGTGTAAAATGATATTGTAACTCAAGACACCACAGGTATGTGACCATGTTTCCCTTTGTATCTAGATATAACCTACAACTGGTAATGTACATCATAGTGCACCAGTACAAATAACCTACAAAGTTGGAGTAAGACAATGACAGTTTAGCAAATCTGAATCAGACAGAACTTTGCACACAACGCAGGCCTGACTACATGGATGATGGTATGGAAGATGATAATCTCATATATTTATATAACTGGATGCCAGCTGTTGCACAGATATTGACACTGAGGAAAACCTCCTACTCTTATTACTGCAAAATATTCATAGATTGTTGCTAGGCTAATGACGGGGGGCTAGCCTAGTCATGTTTTCTGACAATGATGTTGTCTTGCATCAAAATATGACATTGAAGGCCAGGCATTTATAAGCTACCTCTGTCCATAAGGGACATGGGTGCCAGGCCCAGTGTAAATTTCCTGTTCTCCATACACTGGTCTAGGTTGCGCTTAAACTGGGTAATAGACAAACTCAGCTTCACATTGACAAGAAGCCTGTTCAACAAGAGGGGTGGCCTCTGGGCCACAAATCTTTTTCTCTCCAGTGTGTTCTGTTTAAGTCACAAACAGAATTCAGGTCCCTAGACATTGTATTTCTGGCCCCCTTTGACGTACGGATATGTAGGAGATTCATAAGTATGGAGTTTGCAGATGCCTTGTAAGCCAGGCATAGATCACACCTCAGCAATCTATAGGGGAATGAGTAGAGGGAAAGGGCTTTAAGGCGCTCTGCATAAAGCAGGCTGGTTATGCCTTGTATTCTTTTTGCATATGCCTGGTCAGGTACATACCAAATGGACCATTGTACTCTATGATTGGTCTGATAAGTACAGTGGGATAATGACCTCTCTGGACTTAAATGCCATGCCCTTACTTATATGTTGCACAACATAAAATGATTTCCTCACCACTGTGGCTATGTGGTGGTCAAAAGTAAAGCTAATATCAACATGCATACCCAGATCCCTGACCACTGAGTCAACTTTTAGGGGCATATTATCAATATGGTAATTAGCCAGGATGATTGACTTCCCAAAGGGTACAATTATGCATTTCTTAGCATTGAGTTTAAGACCACTGCTTTAGCACCATTTGCTAGTCAGAGATGGACCTTCTTGAAGACTGTTAGCGCCCGCAGGGGAGTTGATGATAGCCCTCAGCTTGCAAACATCTACAAGCTTAATCAGCTGTAAACCTTCAGCATTTGCTTCCATTTTAGAGAAATATTTGCCAAAAGTCACAGGCCCAGTACTGCACAGTGGGGGGAATTCACTATTGACAGGCCCCTCGGTGAAGATGGCCTCACCTTTTTTGACCTCCTGGGTCCTGTCAGTGAGCCAGTTGGCTATCCAGCAGGTGATAAAAAGGTTTATATCTAAATTAGTGAGCTTGTCTATAATGTCTGAGTGGGGTATAGTATCAAAAACCTTGGCCAGGTTGAGGTGAGCTGTGTGCAGTCTTACCTTCATCCAATGCATTATTGACCCTCTCAAAAAAGTCCACCAGATTTAATAGGCATGACCTTCCTTTAACAAAACCGAACTGCGATGAATCCAGCATTTACAGGTTACCTATGTCCTCATTTATCATGCCCATGATGATTCTTTCCATGGCCTTACAAATGAGGCTGGTAAGACTTATGGGCCTGTATTTACTGGGATCGGTGGTTGGAACTCCTTTGTGCAGAGCTCCTCACTGACCCAATTCAAACACAACCTAGATAATTAGATAGGAGACCACAAATTCACCCCTGGGGTGGCACCCTTGTCCCTTATGGACAGGGGTAGCTGGTGTTTATCACAGACCCGCTTGGTTCATAAATTCATTCTTAACTACCCAAAAAAAGAACAAATGGAGGTACTTGAGACTAACATGGCTAGCCTTGTAACTGCCTATCAACCTATGACTGCAGCCATATTCCATTCCTTGGGCACAGAACCTGACTGAAAGATCCAGTTAAAAAGTGATTCGTGTTTACTAGAGAGATCATATTTCATGCTATTTATTTAACATACCAGGATGTTACTGGTGTCCACTGATGCAGTGTCTTTGGCCTTGGAAAGTGACTTGATGACTTGTTCCCTAGTAATGGTTGGGGGATTGTGGTATGCAGCGTTTCCTTTGGACTATGAGAGAGGGATGGGGGGGGGGGTTGACCTGAACCTGTCAGCCAAAAGGTTGGCAATGGCCTCTGGTTCAGTGTGGGTGATGCCATTTACAATAAGTTCTGTGCATTACTGTGCATTTCCCCTGAGATTATGGACATAGCTGTAGAAAGCTTTGTGGTTGTCCTTTGCCTGAGAAGCTATTTTTTTCTTTAAATGTAGCCTCTGAAGTATCAATTAACCCTCTTAGCTGCCTGTTTAGATTGGTCAGGGTGCTTTTAGTATGTATGTCTTATTCTTAACACAAGTGGGCACAACTCGCTCTATACATCTATCAATATGGCTGTACAGAGATTTATAAATAGCTCAGCATATGCTATGGTGCCTTTTGCCAAGGTGTCGCTTAGTTGATAGAAGTTAGCACTGGAATAGTTACTAAAGGTTTTTGGTTTCGCTGAATCCCTGGATTTTGTTTTTATTTCAAGTAATACTGCCTTATGGTCAAATCTGACAAGTGAAGACACTACATTGGTTAAGGAACATCAACCCCCACATTCATAAGTACAAGGTCAAGGATATTTTTACCCTTGGTAGAACAGTGGACCAACTGTTCCAGGATGTTGGTATTAAACTTTAGGAATCACTGGGCTGGTGCATTAGAAGTGGTGCAGGATTTCCAGTCTATAGAGGTGTAGTTGAAATCCCCTATGAATATCATATTGGGTTGAACAATGAGTGATCTAATACATTGAGATAGGGAGTATGAATTTCCTTGGACAAGAAGGGGGACCTATAGGTTGCAAGGATGTGGTACAACACCCTATTTATGGTGAGTTGCACATATATGAGTTCCATTCGTTCATACACTTTAATTAGTCTGGATGTGAGGTTGGTTTTAATATAGACTGGGGCTCCTCCACATTTAGTTTCCTCCTGTGCAGTAGCTGATCTAAAGGTATGAAAAAAGAAGTTATGTACTCACCATAATGTTCCATCTGAGTAGGTAACTTCATTTGTCAGCAACCTGTGGGTATCAGATCCGACCTGGCACCTTTCCAAGCTAGAGATCCTAGCTCCAAACTCCTCCCCTTACCCATAATACCCTGCTACCTCCTTCCAATCCTCAAATCGCATTTGCCAATCTATAGAACTTCACAACGACAAAACAACAACCTGAAGAATCCTAACCTAAGGATTAAACAAATGACCTGAGAAACCATCCTAGGGTTCAGGTAATCAAAGAACCAGGTTAGGGGGAAGGAGGGAGGGTCGGTTGCTGACAAATGAAGTTACCTACTCAGATGGAATGTTACGGTGAGTACATAACTTCTTTATCTGAAGTAGGTAACTTCATTTGATCATCAACCTGTGGGACAGAGTCCCCAGCTACCAAAAACTTGTGAGGTCCTCAAGGAAGGATATTCCGGAGCACTGCAGAGCCAAAGAATGCCCTACCTCTAGACACTAAATCCAATTTATAGTGAGAGATAAAGGTATGAGAGGATGCCCAAGTAGCCGCAGAGCAAATGTCATCCAAGGGAACTCTCGATCAGAATGCAGCAGATGTAGCCATAGAGCGGGTAGAATGAGCATGAACCCCTGTAGGCTCCGTCAGGCCAGTTAGTTTGTATGTGAGCAGAATATAATTCGAAATCCATCTGGCCAGAGTTACCTTCGATACAGGCTTACCGAAGAAGGGTTTTGTAAAGGAGACAAAGAGCTGATCAGACTTGCGGAATGCAGCTGTTCTGCGTAAATAAAAATGTAACTGTCTATGAACATCTAACAAATGAAGTTTGTACTCCCCTTTGTTTTGATAGTTAGGGAAAAAAACTGGAAGATTAATGGACTGATTGATGTTCGCCTCGGAGGCCACTTTAGGTAGAAAGGATGGGTTAGTCCTGAGAGAGACCCTGTCCTTATGGAAAACATGATACGGGGCTATAATACAGAGGGCCTGAAGTTCTGACACCCTTCTAGCAGAGGTAATCGCTACCAAAAAGACAGTTTTCCAGAACAAGAATTTCAAATCAACAGAAGCTGCAGGTTCAAAAGGAGGTCCAGTCAGAGCCTGAAGGACCAAAGTTAAATCCCATGGAGGGATGGGGTTCCTAGTAGGAGGTCTCAAGAGGAATGTACCTTTCAGAAAGGTCTTGCAAATCTTGGTGGACGCGAGGGGATTGAGATTGTCCCCAATGTGAAAATGGGAGATGGCAGCCATTTGAACCTTTACAGTAGAAGAACTGGCTCCTTGCTGAAAAATATGAGATAGGAAATCGAGCACTGCTGGGATGGGAGCAGTGAAAGGGTCCAAATTCCTATGACACGCCCAAATGGAAAAACGCTTCCATTTACTATTGTAAACCTTCCTGGTAGAAGGCTTATGCGCCGCTACCAGGATAGATCTGACTGCAGACGAGATACCGGGAGTCCTAGCAACTAATGGAACTGGATCAACCAAGCTGAGAGCTTGAGATCGACCAGATTTGGGGGTATCAATCCCAAAAGATGAGATATCAGATCCAGGATGGGATCCAAGCTCCAAAGAGGAGCTAAGATGAGACCATAGGCACGGGAACCAGGCTTGATGAGGCCAGAATGGGGCTATGAGGATAATCTTGTTCCCCAACTGACGAGCTTTCTGTAAGAATTTTGTTATCAGTGGAAGAGGAGGATAATCATAAAGGAGACTGGGTGGCCAAGCATGAACTAGAGCATCTCTGGGGCTTTCCCCTGGAGGGGGAATTAGAGCAAAAAACTTGCTGCACTTCGTGTTGGAAGACAACGCAAAGAGATCACAGCAAGGCTGACCCCACTTGCGGAAGATCTGTTTCGCTACTACGGGATACACAGACCACTCGTAAGGTGAGAGGATAGTTCAACTTTGTCCGCTAGGATGTTGGACCGTCCCGGAATGTGCGTTGCTAACAGAAAATAGTTGGTGGATATCACCCAGTCCCAAACTCTCATGGCCTCTCGGCAAAGAAGGTAAGACCTGGTCCCCCCCTGTTTCTTGATGTACCAGACCACTGACATGTTGTCTGACTGAATTGCAATAGTCCCTGGAGGGAGAAAGGCATGAAGGGCTTGCAACGCTAGAAGCACCAGCCTCATCTCCAGACCATTGATATGCAGAATGGTCTCTGTCTGAGTCCACGTACCTTGGACAGTTCTGCCCGCGTAATGCCCCACCCCCACCCGAGGCGAGAAGCGTCTGTGGTCATCGTGGCTTGGGGTTGCGGCATAACAAATGGTCGACCTTCCCGAAGCTCTCAAGATTGGAGCCACCAGATGAGGGAATTTCTGCAAACTCTGCTGAGAGGAATCGGTAAGTCCAATGGGTGGTGAAGGATGGACCACTGAACCTGCAAAGTCCATTGGAGAATCCTCATGTGTAAGCAAGCTAAGGGTGTGAGATTGATTGCTGCTGCCATGGATGCTAAAGCCCTCAGGACTGACTCCACTGATGGGGCTGGTGACTGAAGAAGGGCTAAAACGTGTAAGGTCAAACTGTGAAGTCTGTCTGATGTCAAGAAGGCCATGGTCTGAAGCGTGTCTATTATCTGTTTTATTAAGGATAAGTGGATTGTCAGTGTACATGAGGCAATTGCTACAATACCTCAGAATACCCATCTCAACCAGACTGGCCACAGAGAGAGTTGGGAAGTGCATATCCATTGCTACTGATCTACTAGGGAGGAGTGAGGGAAATTTAAATATTGAATAGGTCAAGAAGACAAGGAACTTGATGAGCAATGCTCAGCTATGTGCAAACTACATGATCTGATAGTTAAAAAAACTGTCTAGACTGTAATGTTGCGGGAGTGCAGACCACAAACCTTCCTAATGTAAAATAACTATTTTGGAGCCCAAGTGCTTAAACCAGAACAGAGACACTTAAAACAAGAGGCAAAATAAGTCGTCACCAGGAATTCCCAGCTCAGAAGGGTGGAAGCTACCTTCTCCTCCCACAACAGTGTAGACCACAAACCTTCTTAAGGTAAAATAACTGGTTTGGAGCCCAAGTTCTTAAACAAGAACTAAGACACACTTAGAATAACAGAAACAATAAGCCTTCAATCAGCAATCCCCAGCTCAGAAGGGTGTAGGCTATCCTCCCTGCCACAAGAGTATAGACCACAAACCTTCCTAATGTAAAAGAGGTTATCCAACAGAGAACACACAGGGAGAATGTGCAGGTTTCACACAGACTCAGAAATACAGAAATGGAGGACAATGTTCACCCCTCATTGCTGTGCATAACTACATCTGAACTAGTAGTGAAGAGCAGGCACCCAGACATGAAGACATGGCAACTGGATTGCAGCAGGCCAGCGTATAGCTCCCCTTGAACACAGACCAAGTCCTAAAACTGAGCAGCCTATTCAAAGGTCACACATATGGTGACAGTCAGAGCTCTTAATAGTTCTGCCCCAGTGCAAAAGGTTCAAGTAACCATGCACACTCCCTACCACACAACAGTACTCAGTCAGACACACTGACTTATTAGTGCAGTTGAGAGTCAAATGCACAGTTTGGCATCAAGGCTAGTAAATACATATATTGGGTCACATGCACAACATATTAAACGGGCTACACGTGGCCCTACAGCTGATGAGATATGGGATAAACACCTATCCCACATTTATTCTGATGACTGCATATGGCAGGTGGAGCCAGTGACAGTCAAGAATCCAGGAAAGGCTGAAGTGGACTTTATGAATCTAATGCTTCCAGTGGAACTCTACATACTGATAACCATGAAATGAAATGGCATGCCCCCATAAAGAAGTTACTGGTCAAAAAACTGGATGCACAATGAACTCATATGACTGCAGTAGACACCCATGCCTGTCTAAGTGTACATTTCTACATGCCCATAAGTATAGGCAGTACCAGGAAATAGACTATAACTAGAGACATTTCCCCACAGTCAAACACCCAAAATAAAACTGATATGATGAAAAAGTACTATCACTGTAAATATGAGCAGAGCCCATTACATAGGTCACTAGCTCATCACAGGATCCATCAAGTATGGCCAATGTCCACTGGTGAATGCTGTTTACCATATATTCAAAATACAGTATAAACTGTATCATAAGGATAAAATGCACGAGACCATGGTGAGGCTCTGAGTGTCTTGCATTTAGACAGTACATGAAAAGTAAGCCTGAAAGTTTAACTAAAGGCATAACTGAATGGGTGACTGCAGATGCACACAATGGCTATGTGCAGGACATTCAAGTGTATAGTGGCAAGTCAAGAGGTTTCAGCAGTAGCCTGCTGGTAAAGTGATGGGTTGCAGATGTGAAAGGGCACCTGGGAAGAAGCATCAAATTTACTTAGATAACTTCTTCACCTCTGTCGACTTAATATGCCAACTGAGTGAGGGGCAATAATGTTTTGGAACCATATGCACTAACAGGTAGGACATTCACAGACCTTCTATAAGGCCATTTTGCAGACAGCATTAAATAGACATTACAAGAAGCTACAGATAGGCACCTTGTGGAAAGGCACAAATTGTGCGTTTCTGCTGTAAAAAAAAAAGACCAAAGTTTCCTGCCATCCACAGTGGACAAACACAAATCTAATGGAACAAAGGTATCCATTTCTGTTCATCTGTCATGGCTATTGTTAACGCTTCCCTGCAGTTTGCATGTGCAAACACCACAAGTGATCGCTTTGCCTATTCAAGTTCTGGTGAGACATCACACTGGTGATTGCCTTTACTCTTTTCTGAGATAGTAAAAGCCACTGGTTGGTGTCCAGGACTGGGCAAATTGTTCCATTGATGTGGCTATACCTTTGTAGGATGTTGGGAATGTACCTCCTTGTTAGTTTCAAAAACAGTGAGAGAGGTACACAGAAATTACTAGGGAGAAGTCAATGAGCTGTGCTGAGCCAGGTTTACATTTCCCTGTCATATGGAAAAAAGCACAGTGCAAAAATTGTGCAATGAAGAACAAATATGCTAAGCCAAATCAGGGTTATCCAATGTGCAAAGTGAACCTTTTTGTTGATTGCTTTGGTGAGTACTATAAGCACAGCCATCTAGACTTGCTTTGTTAACACTCAACTGTCACAATGTTGTGGAATAACTCTTGAAAGTGAACAGTATCCTGCTGGGTATGTTCTTTCAACAGAATCTGCAAATCTGAGGCATTCAGTTGGAGCACTAGATAAGTCAGACACTATTCAGCTTAGTGCCTTAATGTCTTTCTTGCAATGCATGCAGTCAAAAATCAACATCTCCTCCAGCCCCCTCAAGTGCAGAGTACCACAGGACTCTGTCTTAGGTCAATTATTGTTTACATCTTATATTCGTCCACTTAGAGATCTTACTAGAGAGAAAAGTTTATAACAGCATGGGTATACTAATACTCGGGTCTAATTCTTTCCACAAGATGGTATGATAAGTGATCATGCTGTGCAGTGTAGCACAGCTTTTACTGTTGTTTGTTCACAACAGATTAAGTTTTCATTCACATATTTCCATTTTTATAACTCAAGTTCACCATCATAAGGAGTTCTGCAGCTACCCACAATCAAGATACAGCCTAGGTGTATGGATACTCCTTTGTGTACTGGGCAGCCTCACATGCAGTGACAACTTCCAAGTTCCTGCTGCTGAAGAGTTCAGTCATATAAGGAACTTACTGCAACTGAAAATGTTTGCATGCATTCACTGTTACAGTAGTGTTAGCACTTGAGGCTTCTGGCAGAGAAGGTCCAGTGTCTGGCTTGGCTTGCAGAGCTTCTTCACACACTTTTATCTAGAGGCCAGATGGACATCCTTCCACCTGGATGTCAGCACATCTGTGGTACAAGAGAGACATCTGTCTGTATCATCTTTAGGGCTTAGACCAGAGCACAAAACAGCCATTGTATACACCCCCAAGAATGGCAGCCAGACTAGAAGGACTCCAAAGCACTCTCTCTAAATATGTTAACCTAAGAAGGGGGATGCCATGAAAGGTTAAAGGTGAAGAAAGATAAGGAAACAGATGACCCAATCCAATCCTATGTGGCTGCATGCAATGAATCAAAAAAGGTGGAAGGAGGGAACTATTACTGCAAGAGTGAAGATATTAAAACATTTACAACTATGTTAAATTCTTAACTCAACTGTACTATATTCATTGTTGCATTAGTGATAACACTTGTGAAGTTTCTCAGAACTTGTGTACCAATGACTGGCTTACTCTGAGAAGATGTGCTTTGTAACATAGCCACTGGAAATCCTGATGTTGCTCTACAGGCAACATCCAGGTAATATTTCTTGAAGGTGTGGACAGATGACAAGATAGCTATTTTCAAGATAGCCGGGTATCAACCCCCCATGCAAGGAAGGCATTGGAAGATGCTGTGACTCTTGTTTAATTTCTCCAAGCCTTTTGGGTGTCTAATACCATGACGAGAATGGACCCCATTCCTAAGTCAAAGTACAATTAAAGTTCATGAAATTAGTATTGTTGCAAACTTTGATGTCAGCCAGAAGTGCTCTTCATGGCACTGCATTGTGCCCAGTAATGACTCCGTCTACAATTCATATAGAGCTATATGTATTGGTAACATATCTAAATATGATTGTAGATTCTTTTTTATAAAACCCATTGCTTCTACTACTATTGGAACTGAGTATCTTTCTTCCATATTGCTGTCATTTCTGCCCACAAATCTTGATATTTTATGACTGTGTCTCTCTACACGCAAGACACTGCAGTCACTGGGTGTAATGATTTCAATGATCAATGCTACTTTTGTCTTCTTTTCATGGACTATATCTGGTTTTCTTGCAGCTATCTTTTGAACTGTTGGTAGTGGGTGATCCCATGTAACATAGACTTCTTCATTTTCTATGATGCTTTGGGGTCATGTTTCCAATGTTTTTCAGCCACTTCAATACCATGTTTACATAACCTCCAGTGCAACAGTCTTGCCACTTTATCATGCCTTTCAGTATACAATCCTTCTGCCATTAGTATATCACAACCAGCAACAAGGAGTGCGATTGTTTCCAATTCTATTTTACAAAATCTACATTTGTCTGTTTCTCCCACATGTTCAATGGTCTTTGTAAACCAATGTGTACATAAGCCCACTATCATGGGCTGCCAATATTAACCTTTCATCTTTTGGCTTGAATTCACTTCTCCTTAACCATTCCTGCACTCGATCGTGATCAACATGAGGTTCTTCCAGGAGTCTTCTATACTTGCAACGATATTTATGCATTTTCCACATTTCTTCCCTTCTCATCTGATCCTTCGCCTTATATTCTTTCTTTTGTTTTTTGGCACATTTAGTTGCTGCCTGACTTTTATCTACTTCTGGTTTGATTTCCATTTCTGCTTGACATTGCTATGCTTCTGCTAGTCTGAGCAGGAAAGTCATCTTAGATTTATTCCCCTCATGTTTCAAAACTTTCACTATGTTTGGGTCTTGTGAGGTCAGCAGATATGTATGCAGTCTCACGATTTTAGATCCATACATGTAATCAATTTCAAGGAGGCCCATACCTCCTTTGGAACAGGGGATATATAATCTTGGTATGCACTGATTATTATAAATCATTTTGTGAGCATGAAGCATCCTTCTTGTTTTCCTGTCTAATCTATCCAACACATTTTGGGGCCAGTCAATCACTCCAAAACTGTGAGTTAGGATAGGAAGAGCAAATTGGTTTATAGCTTGAATTTTGTTCTGTTTTCAGGATTAATTTAAGCTTTCTAAAATATTCCTAAGTTTTATTTGCATTTGTTCATCTTTTATTGTTGATCCTTCATCAGTTCCCAAATATTTATACACTCCCTCTTGCTCAAGTTCTTTTATATCACATTCTTGTCCCAAACTGATGTTTTCTTGGTGCTGCGGTTTTCCTGCTTTAAAGGTTGCATTTGCACATTATCAAGACCAAACAACATTCTTATATCATATGAAAAAGTTTTGACTACTTACAGTTGTGCTTTCAGTTTCTCATGTGATGAGCTATACAATTTTAAATCATTCACAAATAGAAGATGTGAGGTCTTTACACTTTGTTGTTTTCTTGGAGCCAAATTATAGCCATGGCCTAATCTGTTAAGTAGACAGCTTAAAGAGTTAAGAGCAAAACAGAATAGCAGCAGTGACAGGGAGTCACCCGGGAATATCCTGCCTTTGAATGCTTATCCCTGGAATAATAATTTGTCTTTTATCACGGCTTAATTGCAAAGTGGTTTGTCACTGTAATGTAGTTGATCAGTGTAGGTTGTATATTATACAGTTTTAGGCATTCTTTTATCCATGAATGTCATATACTATCAAATGCATTTTTGTAGTCAATCCATGCCATACTTAGATTCTTCCCTTTTTACAGTTCTCCATTATGACTTTATTTAGCAACAGATGATCCTTTGTTCCATATTACTTTCTTTTATTACCGTTTTGTTCTATTGCCATGATTGAATTTTCTTAGAAATGACTATAAACTTTGTCGGCATCAGTTCCAGTATATAGTTTGTACATCGTCGGAAGGCAAGTTATTGGTCTATAACATTTAGGATAACTTGCAGGTTCACTGTTAAGTAGGAGCATTGTTTTTCCTGTTGTTAATGAGGTTGGTGTCTGTTTAGGGTGCACATATAAATCATTCTTACTCCTGGCTAAATCTTTGTGCAAAGATGTTAATACTTTTAGCCAGAAGTTAGATACTGCATCTGGGCCTGTGGTTTTCCAATTGGAGGCTTTTCTTAACTTTATCTTGATCTCTGGCCGTTACCTCATCCCATTTCATATCCTGTACCTGTGAACTTCTTATTCTTTCTTTTACATCTTCTATCCATTTAGCATATTTGTTATGTTCCACAGGATCTTCACAGATATTTCTCCAAAATGCACTTATTTCTTCCTTTTTGAGTGGTCTTTCAATTCCTTTTACCTTGTTTCTCAATTCTCTATTGAACTTTTTGGGGTCATCAACAAATTGCTTATTTTGTTCTTTTCCTTTATATTTATGTGTATCTTCAAAGTTTTTCTGCCTGTGCTGAGATTTTTAGTTTATTTGCAATAGTGCAAGACAGATCTTGATCCATTAATAATACTGCACATTGCTATTATCACATCTATCCAAGTATTTTTGTTGATCTGTTCCCTCTTCTATACTCTTCTAACAGTGACACTTCTTGTCTTAATTGCTGTATATTTTTCTCTATTCGATATTACCATGATGGTATTCGATTTCTCTCCTTCCTTTCCTTCACTACCCTGTGTTCTTTTGGTAGAGTTTTATCTGTTATTAATTTAGCTGCACAGTAATATATCCTGTTTACTTCTGTTATATCGCATGGATCTCTATGGACAGTCCTAATTACTGTGTTTATTTGTTTTATCAAACTTCTATTCCATTGTGGTATGGCGGTAGTGTTGTTACCTCACAGCAAAAGGTTCTCCTGTTCGATTCTTGGCTGGGCTTGGGAGCACCTTCTGTGTGGAGGCTGCATGTCTTCCCCGCGGTTGGGTAGCGTTCGAAAGACATGCGTGCGTAAATGGGCATGCCTTCGTTCAAGGTTAGGCATCGAGCTGGCACCTCGGTGTTTCGTAAAAAAAAATCTACTGCCAATCATTAGCAGACCAGAGTTCCGCTGTGGTGATCCCTTACCAGGAAAAGCAGAAAGACAAACAACAACAACATTTGTTTTATCAAACTTCTGACTTTTTGGGTTTTACTGACCTTCTGCAGTCTATTTTTTCATTGATCTTAATATGTCTATCTATCTCTATTAAATACAGCAACTATTCTCTTAGCTCATTTTCTTCTAAACTAAAGGCACTTTCTTTGTTTTTCAATTTCTGCAGACATTCTATAGAGAGTTCTATACCATCTTCCTGTGGCACATTCTCTTCAACTTCATCCTGTGTCATCCATTGCTCTGTCATATGGGAACTCCTTGGTCTATCACTCCTCAACATTGACTGTGTCAGAGTTGCCACAGTTTCTTGTTCCTTCCCTTGCTGTCCAGTAGCATGGCATCCTGCCACCTGACCTTAGTTCCCAGTGCCTCTGTCAATCAGAGCCACTGGAGTGATCCCCGGTGTGAATTTTCTATTTCCCATCCACTCATCAAGATTTCTCTTGAAGAAGGCCACAATTAGGTGCTCTGTTTGACATGTATGGGAAGTCTATTCCATAGCATGGGCAGTCTCTGGGTTATGAACCAGCAATGATTTCAATTTAATGTCAAGAAATGTTGCTATTGGGTAGGTGATGGACCCCCTCCCCATCCACAATTGGTCGCATTGGTGGATTCAAGAGGCTCTTATGGATTTTGGTCAAGCCAGAAATAGTGGGAATTTTAGGGTGGGATACTGACATATAATTAAATTCATCTATCGTCAGAGACCCCCTCAATGAACATGTCATTCAACTGGTCTCTAACTTTGCGGTTTACCCCATTAAGCTCATTTAAGGAAATTTTTCTGTAATGGGCACTGTTAAGTATCTCCTTCATCCTTATGTTATAATCTGCAGTATCCATCAACAGCATCCCCCCACCCTTGTCAGGCTTGATAATTCTCACATCTGAGTTACTTCTCAGTTTTCTAAGGCTTACCACTTCAACCTCTCTCAAGTTTAATAAAGGTTTCTGCTTACAAATAATATTTTTTTTTAGATGGGGTATAAGGCTTCTGCAGGACTAATTGGTTTGTCTTGCATGAGGTGTTAATTGGAGTTGGGTGTATATATTTTGTGCCTCCTGTGCTGTCTTTTATCTTGATAAAGTCTCTGAACTGACAGAAGAAAGGGCTTGCTGTTATAGCTGAATAAATTGTTTCTGGTGTCTGTAACTTCTTACTGACTGTATATTGGATTGTGCCTTGGATTACACCACTGTGATTAGCTTTGCCCTGCCGGCTCCTGGATTTGGGGCTTACTTTTGGTATTTAATTTTTGTACAGATATATTCAGGAGTCCAAAACTCTGTAAAAATGGTTGGCACTACTGTGAGTAAGGTGTTGGTAGATGGGATCTAAAGATTCTCTGGTAAATGCATCTGCCAAGACTTCAATTACTGGAGGAATAGCTAAAGTTCTAACTTTGGCAAAGCCAGAAATTCTCTGCTCTTTTTCTGGGCATCTACCTATATAAAGTAATTGTTCATTTTAATGAGGGCATCTCCCAATGACAAACCCTCTAGTGGGGATGCAGATAAGGTAGCATCAACGTATGACTCACAGCTCAGGGTAATCTCTGATTGAAAGATATATCCTTAGTCTTCTGGGATTTCTTCTCTCTCTCTCTCTGGGGACCTTCTCATTGAGCAAGAAATCTGTGGACTGGCTGATACCATGGTGGCACTGGACAAAGCTTGTAGCCTTTTCTGGGTCAGATAGTCATGAAGACATTTGCATCACTGCTTAATTGCTTTCTTGTTGAACCAAGCAAAATGACAAAACTGGCATTGCCTTCCATCCTCAAGCAGAAGAAACACTGGCTATGAAAGTCTTTGTCTAGAATTCACTTCCTACAAGTAATGCAGTTATCAACTTAACTTTCCTTAAGATACAAATAAGCATGTAAGGACTTTTCCCCAAAAGGGGTATATATCTATAATATGGAAGCAGGAAAAAACTAACAGACTGATGATCCTTAGTATCTCACATCAAAACCTGAAGTCTCTTATACTGCAGTAAGAGAGAACTAAAGATGGAGTGAACAGACATTCAGTCTTATACCACGGATGTGTTGATGCCCAGGTTAGAGGATGTTCATCTGGTCTGTAGGGGGAAAAGTGAAAACCTCTTTAACACAGGCCAGATGTTGGGCCGTGAATGTTCAGTGCTACCAGAAGTGCAGCAATTTATTATAAAATGAACGTGATATTCCTGATATCTCCCACTTATTTTACTTGGCATTCTCAAAATTCACAAACTGCCTGCTCTTCTTTTCGACCAATTTACTGTTCTAAAATGGAAACATCTGTTATTTTGTTTATACAAAACTTAAGCCTACTCCAAGGACTACTCTTTCATCTTTGATTCTGATCTGATTGAAAAGATGTAATTGTGTAGTTTGATGACAGGGACATTTTAATGACGAGATATTAAGGATTTTATACTGCTATTTCATGATTTAAGTTTACTGAATGTCAATACATATCTCAGCAGTCATTTATGGAGTATAAACAAGAGTGTGTAAACACGCAAAACAGATTAGTTTTTGTTTTCAAAGATAATTTTACAGGCAGCTAAAAAGTATTGCAGTAGGGCTAATATGGACTCCAGCTATGTCAATATCATTATGGCCTATGTGAAGAGTTACTTGTTTATATCAATGACTTTTTTTTTTTTTAAAGCAGAGTTGAAGTCTTCCTGTGTTTTACTGATGCTTCATTTGGGAAGGAGATCAAATTAAATTACAACTTTTTGTACTTCTTTAAATTCTTTGTTGTGCTTAAATATCCACAGGTTCGAGAAATAGGCCATTTTATTAGACAGTTGATCAAAAGGATATTTCTGATAAAATACTACAAACATCCACAAGAAAAGGTGGCTAGTAACTCATATTTAAAATTAAAAAAGCATGCATCTCTTTTATATAAAAAGAAATATCAACCAGCAGGATGAAAGGTGACAATGGGATATTTCTTGAAGAAATTATTAAGAGGATGCCCCTTCAACATTGTCAGCAGTAGGGAACAGCAGTTACGTAAAGAACACACTCTATTTATAAGCCCCTTGCTATGAAAAAGGATAGGCAAAGTGTGATACTAAATAAATCTGACAATATTAATAAGGAACTGCATTCGATCTTAAACTGCATTTCATCTTGACTTATAATTTGGATATACTTAGCACCAGAAATATTGTTACTGATTATTGGCAGATTTTTGTCAGAAAGTCTGTAGGTGAATTCCCCCATTTCTGTATACAAGAAAAGCAAATAATATTAAAGATATTTTAGAAAATTACAACTTTTCTTTGAATTCTGGCACAAAAAATAAACTGAGGGGAAATTTTGTCATTCAGGTGGTGGGGAGTATTAATCTAATACCTGAGCCCTTTAATATGTAAATGCTCATTTAAGTGTCAGCCAGAAAATGTTGTCTATGCTTCTGGGTGCTTAGGCTATTGAGAATGTTACACAAGACGTATACTACATAGGCCATACTAGCACAGCACTGAATGCCAGGATTCATAAACACGTGCCATTTCTAAGAAAAATTAAGCAAAAAAAACTTTACATTTCTGTGTTTGTATTAATTAAAAAAAGAAGTTATGAACTTACTATAACATTTCATTTGTATTGCCCATTTTCATTCTTTCTCAATGATAGGGTTCGGATCTGACTCTGATGCATTTTACAGCTCGTGGAACACTGAAAGCTCTCGAGCTCCTCTCCTACCACACCTCAGATCTTGTTTGCTGACTTTAGTGAATAAAACAAAATTTGCTCTTTGTAACCTAGTATTTCATAATTTGTATGCTATCTATATTATTGTATTGCCTCTTTGTAATTTGCAATTTTTTATTATGTCGGTTTTGATTTGGAGCTTTTCTCCCCGGACCTCCACTGAAAATGGGTTCACTCTGGCCCAGTGGATCTCCCAGTAAACAAATGCAAATAAATTATCTATACCAGTACCTGGAGGCTCAAACAAAAGAAAAAGAAGTTATGTCTTACCATAACGTTCCATCTGTATTGTTGATCCTCGTTCAGTCATTACATGTGGATATCGGTTCCGACCTCGGAACCGAGCCGGCTATCTTCCAAGCTCACGTCAGCTAAAAACTCTCGAGCTAAAACTCTTACCCAGAATTCCCCTCTCCCTTTTACCTCAGATTGAGTTTGCAAGTCAAAAGAAGGTAGAGGCTACCTCTGGTCAAATGACCTAATAGAACCGGATGGTGAGATCCACTAGAAGCCACAGGAGGGGGAAGGAGGGAGGGTCGTAATGACTGAAAGAGGATCAACAATACAGATGGAATGTTATGGTAAGGCATAACTTCTTTATCTGATATTGTTAATCCTCGTTCATTCCTTATGTGTGGGACAGAGTCCCCAGCTACCCTTATTCCTGGGAGGCTCTCATGGAAGGACATTCCTGAGCACCATAGAACCAAAAGATGCTCTTCCCCTGGAGGCCAAATACAATTTGTAATGATTGATGAAGGTATGAGGAGTAGCCCAGGTTGCAGCTGCACAAATGTCATGTAAAGAGGCTCTGGTATGGAAAGCAGCAAAAGTTGCCACCAACTTAGTAGAATGAGCCTTTATGGTAGTAGGCAATGGGATATTACGTTGTCTATAAATGAAGGTCACGCAGTCTTTCAACCATTTAGCCAATGTGACCTTAACAACAGCACATCCTAATCTAGGTCCAGAATAGGCCAAAAATAACTGGTCTGATTTACGAGAGGCCTTAATCCTGTTCAAGTAGAAGCAAATTTGCCTGTGAATATCTAGGGTATGTAAGCAATACTCTCCTTTGTTTGAATGATTGGGGAAGAAAACTGGCAATTCAATGGTTTGATTAATGGACATTTCAGAGATCACTTTTGGCAGAAAGGAAGGATTAGTTCTCAATGACACTCTATCTCTATGAAAAACCAAATATGGACTCTTGATGCATAAGGCTTGAAGCATAGGGATACGTCTGGCAGAAGTAATGACGACCAAAAACAAGGTTTTCCATGACAAATATTTGAGGTCACAAGAAGAAGCTGGTTTGAAAGGTGGCATTGTCAAAGCTTGTAGGACTAATGACAGGTCCCATGGTTGAGTAGGTTCTCTAAAAGGGGGTTTTAGATGATTCACGCCTTTTATGAAAGTCTTGCATAATTTGGGTGACATAAGATAGGAGTCTTGGACACCATCACAGAAATTAGATATTGCAGCCAAATGAACTCTAATGGTAAAGGCAGATAGACCAGATTGAAATAGGGTAGCTAGATACTCCAGTACTATCTACACTGGTGCTGAAAAAGGATCTACCTGTTTTTCTTTCAGCCAAAAGGTAAATCTTTTCCACTTGCTGAGATATGTAATTCTGGTGGAAGACTTATGAGATGCAATAAGAATGTCACGTACTGGCAAAGAAAGATCATTCTGCCTGGCAATCAATGGGATTGGAGGAGCCAAGCTTTGAGCCTCAGGCTGTTCAAGTTGGGGTGAAACAGATTCTGTGGATGGGAGATCAACCCCAGGGTTGGACGGAGAATCCACGGTTGATCTAGCAGATGAGGCCAAAGGAAGGGGAACCAAATCTGATGAGGCCAATATGGTGCTATGAGGATTACTTTGCTCTTCAACCGATGGGCTTTCTTCAGAAACTGGGGAATGAGGGGGAGTGGTAGGAATGCATAAAGTAGACCAGAGGGCCAATCGTGGACTAGAGCGTCCCTGGGTGACTTTCCTGGAGGAGGAATCAGGGCAAAATAGTTGCTGCATTTGTAGTTGGTCAGGGACGCAAAGAGGTTGCAGCAAGGAAGACCCTAGCAGTTGAAAATCTCCGCCACTATCAAGGGATTCAGGGACCACTCATGAGGTTGTAGTATGCACCTGCTGAGTCTGTCTGCTATCATGTTGGAACTCCCAGGAATGTGCAATGCTAGAAGAAAATGGTTGGTAGCCATCGCCTAATGCCATATCCTTGTGGCCTCTTCACAGAGTGGGTAAAATTTGGTTCCACCTTGTTTGTTGATGTACCAGACCACCGCCATGTTGTCTGATTGTATCGCAATAGTCCCAGATGGCAGCAGGGGATGGAATGCTTGCAATGCCAGAAGCACCGCCCTCAGCTCCAGAACATTTATATGCAGATGGGCCTCCATTTTGGACCAGGTACCTTGGACTGTCTGTCCCTGATATAGCCCCCCCACCCCATCAGGGAGGCATCCGTGGTCACTGTAGCCTTGGGCTGTTGCGGGAGAAGGGGCCAGACCATTGTGATGGGTTGTGGGCCATCCACCAATTTAAATCCTGTTTGTACCTGTGAGTTACCCGAATCTTGGCTGAAAGAGGGTATTGAAAGGCATACCATTGGGTGAGCAGTAGCCATTGTAGAAGCTTCATATGAAACCTAGCCAGGGGGACAATGGTGATGGAGGCTGCCATGGAACCCAACAACTGTAGAACAGAGTGAGCTGTGGATTTCTCCTTGAAAGGATTGGGCTCAGTTGTTGCTTTATCCTTAGAATTCTGTGCTCTGGAATGGATGCTCTGCAATTCTCTGTATTCAAGATGACCCCTATGAATTCTGTGGACTGAGATGGGGTGAGATTGGATTTTTGCAAGTTTATGGTTATGTCTTGCCTTTCTGCAGAGAGGAGAGAGTATGCCAGGGCTTCTTCCAATAGATGTCTGGTGGAGGCGGAGATGAGCCAGTCATCTAGGTATAGAAACACCTGGAATCCTTGTAGTCGCAAGTGAGCTGTGACGACTGCCATGCACTTTGTGAACACACTGGGGGCTGTAGCGAGTCCAAAGGGCAGTACTCTGAACTGGTAGTGACTGGCTCCCGCACGGAAGTGAAGGAATATTCTTGATGGTCTGTCCACTTTTATGTGGTAGTATGCATCTTAAAGATCTATCGAGTACATCCAATCATCTTTTTCCAAAAGTGGAAGGACAGACTGTATTGTGACCATCCAGAATTTTTGTACTTTTACAAACTTGTTCAATACACTGAGATCCAATATTGGTCTCCAGTCCCCAGTTTTCTTTGGCACCAAAAATAGTCGAGTAGAATCCGGATCCTATCTGGTCTGGAGGGACTATTTGGATGACTCTTTTTCTTAGCAGTTTTGAACTCTCTAATGCTGCTTCTTCCCTTTGACTGGGTGGAATGTCGGGTAAGCTTGTTAGGGAAGCAGGACAAAGGTCGAAGGGAATAGTTATTATCCTTTGTACCTAAGAATCGGTGGTGATGGTTAGCCAGGCAGAAGGGTACAAAGAGAAACGACCCCCAACCACTTCCATAGGAAAGCAGTTGGGCCGTTCTTCAGGAGCACTGGTAGGATTGGCCAGGGAAAGAGTCCCTGGAAAAAGAAGTTATGTACCTACCATAACGTTCCATGTTAGTTGTCTTCATCTCGCCTTCTTTCTTGCTTGTTGGGATCGGAGCCATCTTCTATAGCTCGAGAGCTGTTTACTGGCTCAAGGCTACCCCTTATCCCATGATGCCTAGCACTAGCTACCCAGATCTCATTTGAAATAGCTAACCCCAGCCATAGCTAAAGAATGAAACCTCTCCAAACAGAGGGTTAAACCTACCTGTCATAATCTCTAAGTCAGTAGAGGAAACAATCCAGAGAACACTCAGCCAGTGAAACCTGAACTCCTCTCGGTCCAATAGGACAGGTGGATGAAGGGGGGGATGGAAGAAGGAAGGCGAGATGAAGACAACTAACATGGAACATTATGGTAGGTACATAAGTTCTTTATGTTAAGTTGTCTATCTCGCCTCCGTTTCTTGCTTGTTGGGACAGCGTCCCTAGCACCTACGATCCTGAGCAGCTCATTGGAACAGACTCTTCAGAACAGTGGAACCAAAGTTAGCTTTACTCCTGAGACCATGTCTAACTTGTAATGAGAAATAAAGGTATGAGGATTTGTCCACGTGGCAGCGGCACAGATAGAGTCCATGGGCAAACTAGACTGGAAGGCTACAGAGGTGGCCAAAGCCCTAGTAGAATGACCTTTCGGTTTGATAGACAACTCTTTGTTTCTTAGTTAATAGATGAAGATAATAATGTGAGACAACCACCTGGACAGGGTCACTTTGGAAACTGGAAGACCCTGTTTGCCCCTAGCATAGGAAAGGAAAAGTTGGACCAACTTTCTTATATCCTTCGTTCTATGCAGGTAAAAACACAATTGTCTATGAACATCCAAAAGGTGTAATTTGTATTCTGCCTTGTTGGTGTGGTTAGGGAAAAACACAGGAAGGTCTATAGATTGGTTTAGATTATTTTCTGAGCAGACTTTCGGAAGGAAGGAGGGATTAGTTCTCAGAGCAACCCTGTCCTTATGAAAAACTAAGTACAGAGGATGAACACTTAGTGCCTGAAGTTCCGAGACACGTCTGGCTGAGGTAATAGCTACCAGAAAGAGAGTTTTCCAAGATAGAAACTTAATAGAGCAGGACACTGCTGGTTCAAAAGGGGGTATAATCAAGGAGGTTAGTACCAAATTAAGGTCCCAAGGAGGAGGGGGATCTCTCACTGGGGGCCTAAGGAGAGTAGTCCCTCTGAGGAAGGCTTTACACAGCTTATGAGACATAATGTTTAGATTAGAAAACCCAACATGAAAGTTAGAGATGGCCACTAGTTGAACCCTGATTGTGGCAGAAGCGGACCCAGAATGAAAAAGCTCTGTTAGGAACTCCAAGATTTCGTGAACTGGGGCTGAAAAGGGATCTATGTTCCTAGCCTCTGCCCAACAAGAGAAAAGTTTCCATTTGCTAGCATAAGTCTTCCTAGTAGCGGATTTGTGAGAGGAGCCAATAATCTCACGCACGGCCGGGGAAATGCTGGGAATTGGATCAACCAAGCTGTGAGCTGGAGTGTTTGGAGGGATTGATGCAGCTCTCCTGATTGATGAATCAGCGGGTCTGGAATAGGATCCGGAGTCCAGGGCTGCTTGAGGAGGTAACGGTGCAGGAACAGAAACCATATCTGTCGAGGCCAGTAGGGGGCAACGAGGATCATTTTGCAACCCAACGGAATAGCTTTCTGTATGAGTTTGGGTATAAGAGGGAATGGCGGGAAGGCATAAAGAAGTCCCTGAGGCCAATCGTGGACTAGAGCATCTCTGGGAGGGTGACTGGGAAGCGGTAAAAGGGAGAAGTAGTTGCTGCATTTGCTGTTGAAGGGGGTGGCAAACAGATTGCAGCAAGGTTGTCCCCATTTGTGGAAGATCAGATCCGCAACTACCTGATTCAGAGACCACTCGTGAGGCATGAAAATAGCTCTGCTGAGCCTGTCTGCTATGACGTTGGACTTCCCAGGGATATGAGTCGCAATCAGAAATCGTTGGGAGGAAATCGCCCATTGCCAGAGTCTGAGTGCCTCTCAACATAGGGGGTAGGACCTGGTTCCGCCCTGCTTGTTGATGTACCACACCACTGACATGTTGTCCGTTTGAATTGCAATGGTCCCGGAAGGAAGAGAGTCCTGAAGGGCTTGCAACGCTAAGAGCACGGCTCTCATCTCCCAAGACATTTATGTGCAGATGGTACTTGTGAGGCTGCCAAGTGCCTTGGACTGTCCAGCCCTGATAATGCCCCCCCCCCCCCCACACACACACACTCTATCAGTGAGGCATCCATGGTCACTGTGGCAACTGGAGGAGGCTGTATGAATGGTCTGCCCTGAGACACTAGTGGAGAGACCTTCCACCAGGAAAGGTGCCTTTTGCATGTTTCTGTAATCATGATCATGTGAGACATGGGGAGCTGTTGAAAGGACCACTGTGTGAATAGAAGCCACTGAAGAATTCTCATGTGAAAATGGGCCAGAGGTATCAGAAGAATTGGCGCTGCCATAGAACCCAGAGTTTGAAGGACCAACCTGACTTGTACCCTTTTGCATTGCATGTGGACATGAATTTGCTGCCGAATTGTGGCCACTCTGTCTGGCGGTAGCCTGGCGGACATACTTCTTGTATCTAAATCTGCTCCTATATAGGTAATAGATTGACAGGGCAATAAGGCAGATTTTTTGAAATTTATGGTAATGCCTAGCTGGGGACAATTTGTAATTGTATAGTCCTTGACTTGAAAGAGTTGATGCCTGGTAGTAGCAGTAAGGAGCCAGTGGCCTAGATATGGAAACACCTGGAATCCTCGACACCTCAGGTGAGCCGTGACTACTGCCATGCATTTGGTGAACACCCTGGGGGGCTGTGGTGAGACCAAAGGGCAGAGCTCTGAACTGGTAATGACTGGCTCCCAGCCGGAAGCGAAGGAACCTCCTGGAGCACCTGTCCATTTTGATGTGATAGTATGCATCCGGAAGATCTATTGAGCACATCCAATTGTCCTGACCCAAAAAGGGTAGAATGGACTGTAGCGTGACCATCTGAAACCTTGTTCTTTGGACAGACTTGTTTAGTCTGCTGAGATCCAATATTGGTCTCCAGTCCCCTGTCTTTTTTGGTACCAAAAAGAACCTTGAGTAAGTTCCGGATCAGTGTTGGTCTGCCGGAACTTCCTGGATGACTCTTTTTTTCTAGCAGTCTTGAAACTTCTGTGACTGCTTGGGCCCTCAGATTGGGTGGAACATCTAGAAGGGATTTGCTTGATGGTAAGGGGGCTTGAAAGAAGGGAATTATGTATCCTCCGGATATGATTGAGTGTACCCATTTGTCTCGCGTTAGGTTTTGCCAGGCTTTTGGGTACAGTGATAGTCTTCCCCAGACTGCTTCCAGAGGCGGGCAGCTGGGCAACCCTTCAGGGATGCTGGAAGGGTTTGTCAGAGAAGGATTCTCTGTTGCCCTGGTTCTGCGGACCCCGTCTGCCCCGTGTGTCAGGCGAGGCTCCCTGGGATTTCCGAAATCACATTTTACCACTCTTCTGACCCTTGGGATATGGTCTGGAAGGAGTGTAAAAATGGACTCCCACGGCAGAGAGAGTCTTGCCTTCCTGTTCACACCTAGTCAGAGTGTCTTTCATCTGTGGTCCGAAAAGAAAGGAACCATCAAAGGGAGTGTTGGTGAATGACGCTCTAAAGGGTTCCGCAAAATTACACAGCTGCATCCATGCATGTCTCCTGAGGGCCACACCTGTACCTGCGGCACTACTTGCACCATCGGCTGCATAGGAAATGAGCCTCATGGAGGAGTTGACTACCGAATTAAGGGCCGCCAGCTGAGAAGCCACTTTAGCTTGAACCCCTTCGGCTGATGGATCCTGGAGGGAATCTTCGAGCTCTTTCAGAAGATCCCTCTGAAGCCCGGTAAAATGGCATAAGTAATTCAGTGACCTCATGGAAAAGGTCGCTGAAGCAAACATTCACTTCCCGTATCTATCCATGGTCCTAGATTCCTTGTTAGGAGGATGGACAGAGGAAGAAGTTTCCGCTTACTCCTTTTTAGTGGCTGCTGCTACCACCATGGCATCTACAGGAACACCCTTAGTAAGGAACTGTTTATCAGGGGGTGCAGTGATAAACTTGCCGGGTCTCCTCGGGGTTGGTTCCACTGTATCCAGGGCTGACCAAGCCCTTCGAGCTATCACTGACATTAGCGGATCAAAAGGTGGAGTCACCCAGGAGGTGGAAGGTCGGGAACTGAACGCATCCAGGAATACAGATTCATCCTCAGTAGGGGCTAGGACATTCCAGTTCACCCTCTGCTTAAGCATTTCTAGGATGTCTAAAAAGGAAACCTCTTCAGAAGGGGGTGTCGGGGACCCTTCCGATTCATCCAAATCTGTATCCGAAGTGACAGACTTGGGGGAGTCAATGTGCTTCCTCTTACACTTCCTCTTCCGAGGGGGCTCCTCTGAATGATCAGGGGAGGCCTCAGAAGAAGAGGAAACACCCAATGGGGTGTTCTGGAGCGCCGGTTCCCCATGCTTGGGGTCTAGAGGAGGGTCAGAGGTTGATGCAGGCACTACAGGGGATGGAGCCAGTGGGGTCGAAAGTGGAGCTGACTCAGAGGCCAGTACACTCCTCATGACATCGAAGGCATCCCTGCCACGATGCAGAGAAGGCTCCGGTTCTGAGGAAACTGGAATCCTCCTCCGCACCAAGGGAGACAGCTCCGAGGCCAATGTAGGAGCTAAGCTCACCTGCGCAGATGCTCCGAGAGGGAGAATGGGGTTGGACAAGGGTCCGATGTGACTCGCCCCCTCGGAGGCGATGAGGGAGTCTCAGTGCCCAGATCCCTCAACAGATGGCACCATCGAGGGGATCAGAGCAGACGACGGAACCGAAGAAGAAATCGTTATCGGTGCCGACAGTTCCACGATTCGAACCCCAACAAACTCTGGCTCCGAGCTGAATGGAGTCAGAGGAGGAAGATCGATGGAAGCGGACAGAGCCGATACCTGTTGAGGAGGGCTGGACAACATTTTGGCCAGTGTCTGCGACTTCAACAACCTACTGACTCTCTCCACATCATGATCCGAGATCCTAGAGGACCAAGAAGAGTGGGAGGATCTATGACTGCGGTCACTCTGCAACAGGGGAGAACAAGGAGCCGAATGTATAGACTCTAGAGAAGGGGACCTCAGCCTCTTGTGGGTCCACGATGGCTCCCAAGGTACTGGTGGAGCCGACGGGGAGGCAGTCTCCTCAGTTCCAGCCGGAAGCAAAGTAGTAGGTAAGGCTTGGGCCAATGATGGCTCCGAGCTGGGAACCGACGATTTGGTCGGTTTAGGAGATTTTACAGACTGAGCCTTGGCCGGTGAATCCTGGGGCTTAAGAAGACCCCTCAAAATAAGCTTATTTTTGTGCTCCTGCAGAACTCTTGGGCTAAATGCATGGCATACAGAACAAGAGTCCTGCAGGTGCACTGCGCCTAAGCAATAGACGCAAGAAGTGTGCCCATCTGTCAGAGACATTTTCTGACAGCATGAGTCACACTTCTTGAATCCAGACACCTTGGATTCTTTACACATATCCACAACTAAAAAGATACTACACTAAATTGTTTTGGCCAAAAGGCCGAACAGCAAAAAACTAAGACCAGACACTAACCACAAAAAACAAAAACACACAGTATACTATAGTTAAAGATATATATATATTTTTTTTTAAACTAGGAAGCCTCTAACTTAAATGGCTACCTAACAAACAGAAAGAAGAAAAAGCTTAAGCTAAAACACTATCTACAAAAGGGATAGAGGGAGGGGGAGGGGGAGAACTCTCTAACTTAAACAAGTTCTAAGGGAAAACTACAAATACACTAAACAACAACAACTAGTTAGCGACTATTATTTTAAACAATAAACTACCAGAAAAAAACCTTAATCTGACAGAAAAAGAAGTTCAATAAAACTTATACGAGCCTGAGCCAGTAACAACGAACCTCGCAGCTGAAGTGGCAAATGAGATCTGGGTAGCTAGCGCTAGGCATTATGGGATAAGGGGTAGCCTCGAGCCAGTAAACAGCTCTCGAGCTAACAAGCAAGAAACGAAGGTGAGATAGACAACTTAACATCCCTGGTTACGCGGACCCCCTCTGCCCCAAAAAGGGCATCTTCCCTGTGAGTTTCCCCCTCTGCCTCTAGGGGAGAACTTGGCCTGTGTATTATGGAAAGGACCCTGAGACTTTTTGTACCATATCTTCCCACTCTGCTGGTTTCTGGAGAAAGCCCGTTGAGGGGAAGAATAATGGACACCCACGGCAGAAACGGTCTTACCATCCTGTTCACATCTGGCCAGTGTGCTTTTAACCTTGGGTCCAAACAATGAAGAGGCTTCGATGGGAGCATTGAGAAAGGAAGCCTTGAAGGATTCCATGAAATTACACAAGCGCATCCAGGTGTGTCATCTAAGAACAATGCCTGAACTCGCTGCTCCTTCTGATGTGTGAGATATCAGGTGCATGGAGGAGTTAGATATCAATTCAATGGTGGCTAGCTGAGAGGCCACTTTGTCATGGACCTCATCAGACACAGCACCAGCCAAAGTTTCAGAGAGTTCAGAAATTAAATCTCTTTGAAGCCTGGTAAAGTGTGCCATATAGTTCAGGGACCTGATTGCGAAGGTCGCTGATGCAAAAGTATGCTTCCCTATTCTGTCCAGAGCCCGGGACTCTTTGTTGGGTGGATGGACAGTCTGGCTTTCTTCTTCCACCAGGTCCTTTTCAGTTGTGGCTGCCACCACCAAAGCATCTACAAGAAGACCTTTGGACCAATGGGGATCAGTAGCAGGAGGGGACAAAATTTTATCTGGCCTCTGGGGAATGGCCTCAAGTGTCAGGAGCCTTCCATGCACGCTGCACGATGAGCCAGACCAGTTCGTCGGCAGGTAGAGTAACCCAGGAGGTAGAGGGCCAGGCACCAAAGGCCTGCAGGAACACAGACTCTTCAGAGGTCAGGTATGAGGGCTGCCAGTCACCTCTCTGTTTAAAAATTTCAAGAATATCACCAAAGGATACCTCAGAGGGTGAGCGAGGGGACCCTTCCCCATCATCAAATTCTGTGTCTTCAGTAAGGGACTCCTCTGTGGAGTCCATGTGCTTCCTCTTGCACAAGCTCTTTTGATGAACTTCCTCAGAGAGAGATCTGGGGAAGACAGCGCAAAAGGGGTCTCATGTGGGAGTATATCCTGAGGCCCTTGCACCTGGTGTCCGCTAGGAGTGACTTGTGTACACTGCAGTCCAGAGGAGGGTGGGGAGAGTGATAGCACAGGATCACCAACTGACGCCAGAGCCTTCTCCATTAGCTGGAAGGCCGGTCCACCTGAAGAGGGGTGAATGCCCAGGGCAGGGGTCAACCCTCTCCTAAGTGGCTCAGCCTGCCGACTTGGAGTCCCTGAATGGCTGTGAAACACCAAATTATGTACGCCACAGCTGACATCCTGGGTTGTAGCAAAACTCTCCTGCCACAAAGGCAACTGCGGCTCCTTAGTGAGGTCCATAAAGGGAACCATAGAGGGGGAAGACTGTTCTATATCAAGAGGTTTCAAAGGCAATGAAGGAAGAGAATAAGTAGGGGTTTTTGGTAAAGGGTGATCACCTCCCGAGGAAGGATAGGTCCTGGGGGGTGGGATACCTCTGGCCAAAAGCACTTGATCCACAAGACGCAACACATCATGTTCAGAGAGGCTTCTAGTGGATTTCACAGACATGGCTGAGGGGGAGTCAGGTCTATCCAAAGAAGGAGCAAGCTCTGTGCCCACCTCGGAGGTCTGCACTGAACACAACAGGGCTGTAAAGGACTGAACTACAGGTGTCTGCACTGAGGAAATAATCGGTGCCGAAGCCATGGTCTGCACAGACGATAAGGTCGGTAATGAAGTGGTTGTCAGCACTAAGGCTGGAACCGAAAAAATCGGTGCTGGTAACTGAATGGTCAGTGCTGAGAGGGTAGTTCATGCTGGGTATGTTGTCACAGCCGAAAAGGCAATGGGCATCAAAAAATCCATTGACGTCATGACAGTGTGCATCGACTGGACAGTCAGTGCTGGTAAAGAAGTCTGAACCGAGGAGCCCCTCGGTACCGATATGATAAAGGGCATGCTAGTCAGTGCTGAAGTCACAGATGGCACCAATGGCCTTGATGCCGAAGGTCTAGGTACCGAAAGCACTGGAGCCAAAGAGGTCAAATCTGAACTGGAAAGCTTAGCTTTCTTGGGTCCCGGTTCCTGGGGGTCCCCAGCAGGGGACAAAGGAAGAGACTTGGCCTTTATATGTTCATCACTCTTTTTCTTATGGGATCTTGGAGGGGTTGAAGCCTCCTACCCAGAAATAGCCTCTGAAAAAGGAGATTTAAGTAGCCCCTCCAATATTAATTTATTTTTTCTCTCAATTAATGTCCTGTTATAGAAATTCTTACAAATCCTGCAGGGCGGATCAACTGTTAAATGAGGCACACCCAAGCAATAGACACACAGGGAATGTGCATCTGAAGTAGGTCATTTATGGCCACAATCTAAACATCTTTTAAATCCTGGACTATCTTTTTTATCTGCCATGTAAAAAAGAATGAAGGAAACCCAGAAAAAATACCAGCAATGTTACAAGAATTACCTGAAGCTAAGAAGGAAAGGGGGTTTACCAACGATGGTAAAAAAGAAATTACCTCGCGGTAAAGGGAAGGAAAGGAATAGAAAGGATTCAAGACAGGATAGTCGCTAAATGCGATAAGGTAAGAGAAAACTATCTCATAACTTTTCTATGAGAAAAGGCTGTTTTATAATTTAGTATGAAGAAAAATATTGTACTTATCTCAAGAGAAGTAGCTTCACACGACCGAATGGCGATGCGGCAAACGAAATCTGGGGTAACAGGGAGAGGGGAATTCTGGGTAAGAGTTTTAGCTTGAGAGTTTGTAGCTGACACGAGTTTGGAAGATGGCCGGCTCAGTTCCGAGGTCGGAACCGATACCCACATGTAAGGAATGAACGAGGATTAACAATATCAGATCATTGGTTCCTTTAGCATATTCCAATGCTTCTAGAAATTAAACTGGTATGGGGTTGGAGGGAGGGAAGTTGAGAAATAATGAAAATGGACAACACAGATGGAAAGTTATGGTAAATACATAACTTCTTCATCTGATGTTGTCATTTTCATTCATTCTTCAATGATTGGGACAGAGTCCCCAGCTACCTCAATCCTGGCAGGACTCTAAGGAAGGATGTTCCTGAGCACTGCTGAGCC
This sequence comes from Protopterus annectens, assembly GCF_019279795.1. NCBI lineage: Eukaryota > Metazoa > Chordata > Ceratodontiformes > Protopteridae > Protopterus > Protopterus annectens. The sequence goes on along the minus strand of NC_056737.1, from coordinate 1,583,294,485 downwards.
AAAGGCTGCTCTTCCCCTAGAGACAAATTTCAATTGTAATGAACAGCAAAGGTATGAGGATTAGCCCAAGTTGCAGCTGTACAAATAGCATCCAAGGAAGATATGGATAGAAATACTGAAGAAATTGCCATAGACCTTTTGGAATGAGATTTTAGAGGGTTTGGCAAAGACAACCCCAATTTGTTGTATCCATTAACCATTTGTCTAAAGTCACTTTGGTAACTGGTTTGCTCAATTCTGAGTCTAAAAAGGAGACAAATAATTCATCAGATTTTCTGAAAGCTTTTGTCCTATGAAGTAAAAATGTAACTGTCTGCAGACATCTAACATGTGCAACATGTACTCTCCTTTGATTGAAAAATTTGGAAAGAAGACTGGGAGGTTGATAGTTTGATTGATATTGGATTCTGACCACCTTAAGAAGGAAGGATGGGTTGGTTCTTAGATATATTTTACCCTTATTAAAAATCAGATAAGAGGCTTAGAAGATAGGCCTCACAGTTCTGAAACTCTTCTAGCAGAGACAATGGTCACTAAAAAGACAGTTTTCCAGGTTAATACTTTTAGTTCAGACTTGGTTGATGGTTCAAAGGGAGATTGGGTCAAGGATTGTAACACTAAACTCAAATCCCACGGTGAGTGGAATCTTTAAAAGCAAGTCTGAGAAGAAAGGTACTCCTTATAAAAGCTTTGCAAAGTCTGGAAGAGGCTAAAGATGAATTATTGATTCCTATGTGAAAATTAGAAATGCCAGCCAGTTGTACCTTAACAGTTGAGGAATTAATTCCCTCTTTAAAATTGTAGCTAACACCAAAACCTTTGGAATTGGTCTGGAAAAGGGGTCAATACCTTTTTGCTGTGCCCAAAAAACAAACCTTTTCCATTTGCTTTAGTAAAGTTTTCTAGTGAAAGCTTTGTAGGCAATAAGAGAATGTGACAGACAGAAGAGAACCTGGGCTGTCTAGCTATCAGTGGAAATGGAGAAACCATGTGGTCAACTTTAAGCCTAGAATGTCTGGGTGTACATAGTCTGTGAGGTGAGACAGGAGATCAAGAGTTGGAGCTAGAGTCCAAGGTTGGCAAAGGAGATGAAGTCATAGAAAGGGAAACCAAATCTGATGAGCACAATAAGGGGCAATGAGGATGACTGTGCTCTTAAATCGTGATATTTTCTGAAGAAATTGTGGGGATAAGATGTACTGGGGAAAGGTGTAGAGAGACTGGGTAGGCAATCGTGGAGAAGAGCATCTCTTGGTGACTCCTCAGGTGAGAGAAGGATCAGGGCATAGAACTTGTTGGTGAGGGGAAATGCAAAAAGATCACAGCAAGTTTGGCCCCATCGAAGGAAAATCTTGTCTGCCACTTTCATGTTGAGAGTTTACTTGTGAGGCCTGATAAAACTAACCTGCACAACTTGTCTGCTATCACCTTGGATTCCCCTGGGATGTGTGTTGCTGTCAGAAATCGATTGGATGAGATCATCCATTGACACTCGATGCTTCTCAATAAAGGGGGTAAGATTTGTTTTTTCATTGCGTGTTGTTGTTCCAGACCACTTACATAGTGTCTGTCTGAACTGCAATGGTCCTGGCAGGGATAGTGTCTTGGAAGGCCTCCAATGCTAACAGGACAACTCTTATTTCTAGGACATTGATATATGTATTGGCCTCTTCAGGGGACCATGCGTCTTGGACTGTCTGTCGCCAGACCCGCCTCCCCCACCCAATTTGGGAAGCATCCATGGTCACTATGGCCTTGGGCTGAGGAAGAGTGAAGGGGCAACCTTGAAGAACTTGGAGTAAATCCACCAAAGGTCGTCATTTTTGCATGCCTGAGTTATCTTGATCTGGGTGGATAAAGACTGGTGGGGAATAGACTACTGAGTTGCCAGTGTCCACTGAAGGATTTTCATGTGATATCTTACTAATGGAACCAGAACTACCGCAGCAGACACTGACCTCAGTGCTTGAAGGATCATTTGAGCCAAGAGAGAAGAATTTTGAATAATTTTTTTGACCTGGAATTGTATTGCTTGAACCCTTGGAAAAGAGGCTGTCAAGGAAGACTTGTTGAACAAAGCCCCTAAGAACTGCAATTTCTGAGATGATGTTAGTTGAGATTTGTTGTAATTGATAGTAATTCTTAGTTGAGAGAATAATTGGGAGTACATGATCTTGTTTCTACTCACAAATACTACAAAGCTCGAGAACTAACTGTGACCACATCCATACACAAAGGCAGAAAACGAGATCTGGAGTATGGTAGGGGACTAATGCATTATGGGTAGAAGAGTTGTTTTCAGTGTTCCATGAGCTGTAAAAAGCAGATGGGTCAGATCCAAGCCCAATAGTTGAGGAATGAATGAAAATGACATCAGATCATGTTTTGTATGCTAGATAAAATGCATACATATAATGAAGGGTGGACACATGAAGGATGCAGCTGTCAAGTTACTCAGCGTAACTGCTCAGATTCATATTAACATATGTTTAAATAGTGCTGAGAATACCTTTAAAATACTATTTGTATTGTGTGCTAAATAAGCATTTCTATGCTGGCTGTTCACATTTCTGATACGTTATAATTTGCAGCTATCAGGAGCATGCTTTGGTTAAGTAACCAGCTGCTGCATAAGCAAAGAAAAGTGCTCACACTGGTTACCTTTGTGCTTTAGTGTTATTCTTAATAAAACAGACTTTTAGTCTTCTCACTGTACACTTGTTTTTTTGGGGTAGAGCTCTTTAACTTGCATGCATTTGTTGCATTTTGGCACAGACTGTTTTGTTAGCAAATAAAGATATAATAGTTTGTTGAAACAATGTACAAACATGGCATGCTCTTTAATTTGCATTAGTTCTATTTCAGAAAGGTAATGAAGCATTAACAGCAATTATGTGATGTGGAGGTGGAAGAAAAAAAAGCTGGACAAGATCCATGACATAAGTAAATTAAAGGTAAACCATGTGCTCATTAGAGTTATGAAACTGTGTGTACTTTGGCTATAATTGTGTGGATGACTCCTTTACACAGCACAAAAACAGTATTAAAAAGTATTTAAGAAAGTAAACAAATAGTTACCGTATCAACTGCAAATGTACCTCTTTCAGTTAAATACAAGGTAGAACAGGGTAAATTACCTTATATTAACTTGTGTGGTGTACTAATTTATTAATCTCATGATTAAAGTCATAATTTTGCAAATTTCTACAGAGGGAGATTTGTAGAGATTAAGTCTGGGCATGGCACATAAAATCCTGCATGAATCTAACAAGTGTTAATGTCCTGCAGATGCCAGTCTACGCAGACACTGTGGGGCAGAAGTAGAAAGTACATGACAGATGTACACATTCCATTGCTTAAATAGAGAGATGGACCTCATATCACAGTAATGAGACTTATATCAGATTATTGAGGTCCATGCTTTCCTACTTAAATACCGAACATTTTCACTGACAGCAGTAGTTTTTTTTTCAAGAGGGCAGCAGGTCACAGTATAATTAGAGCTATGGATTCATGAAGTGCTACATTACATTAAACAGTGAACCGAGAGAAACATGGAATCTAATAAAAGGCTGAAACATCTGTAATGCAGAGTTTAGTTATTCTGTAAACATTTGCATTTTTCTGTGGTTCAAACATTTATTCAGTTGACTAGGATCTCCACAGCCAGTGTGCTGTGGAATGTAATGTATAATGTCACAGTCAGCAGCCTCATGTTAATGTTATGCTAAGTGTGGATTGATATGTAAGGTTTGGTCTATAATGGTTCTACACATGAAGCAGCATTAATGTCAGTAGTACACACGGGCTATGGGACATTTCAAAGAATATTTTAATTTTATAGATTTTAGCACCACAGTGCCCATATATTCTGTGATATATTAAATAATTCATAATCTACAAAAAATGTGGATGTCTTTTTTTTTTTTTTTTTATATACCACAAAGACTCAGTTTGCAATAAGACCCGATATTTTTCAAACCTACAACCCTATATCAAGGTATAATTAAGCAATGAATTATATGCCCTGGGCACTTGAATCTTCATGTCTTGGATTTGTAGGTATTTACATTGTTTGACATCTTTTTTGAGGATTGAATGACTGAATTCTGATATTCTCTCCATAAACAAAATGTTACTTTATAAGTCAAAAATAAATGAATAGCAACTTTTTGAGAGCGATCTCAATTAGCCACATTTGTTTATGCGTTTATGAAATATAGTGATCTCAATGTATAGTTGAGGTAATCATTGATAAATCAGAAGTTATAGTTACCTGAATAAACTACCTAGGATTTCTGAATATTTATTATATATGCTATTGCAGATATATGTAACAGGATTGATGGGTATATTACATTATTAATTTATACATAATTTTACTAACAGCTGGTGGGGAAAAGACTGTTTGTAGGGAGGTTGACTTGATCAGTGATGCTGTTCAAGCTAGAAGCTCTTAAATTCATGAAGGAGTTAATGGGCTATAGAATTTTAATGTTACAATTTATGTTTTTTATATGTTCTTTGTTGGCGTCTACTATTTTCTTAACTTTGTCTCACATTACTGCTTCATATATTCTTGACAACAGATTTACAAATATTCATAATATTGATGGAGTGAAACTTGGTATTACTTATAAAAATAATTTGTCATTTTACTAGCAAATTTTCTTATTATATGACTTCTCTAAAATGTTTATCCATTAATATAAAAGGTTTGAATAATAGCTGCAAGCGGGGAAATTTACATAAGTATTTGAAATTACATAATCCACATTATTTTTCTACAAGAAACACACCTTTTATCTGAAGATATCGATAAGCTTAATACTAGAATTTTCTCAGTTCTATCTAGGTCTCATCATTCCCAAAAGAAAAGAGGCGTAGCTATACTAAAGAATAACTCCTTGTCATTTAATAAAGTAATGAATACATACAAAGATGATAAAGATATGTTTTGTCTGGTTATGCTGGAACTCAATAAGAAACTATATACTCTAATATATATTGGATTCCAGGGATAGGGATTCATACTGTTAAGCAGCATTTAAATCAGAGTTTTCAAATTTCTAAAGGAAACATTCTAGCAGGCAACCAACTGTATTTTAACAGACAAAGATCCTAATGCCGCTGGTAAAAGGAGAATTCTACCATGAGCTAAGAAATTGAAGGAATTTGCTGACACATTTCATATTAAAGATATTAATGACTTTTCTGATTCATACTCTCTCCTTTTCACACATTTTTTCACAGACATGGTACATACTCTAGAAATGATAGCGTTTATACATCAAGTCAAATGATTAACAGTTTGGGTAAGGATAAAATAATTTCATGTCCTCTTTCGGACCATAATGCCATTTCTTTTGAAATAAAAAGTGAGTACAAACTATTGTACTAAGATTAAAAGCCCATATAACCACATTAAAAGACATCACATCAGAGTTTCAAACTTTTATTAAGCTAAATAGTACCAATGATACATCAGATATATATGTATGGGATGCATTAAAAGCTTATTTGTATGGGAGAATTACTTCTTGGAAGGTAAATAAGAGGAAGTAATGGGACAGTGAATTGAGGTTCAAGAGAAACTTGATAGGTTAAAGCTGTTAAATCAAAAAGGTAGAAGCAATAAAATAGAAGCGATTAATATTAAAAAATAAATAGCTAGAAATCTTAACTCATAAGACCAGGAGTAACATAGAGGTATAAATTCATAAACTTTTCTATCAATTCTTAGTCACTATGTAACCTGTCAAAATGAAGAGACTCAGTAAATTTAATCATATTAAAAAGAGACTTATTCACCTAAAAAAGAATGTTACTGAAATAGGAGATATTTTAACAGAATTTAGAGAATATGTTAATAAAATCAATCAGAATTCAATTTTATTAGAGTCTAATGAGTCAGATCCTTCATTAAAAAACATACCAAAAATAAATCATCTAAACTACAGGCAGGTGCATTTGATAAACCAATTTCAATGTCTGAAATCCAGTCTCAAATTAATAATCTAAAACAGAATAAGGCCCCTGGTAATGATGGAATTATTCCTGAAATAAATAAAATAATGACAAAAGATGCTATGATCCTTTTACACAAACGTTTTCTATATGTCAAGCTTTAATTAGTATTCCTCCTTCTTGGAAATGCACTCTCATCTCCTATATTAAAGGCTGAAAAAGATCTTATGGGATGTTCTTCATATAGATTAATCTCTCTCTTAAATGTGGACTATAAAATATTTATGTCGGTCTGTGCCAATAGGCTTAAGAAATACCTTCCTTTTTTTAGTTGAAGACCAAACAGGTTTTATTTTAAATAGAAATACATATGACAACAAAAAGAGAGTATTAACCATAATTGATTATATTTATAACACACAGAAAAATTTGGCTCATGTTAGCTTGGATATAAATTGTGTCCGACTGTTAATTGCGACTATCCTTTTGTATATTAGAACTAATTTTTTCTACCAATTTTATACAACTTATTACTCAACTTCATGAAGGATGTCAGATGTATATTAAGATATGTACTTATATTTCTCAAAGTATTCAAATATTGAAAAGAACTACACAAGGCTGCCCTTTGTCTCCTTTACTCTTGTAATAAAACCCTTTGCTAATCATATAAGAATGAACTCCAATATTGAAGGATTTGAATTAAGCTTTGATGTGACATCTAAAATTCAGTTGTTTGCTGATGACATTCTTCTTACTGTTAAAAGAAAATATGACTAAAGTATTTTTGATATTATGGAAAACTTCCAAAGGATAACTTATCTGGTCTAATCTTTAATAATAGTGAAACAAAAATACTCCGTAATAATGCTAATGTAAACAACTGGAATAAGAAGTTTACTAATTATTTGGTACAAACAGGCCAGCTAACCTATTTAGGAATAGTATTAACTAATGACATTAACTATGCAATAGACATTAATTTTAATAAGATTCTATCATCTATAAAGAACTGCATAAATAAATGGAATAAGATCCCTTTTACAATGGAGGAGAGGCTTTCTATCATTAAAATGATTATACTATCAAATATATTATACTTTATACAATCCATATCCTTACTCCCTGCTAAATCATATATAAAACAATGTAATTCTCTGATTTTAAAGTTTTTGTGGTTTCCAAACAAACCTAAAGTAGCATTAATAAATCATATGAGAAATTGGTCTGATGCGGGAATTGTTTTACCAGATTTGGAATTTATTCAGTATCTTCTGTGATAAAGACAATTATTTTATTAATTAATAAACATTACTCAGCTAAGTGGAAAAAGTTTCAAGAAGCTTTCTGTTTTAATACTAACAACACCTTTAATTCTAACAAATTGTTAGTATTGAATAATTCATTTATTTGGATTCTAAAAGACTATTTTACAACAAATAAACTTCAAATAAATTTCACACTACGTCAGGCTTACTAAAGACATTTCAAAATTGTATCTATAGAAATTCAGTATAAAAAAACCTGGATATTTCTTCTCTTTCCTATTGCTTTCACACAGAATAACATTTCTACTTTTAGCCTTGCCTATATGATCTTACTTAGGGATAGAAAACTCATTTTTGGTCTCAATTGTTGACCAAGGGCAAGCTGAATTCTGTACACTACTTATTAAATATGACTTAAGAAAAGACATGCGGTTAGAAATACAATCCTGTAGACAATTTGTGACAGATAAAATTGAATTAATGTCACCAAACCCAATAATCTCTGTTCTTAAGTTATTACATTTTATAATTATATTAACACAGCAGGACTCACCAAATGATGGTAAGCTTTCAAAAATATATAAGATAATTAGAGATTAAACAAAAAAATATCCAAAGAATTATTGGAACTACTTTTCTGCAATCAATAATAATCCTCCTTTTGATAACAATAAGAAAATAATATTGGAATCTTCTAAGTTGACTACTTCTTCACTTAAATGGAGGTTATTCTCCTGGAAATTTATGCACAGGTCTTTTTTTACACCTCATAAATTGGGGTTAATTAGTAAGAGAGATGTTTTGTGTTGGAGATTTAAGCTAGAGATGAAGGCAGATTGGTCCCATATGTTTTTTGATTGTATTGTTCTTAAATCTTACTGAAATAGCATAAATAATTTTCTTCAAGCCTTATTCTCAGACAAATTTGCATTATCCAAATCTTTAATTTTATTTTAATACCCCAGTTCTCAAGTGTGTTAGAACAGTTAAATATCCTTTGTTATAGTATATTTTGACAGTAGCTAGGAAGATTATAACTAGAGACTGGAAGTCTGAAAATTCCCTTCTTTTATGGAATTTAAGAATATTATAATTGATTTATATAATTTGGATGTGATAAAGACAATTATTTTATTAATTAATAAACATTACTCAGCTAAGTGGAAAAAGTTTCAAGAAGCTTTCTGTTTTAATACTAACAACACCTTTAATTCTAACAAATTGTTAGTATTGAATAATTCATTTATTTGGATTCTAAAAGACTATTTTACAACAAATAAACTTCAAATAAATTTCACACTACGTCAGGCTTACTAAACACATTTCAAAATTGTATCTATAGAAATTCAGTATAAAAAACCTGGATATTTCTTCTCTTTCCTATTGCTTTCACACAGAATAACATTTCTACTTTTAGCCTTGCCTATATGATCTTACTTAGGGATAGAAAACTCATTTTTGGTCTCAATTGTTGACCAAGGGCAAGCTGAATTCTGTACACTACTTATTAAATATGACTTAAGAAAAGACATGTGGTTAGAAATACAATCCTGTAGACAATTTGTGACAGATAAAATTGAATTAATGTCACCAAACCCAATAATCTCTGTTCTTAAGTTATTACATTTTATAATTATATTAACACAGCAGGACTCACCTAATGATGGCAAGCTTTCAAAAATATATAAGATAATTAGAGATTAAACAAAAAAATATCCAAAGAATTATTGGAACTACTTTTCTGCAATCAATAATAATCCTCCTTTTGATAACAATAAGAAAATAATATTGGAATCTTCTAAGTTGACTACTTCTTCACTTAAATAGAGGTTATTCTCCTGGAAATTTATACACAGGTCTTTTTTTACACCTCATAAATTGGGGTTAATTAGTAAGAGAGATGTTTTGTGTTGGAGATTTAAGCTAGAGATGAAGGCAGATTGGTCCCATATGTTTTTTGATTGTATTGTTCTTAAATCTTACTGAAATAGCATAAATAATTTTCTTCAAGCCTTATTCTCAGACAAATTTGCATTATCCAAATCTTTAATTTTATTTTAATACTCCAGTTCTCAAGTGTGTTAGAACAGTTAAATATCCTTTGTTATAGTATATTTTGACAGTAGCTAGAAAGATTATAACTAGAGACTGGAAGTCTGAAAATTCCCTTCTTTTATGGAATTTAAGAATATTATAACTGATTTATGTCATTTGGAACTGACGACCATTAAATCAAGATCCAAAAGGAAAACATCATCCTATAACCTGTGGTCGAAAAGACCATTAAATCAAAATCAAGTAAGAAAACTTCATCCTATAACATGTGGTCGAAATTAACACACTTACTAGACTAGCAATTACCAAACTTCTAAGATTAATTTAAATGTATAAGAGATCTTTGTTAATTTTTTTTCTAGTGGACACCATTGTACATACTTCAGGTGTTGTTTGTGTTTTTGCTCATTGTATTATCAAATAATTTCTATATTATATATTATGTTACTGATTTATTAAATGTTAAACAAGAAAACAATGTTTAAAAAAATTAACCTGCTTAGTTTGTCTGCAAACACATTGGATTTCCCCGGTATATCTGTTGCAATGAGAAAGCAACTGAAGAGATCACACACTGCAGTCTTATTACTTTGTGAGAAAGAGGATAAGATCTAGTTCCTCCCTTTTTGTTGATGTACCAGACCACAGACATATTGTCTGATTGGATCGCAAATGTCCCAGAGGGGAGAGCATCTTGAAAGGCCTGCAATGCTAGAAGGATAGCTCTCATTTCCAGGACACTGATATGTAAATTGGCCTCTTGAGGGGACCACGTACCTTGGACTGTCCTTCCCAAGAAATGCCCCACCCCAAATGGGAGGTGTTCATGGTCACTGTGGCTACTGGAAGAGGTAAAACTAAAGGACAGGCCTGAGAAATTTCATTTGAAGTGATCCACCAAAGTCGGTGTTCCTTGCAAACTTGTGTAATTCTGACTGGAGTGCATAAGGGCTGTTGAACAGACCACTGAACTGAAAGGGTCCACTGTAGAATCTGCATATATCTGGCCAAATGGGAATAGAGTTACTGCTGCTACAGTAGACCCCAAGGCTTGCAAGACTAGTCATGCTGGAGGAGAAGAATGCAAGATCACTTCCTTTACCTGGGATCTGAGGGGCAGTATTCTTGCTGGGGAAGAGACACTATCTGATTTGACCATGTCTAGATGAGTACCTATGAACTCCAGGTAGTGTAGGAGTGAGATGTGACATGTTGCAGTTGACTGTGATTCCCAAATGATGACACAACAATAGCAATTAGTCCCTTATTGTACAAGTAGATGTCTGGTTGTAGCACTCAAGAACCAATTATCTAGGCATGGAAACACCTGGAATCCTAGCAGCCTCATCAAAATTAGTGCCCTCAGAGAAAGATTCCTGAGGGGAACTTAAGTGTCTCTGTCTCCTTTTACACATCCTCTTCCTAAGGACCTCAACAGTGGGACTGTCTGTTGAGGTATTCGAAGTGGTAAGGGAGTTCCTAGAGGCTGACGGGATGCTTATTTGGGTAGGCTGTCCCAGTGGGATATAGGTGAGAGGCTCTGAACTCAAACCTGACAGTGGAAGAGAAACAGGATCTGGGGGGGGGGGCAAGAATATCCTTTCTCTAGGCAGAGAGAAAGTCCACTCTACTATTTCAAAGGCAGTAGATCTAGGAGAAACAGAGAAGACCCCTGTCCCAATAAGCCATGAACTCCCCCACATCTCTGCCTCGAGGAGGGAGTCAGATCTGAGCTGTCCAGTGCCAAAGCACCTAGGGGCAAGGACTGCTCTTATAACTTCAGAATCGACTCCAACCTCCTGGAGTTATGCTTCCACACCGAGTGTCCTCCCGCTCCAAAAGCATCAGAGCCAAGTGACTCAGGAATATGGTCAGAGTTGAAAAATAAGAAGTTATGTACCTACCATAATGTTCCATGTTAGTTGTCGTCTTCTCGCCTTCTTTCTTGCTGGTTGGTTGGGTTTGGAGCTGATCCTCGGCTCCAACTCAGCCATCTTCTAAAGCTCGAGGGCTGCTTACTGGCTCGAGGCCCCTTCCTATATCCCATGATGCCTAGCGCTAGATACCCAGATCTCGTTTGGTAACCTAACTACAGACATAATAATAATAATAATCATGATAATACAGTAACTGTAGCAGGATACAGGAAACTATTGGGGAGACTGACAGAAGTAACAGCCAGAGAAGACTCAGCCAGTAATAAAGAAGCCTAAGGAACTCTTCTCGGTCTACTAGGATAGGGGATGGAGGGTGGGACACAAGAAAGAAGGTGAGAAGAAGACAACTAACATGGAACGTTATGGTAGGTACATAACTTCTTAATGTTAAGTTGTCTAGCTCACCTTCATTCTTGCTGGTTGGGACAGCGTCCCTAGCACCTCAATCCTGGGTGGCTCATTGGAACAGAACAGTGGAACCAAAATCAGCTCTGCTTCTGGAAGCCACATCCAGCTTATAATGTGAAATGAAGGTATGTGGATTAGCTCAGGTAGCTGCCGCACAAATAGTTTCCATTGGTAATCTAGCCTGAAAAGCCACAGAAGTAGCTAAAGCTCTGGTGGAGTGACCTTTGGGTTTAGAAGGAAGGTCTTTATTTCTCAACTGATATATAAAGGTAATAGTAGAAGACAACCACCGAGATAAGGTGACTTTTGACACCAGTATGCCTTGTTTTCCTTCAGCGTAAGACAGGAACTGGTCTGATTTTCTGAATTGCTTGGTTCTATGCAAGTAAAAGCGTAATTGTCTATGGATGTCCAACTGATGTAATTTGTATTCTGCCTTGTTGGAATAATTCGGAAAGAACACGGGAAGTTCAATGAACTGATTCAAATTACAATCAGAAGTAACCTTTGGGAGAAAGGAAGGATTAGCCCGAAGAGAAACTCTATCATTGTGAAAAACTAGGTAAGGAGGACGAACACAAAGACCTGAAGTTCAAAAACTCTTCTGGCTGATGTAACTGCAACCAAAAGAAGGGTTTTCCAAGAAAGAAACTTCAAGGAACAAGAAGCTGCCGGTTCAAAGGGGGGCAGTATCAGGGAAGCTAAAATGAAATTCAGATCCCATGGAGGCGGGGGTTCTCTTATTGGGGGCCTGAGTAGAGTGGTCCCCTTCAGAAAGGCTTTACAAAGCTTGTGGGACATGATGCTTGAATCAGATAGGCCCGTATGAAAGTTTGAAATTGCAGCTAGCTGAACTCTAATCGTGGCAGAAGAGGATCCAGTTCGAAAAAGTTCTGCTAGAAAATCTAAAATATGGTGCACAGGGGCTGAAAAGGGGCTGAAAAGGGATCTATATTCCTGTTCTCTGCCCATAAGGAAAAACATTTCCACTTACTAGCATAAGTCTTTCTAGTGGTCGACTTATGCGAGGATAAGATGATTTCACACACTGAATGGGAGATGTTGGGAAGCCTGGCTAAAGTCAGAAGTGGAGAAACCAAGCAGTGAGCTGGAGAGATTGAAGAGATTGGTGCAGCTCGCCCGATTGATGGATCAGGAGATCTGGAATTGGGTCCAGGGCTGCTCCAGAAGGTAATGATGCAGGAATGGGAACCAAATTTGTTGAGGCCAGTAAGGGGCAATGAGGATCATCTTGCATCCCAGTGTGGTAGGTTTCTGAATTAGTTTGGGAATCGGGGAATGGAGGGAATGCATAAAGAAGTCCCTGGAGCCAGTCGTGAACTAGAGCGTCTCTGGGGAGGTGTCCGGGAAGAGGTAGGAGAGAGAAAAAATTGTCGCATTTGCTGTTGAAGGGGGTGGCAAAAAGGTTGCAGCAAGGCTGACCCCATTTGCGGAAGATTCCGTCCGCCACAGTCTGATTGAGAGACCACTCGTGAGGCATGAGAATTGCTCTGCTCAGCCTGTCTGCTATAACGTTGGACTTCCCAGGGATGTGCACTGCTATCAGAAACCGTTGGGAAGAGATCACCCACTGCCAAAGTCTGAGTGCTTCTCGACATAAGGGGTATGACTTGGTTCTGCCCTGCTTGTTGATGTACCATACCACTGACATATTGTCTGTTTGAATTGCAATGGTCCCAGTGAGAAGAGAGTTCTGAAGAGCTTGCAACGCTAAAAGCACGGCTCTCATCTCCAAGACATTGATATGCAGATGGTACTCGTGAGGCTGCCACGTGCCTTGGACTGTTCTGCCCTGATAATGCCCCCCCACCCAATCAGGGTGGCATCCGTGGTCACCGTAGCTACTGGGGAGGAAGGACGAATGTGTGCCCTGGTGTAATGATGGGGAAACCATCCACCAAACAAGTTGGTTTTTGCATGAGTGTGTGATCATTATCCTGTGAGACATCGGGAGTTGCTGGAAAGACCATTGTGTGAACAGCATCCACTGAAGAATCCTCATATGAAAGCGTGTGAGGGGGACTAGTATTATAGCCGCTGCCATGCAACCCAATGTTTTTAGGACAAATCTGGCCTGAATCTTTTTGCATCCTAATAAGACCTGCACATGTCTAATGGCTAACACTCTGTCTACTGGTAGAGTTGCTGACATGTCCTTTGTGTTTAAGTTTGTGCCTATAAAGGTGATAGATTGACAAGGTGACAATGCAGACTTTTAGAAATTTATTGTGATGCCTAGAGTGGAGCACGTTTGGATGGTGTAGTCTCTGGCTAGCAGGAGGTGATGCCTGGTGGTTGCAGTAAGGAGCCAGTCATCTAAATATGGAAACACCTGGAATCCTTGCCATCTCAAGTGGGCGGTGACTACTGCCAAACATTTGGTGAACACACTGGGGGTTGTGGTGAGACCAAAGGGCAGTGCTCTGAACTGATAATGACTGGCTCCCAGCCGGAAGCGGAGGAATCTTGTGGAGCATCTGTGCATTTTGATATGGTAGTATGCATCCTGAAGATCTATGGAGCACATCCAATTGTCCTGACCCAGAAAGGGTAAAATGGACTGTAGCGTGACCATCCGGAACTTCGTTCTTTGAACAGACCTGTTTAGTCTGCTGAGATCCAGAATGGGTCTCCAATCCCCTGTCTTTTTTGGTACCAAAAAGAACCTTGAGTAAATTCTGGATCCTTGTTGGTCTGCTGGGACTGACTGGATGGCTCTTTTTCTTAGCAGTTTTGAAATTTCTTGAACTGCTTGATCCCTTAGGTTGGGTGGAACATCTGGAAGGGATTTGTTGGGAATGTAGGGAGTGCGAAAGAAGGGGATTTTGTAGCCTTCGGATATGATAGAAAGTACCCATTTGTCTTTTGTTATACTTTGCCAGGCTTCTGGGTACAGCAATAATCTTCCCCCGACTGCCTCCGAAGGTGGACAGCCGGGCAGCACTTCAGGGATGCTGGAAGGGCTTGTCAGAGAAGGATTTTCTTTGGCCTGATTTTGCAGCTCCCCCCGCCCCTAGGCGGCGTCTATTGTTGTTCCCTCCTCTGCCCTGGAGGGGACTCTCCACGTGTGTCAGGCATGGCTCCCTGGGATTTCTGGAACCACATCTTCCCACTCTTCTGACCCTTGGGATACGGTCTTGAAGGAGTGGAAAAACGAACTCCAATGGCAGAGAGAGTCTTTCCTTCCTGCTCACACCTGGTAAGGGTATCCTTCACCTGTGGTCCAAACAGAGCAGAACCATCAAAGGGGGTGTTGGTGAAAGATGCCTTAAAGGGTTCCGCAAAGTTGCATAACCGCATCCAAGCGTGTCTCCTCAAAGTCACACCTGTGCATGCGGCCCTACTCGCTCCATCGGCTGCATAAGAGATGAGCCGCATGGAGAAGTTTACTACAGAATTTAGAGTCACCAGCTGGGAGGCAATCTTAGCCAGAGCCCCCGCAGCTGATGGATCTTGAAGGGTATCTCCTAACTCTTTAAGGAGATCCCTTTGAAGGTGGGTAAAATGGCACAAATAGTTCAGAGACCTCATGGAAAAGGTCACTGAGGAAAACATCCACTTCCCATATCTGTCCATCATCCTAGATTCCTTATTAGGGGGATGGACAGATGAAGTTTCAGCCAACTCCTTTTTAGTGGCCGCTGCTATCACCATGACATCAACGGGAACACCCTTCGTCAGAAATTGCTTGTCCTGAGGGGCAGTGATGAATTTTGTGGGCCTACGGGGAGCTGGTTCCATTGTGTCTGGAGCTGACCACGCCTTTCGAGCTACCACCAACATTAGTGGATCGAAAGGCGGAGACACCCAGGAGGTGGAGGGTTGGGAACCAAACGCATCCAGGAATACAGACTCATCCTCGGAAGGGTTAAGGGTAGTCCAGATCCCCCTCTGCCTAAGGATTTCAAGGATGTCTGAGAAGGAGACGTCCTCAGAGGGGGAACTCGGGGACCCTTCCGACTCCTCCAAATCAGTATCTGAAGTAACAGACTCAGGGGAGTCAACATGTTTCCTCTTGCATTTTCTCTTTCGAGGGGGCTCCTCTGAATGAACAGGGGAGGCCTCGGAAGAGGAAGATACACCCAATGGGGTGCCCTGGAGCGCTTGTTCCTCATGCTTGGGGTCTGGAGGAGGAGGAGCAGAGGCAGGAGTAGGCACCATGGGGTAGGAGCCGATGAGGCTGACCATGAGGCTGACTCAGATGCCAGCACACTTCTCATGACCTCAAAGGCACCCCTTCCCGATGCCATAGAAGGCTCCAGTTCCAAAGAGACCGGAATCCTTCCCGGCACCAAGAGGGACGGCTCCGAAGCCGATGTAGGAGCTGAAGTCACTTGCGCCGAAGCTCCGAGAGGGAGAACGGGGTCGGACAAGGGTCTGATGCCACTTGCCCCCTCGGAGCCAATGAGGGAGTCCCGGTGCCCAGATCCCTCCAAGGACTGCACTATGGAAGAGATCAGAGCCGACAATGGCACCGAAAGGGGAGGTATCGGTGCCGACAGACCCACAGTTCCAGCCACAGCATGCTCCGGCTCCGAACTCAAGGGATGAGTCGAAGGAGGAACTATTGGAGAAACAGGTAGAGCCAAACCCTGGTGAGGGGGGCTGGATAGCATTTTTTCCAGGGCCTGTGAATTTAAAAGCCTGCTCACCACTCTCTCTAAATCATGGTCAGATAGCCTAGACGACTGAGAAGAGTGGGATCAATGACTCTGCTCAGATTGCAATAAGGGTGACCCTGGAGCCGAGTGTATAGACTCCAATGATGGTGACCTGGAGCGTTTCCAACTCCCTGACGGTTCCAACGGAAGAGTCAGAGCCGACTGAGAGATAGGTACTTCGGCTCCAGTCTAACCCAAAGTTGATGTAGAGATAGGTACTTTGGTTCCAGCCAGAACCGAAGTTGAAGCCATACCCGGCGACGGCTCTGAGCTGGGAGCCGACGGCTTCAATGGCCTAGAAGGTTTCACTGACTGAGTCTTGGCCAGTGATCCTTCAGGTTTAAGCAAATCCCTCAGGATAAGCTTATTCTTACACTCCTGCAGGACTCTTGGACTAAAGGCGTGACACACTGAGCAAGAGTCATGCAGGTGTAGGGAGCCCAAGCAGTAGACACAAGACGTGTGACCATCTGTCAGAGACATTTTCTGACAGCATGAGTCACACTTCTTGAATCCCGACACTTTTGTGTCTTTAGACATTCCTGTAAAGGAAAATCAAATACAAATAACAAGTAGAGTGGAGTAGGTAACTGAAAAAAAAAATACACACAATTCACACAAGTTACCACACCCTAACAGCACACACACACACTATAATAATATAAGACCTACAAGCTACCACAATTTACTAAAAAGAAAACTTTTGTCTACCTTAAAAATGATAAGCCTCTAACTAAAATGGCTTTCTTTGAAAGGTAAACGGAGGTGGGGGAGGGAAAGGAAAAACTCTCTAAGGAGAAAACAAATTTAGAAGAGGGGATAAACACCAACAAACTGCTATAGAATCTACTCTGAGCTATAACAATAAAAGTATACCTAATGAGTACAAAAAAGTCCTAAATATAAGAACAAAGTGAAAATTACGACCTGAGCCAGTAAACGCAACCTTGTAGCAGAAGCGGCAAACGAGATCTGGGTATCGAGCGCCAGGCATCATGGGATATAGGAGGGGGCCTTGAGCCAGTAAGCAGCTCTCAAGCTTTTGAAGATGGCCGAGTCGGAGCCCAGGATCGGCTCCGAACCCAACCAACCAGCAAGAATAAAGGCGAGATAGACAACTTAACATTGACTTGTCTTTGGATCAGATGAGGACTCTCTCAAGGATCTCGGATCAGAAGGCTCCAAAGCCACAGAACTGATCAAAGCTGGATGTACGACTATCAAATCAGTGAAGGGTAGGCTCACTGGTCTGATAGAGATGGAAACTAAATTACCACCATCTGCATCTGAGCTCTGAGGAAATTCCTCATCATCCTATCCACTTCTGCTTCAGTCAAGCTCCTGAAGGACCTAAGACAGGAATTGGTAGATGATGACTTGTAATGTCTCCTCAGAGATTCCTGAAGGCAAGTGGAGCCAAGGAGATTTCCTCCTGCAATAATCTTGGTGATTAGATCTGAGGCGACCTAGACTTCAATAAAGTAGGATCTGAAGGAGTCTGATTTGATGTTTTTGAGATTTTCACAGAAGACTCAGAGGTTGCAGCCAAAGTGGTAGAATGGTCCAGGGACATCCTGAATATCTTTATCCTTTGAGGCCAACTCAGGCAGAACTAACTAGCACTAAAAATATTGCATTCCATGTTAAGAACTTTAAGTCTACTGCTGCTGGTTCACAGGGAGATCATGTAAAGGCTTGAATCATCACTGTAATATTTTATGGAGGAACTGGGTGCCTTATGGGGGGGGGGGGTCAAAGAAGGAAGATCCTCTTGGAGGGGGTTTGAGTCCCAGTAGCTACAGAAGAGGAGGAAGAGGGAAGAAGGCCTTTCAGCACTAACTTATTTTTCTGGTCGCTAAGAGCCCTGGAATTATAGCCAGCACAAATGGAGTGTTTTGTTTCTAAATAGGCAATGCCCAAACAGTAGACACATTGTTTGTGGGCATCAGAGTTGGGGATCTCTGGGAGACAAACGTAACTGAAAATGTTAGTTCACACTATATTGGAAATATTGCTAGTTTGTTAATATTTATAAAAATAAGCAATATTTCCATATGTACTTAATACTTCAAAAAACAAGTGTCTTACAAACTGTTGCATGACATTACATAAAACCTTATATGTTGAAAAAACTGACATTCGCACTGTAAGTTGCACATCATGGGAGATATACAGCTTTGTGTTGCTAATTATACAATTAATCATGTGTTTTCATATTTCTGTAACTATATCAATAATCATCCACTTACAGAGGAATTTCTTATGTGAATGCTAATGTTTGGTTAAAAATATACTAACAGTATATGTCTAGGATGTATAGGTTTCAATATATAAAAATCTGTGAAAGTTTAGAAAAAATACAGTTTGGGGGTTTTATGGAAAAGGCTATGAATGCGCTATCACTTATGACTTATCACTGTAAAGAATACGTCTTACTGATAACATTGCTATTTATACAGTTTTAATAGCCTTTATTGTTCACAAAACATTTTATGCTTTTAAGTTTATTTTTCAGAAAATTATCTGGAATGCAAGATGTGTGTAGGCTACTAAATGTGACATTCAAAACCACACAGGTGTTAAAGATAACTCTCAATATTTAATTTTATGACAAAAGATCACCACAAAAACACGACAAAACTTAAAATGTATCTTAACAAAGAATTTTAACTTTCAATTTTGTTTTCAGCACTTTTAATATGCTATATTGTAACAAATATGGGCACATTGTCTTCTTCCTTCAGCTTTTCCCGGTTAATATGGGCAAATACTAGACTTGAATGAATATATGGAAATAGCTATAATGCTGTCTATACAAGCTAGTGGATATTGCAACATATGAATTTCCTATCTAAGAGCAGCTAGAATGAGAAGAGACATTTCTTAAAGCATCATCATCATTAATATTTTAACATTCTGGTAATATGCTATTCACATTTTATTACAACAACATTTTAAACAGTTTATAAATGATTAAAATAAGTAATATTGCTAATGTAAAATTTTCACATGTAAAATACTTTTAGACGTATTGGATATGATTACAGCATATATGAGTCTTCAGTGTAACAATATGCATCATGGAAAAAAAAAGCTATATTGTTTGTATGGACTTAAAAATCTTATATTCAAAACTGTGACTAAAAGAAATAATGGAAGATGAAAATATGAACATTGGTAAAACAAGAACTGAAGCAAAAAAAAACATAATTAAAGGCCATCAATTTGTAATGTGAATATCAAATTGTATAAATATGTACATTTGGTTATATGTTTTTAATGTTATAATACATGTAAAATGATCTTAGAAATGTTTAGCTATATGTTGCTATATAGTGAATGGCTTTACATATGGTCTCTCTCTCTCTCTCTATATATATATATATATATATATATATATATATATACACACACATATATATATATATATATATATATATACACACACACACACACACACACACACACACACACACACACAGAATATAGAAGAATTAAAATATATTAGCAAGACAATAATTCCGGTTCGATTCTCAGCTAGATCGTCTTCTACATGGAGACATGCGTGAATGGGCGTACCTTCGTTGAAGGTTGTGCGTCAGGGCTGGTAACTTGGCATGTGAAAATCAACTACCAAACATTAGCGGACCAGAGTTCCGCTGTGGCGACCCCTAACCGGGAAAAGCTGAAAGACACAGCAGCAGCAAGACAATAATTAATAAATGAATTAATAAATTTTGATATGGTGGGTGAAAAATGAAAATTATGTACTCACCATAATGATAAATCATGTCCTATTTTCATCTGGTTCAACTGTTGAAACGCTGATTGGTCTCTGCACATTTAAACCTTTGGATCCAGTGCTCTGACTCCTCCCCTACCCATAATTAACCTTCTTTCATTAACCAAGATTGAGTTTGCCTAAGATAAGGTTATATACCACCAACATTGAGAGCCAACTAAAGATCATGTTCAATACAGGAAAAAAAAAAAATAAAATAAAAAAAATAAAATAGGGGAGGGAGTGTCCCATGTAAAGAAAAGGGAACTAACCTGCTGAGGTTTGCATTACAAAAATTCCCCTGGAGTACCATCCGTTCTTCAAGGCACAGGAAGTACTTTGGAAAGGGAGAGGAGGGAGGGATGTTGAACCATATGAAAATAGGTCTACATCTGTTGTTATTGTGAGTACATAACGTTCGTATCAGATATTGTCCATTTTCATCTGATTCAACTGTTGGGACAGATTCCCCAGCTACTCATTTATCTGGGTGGCATCAAGAAAAGATATTCCTGAGAACAGTAGAGCTGAGAGGTAACAGATCTGGACTGTACATCCAACTTGCAGTGAGTCACAAAGGTATGGATGGGTATACCAGTTGGCAGCAGCACACATCTCATCAAATAAGAAATGTTGAAAAACTGTGGAAGTGGCCACTGTCCTTGTCGAATGAGCTGCCAGTTTTTTGGTTAATGATAAACCCAATTAGTCTAACAAATGTAACAGTTTGAGAGCCATCTTGAGGGGTGACCTTGGAAAACCCATATCACAGTTTGGCTTTGGATAATGCAAGAAAAAATGGTCCAGCTTCCTGAAATCTTTAGTTCTATGTAGATAGAGCTTAAGTACTCTTTGTAGAAGTAACTACAACCACAAAGATTGTATTCCATGTTAAGAACTTTGAGTCTACTGCAGCTGGTTCACAGGGAGACCATACATTGAAGCATCACTGTAATATCCTATGGAGGAATTGGGTCCCTTATAGGGGATAAGAAGGAAGATCCCTTTAAGAAAAGCTTTAGATACTGTTAAAGATGCTATAGGAGTCTCATTGTGTCCTCTTGTGAAAATTAGCAATGGCTGCAAGCTGTACTTTGATTGTGGAAAAGCTAGAACCTTTTTGGAACAATTCAGACAAAAACTTTAAAATGGAAGGAAGGGGTACAGAAAAATGTCTAAACCCTTTCCTATATTCTAAAAGGAAAACCTTTTCCACTTGCATAGGTATACTCCCCTAGTGTTAGACTTCTGCAAAGCAGTAAGGTTGTACTACATTGTCCAAAAACCTGGCATCTTCGGCCATCATTACAATTGAAAGAACCAAGGAGTTAATTTCATGGTTTCTGCGACCAGATGAGGGTGCCCGGATGGATGGGATAGGAAATCTGATCTGCAAGCCAGCATCCAGACAGGATGTAGGTGGTGAGATGAAAGATACAGGACTAGAGTTGTCGAGGCTAATATAGAGCAATGAGAATTACTTTTGCCTTGCACCTTCTGGCTTCCTGAATGAATTTTGTGATCAATGGAAAAGGGGGGTTTACTTTTGCCCTGCACTTTCTGGCTTCCTGAATGCATTTTATGATCAATGGAAAAGGATGTGTGTGTGTGTGTAAAGCAGATCCTGGGGCCAGTTGTGGATCAGTGCATCCTTTGGTGATAGTCTCTGAAGAGGGATTTGGATAAAGTAAATCCTGCATTTATTGTTCAGGCAGGATGAAAACAGGTCAGAGCAAAGTTGGCCCCAGCTGAGGATGATTTCATTCACCACTGTCTGACTGAGGGACCACTTGCACCTGCTTAATCTGTCTACTATATATTCTCAGTCCTCAGAATATGTGTTACTATAAGAAAGCAACAGGAAGACACCACCCATTGCCACATTATCATGGCTTCTTGACAAAGTACAAGACTGGGTTCCTCCCTGTATGCTGATGCAGCAGACTACCGACATGTCAGTCTGAACTGAAGTCACACCCACTGACAGACAGTCTTGAAATGCCTGCAATGCAAATAGGACTACTCTCAGTTCTAGGACAGTCTTCCCTTTGTAATCCCCCCACCTTAAAAGGGAAATGCTCATGGTAACCACAGCTATTGGAGGTAAAAGACAGACTGTGGATGTGATCTTTTCTACACACAAATGTTAGTCTGATTTGGGAGCTGAGGGGCTGATAAAGTTGGGACCATTGGACTGAGAGTACATTGAAGAACTCGTGTGAAATCTTGAAACAAGAGTCATGATAATCAAAGAAGCCATAAGCTCGCTGAGGCAATGGGTGAGACAATAGTTTGCTGCTTTTTGAATGGAAAGAATCCTGTGTTGTGGTAAGGCTTTTATCTGAGTTGTATCCCAGTGGCATCCAATAAATTCTATGGACTGAGCTGGATTCAAGTTGTTTGTAAGTTTTACCATAACCCCCATGCTGTGAAATAACTGGAGTAAAATGTTCCTCTACTTTATTAACAAATGCCTGGATGGAGTGGTTAAAAGCCAATCATCCAAGTATGGGAACACCTGCAGTCTGATAGTCTGTCATTACTGCCATGAACTGCTAAACACCCAAGGGGCTGTGGTGAGTCTGAAGGGCAGAGCTCTGAACGGAAAGTGACTGACTCCCAGTATGAAAAGGAAGAATCTCCTGGAGTGCCAGTTTATCTTTAGATGACAGCAGGCATCTTGGACATATATTGAGCACATCCAGTTGTCCTTCCTGAGTACAGGTAAAATGGACTGAACTGTGACCATGGTGAATTTTGTCCACATCACAAATTGGTTTAGATAACTTAGGTTCAGAATAGGCCTAAGATCCCCTGTCTTCTTTGGAACTAAAAAGAACCTGGAGTATTCTCTGGATCCTATCTGATCTGGTGGGACCTGCTGGATAGCCCTTTTCCCAACAACTTTTTGACTTCTGCTGCTGCAGATTTCATTTGCTGCAGTGGCACTGAGGGAATTCTTGTTATTATTGGGGGGAAGAAATGTAATAGTGTATCCTCCGGTTATTATCCTTAACACTCAACAGTCTGAAGTCATAGCCCACCAGGTTTGAGATTGTATGTATAAGGACCTTGCCTGCCTCCAGAGTGCAGCAGTTGGCCAACCCTTCAGGAGAACAGAAAGTATTTCTCAGAGAATGGACCGTGACATTTTAGATTTTGCTGACCCCCTCTGCCCCAAGGGTGATGTCCATTAAAATAAATCCCTCCTCTCTCCTGGTGGGGGGAGGGCTGTCAGAGAAAGCATCTTGGTTAAAAACTCTGATTTTCTGAACCACATAATCTTTCCTCCTCACTGATTCCTGAAAAAGGTTCTCTGAAGAGTAAAGAAGCAGATTCCCATGGCAGATAGGATCTTATTCTCATGTTTGCTTCTGTTGAGTGTCTCCCTGACCTTAGAGTCAAAGTGAAACTATGAAAGGGGGCATTAAGGAAACCTTCCACAAAATCACACAACTGCATCCAGGCATGGCAATGTACAGCTATGCTGGTACCTGCTGCTCTATCTGTTCCATCAGCTGCATTGGAACACAGGCACATGGAATCATTAGAGAGGGAATTTAAAGTAGATTTAAGGTCGGATTCCACATTCTTCCAGATATCTGCCGGCAAATCACCTGAAAGAGAATTTCAGATCTCTCTGGTCAATTGTCTTTGGAAACTTGTAATATGGGCAAGATAGTTCAATGCTCTCAAAAAGAAAAAAGTCACTGAAGTACAAGTCCATTTTCCAAATCTGTTCAATGCTCTAGATTCCCTATTTGGGGGCTGGACAGATGCATTCTCTTTGGAGAGCTCTTTCTTCATGGCTGCCACTAAGACCAATGTATGTACAGGGGGGGCCTTTTACTGCAGTGAGCTCTATCTTTTGGTGTGCCCAAAATCTTTTCTGGTTTCTTGGGAATTGGCTCTGGTATAGAGGCAGTTTCCAGGCCCTCTGAGCCAGCAAATCAGTGAGGTTTGTTGGGTGGAACCACCCAGGCAACAGAAGAGCCAGCTCCAAAAGCATCCAGGAACATGGATTCTCCAGGGAAGGTACATTGGTGGACCATCCCCCTTTCTGCTTCATCAATTCTATGTTTTTTCCAAAGGAGACCTCTTCAAAGGGGGATCTAGGGGAACTCTCCCCTTCATCCAAAACTGTCCCTTCCATGACAGATCCCTGTGATGAATCTAAGTGCTTCCATTTGCAAGTCTGTTTCCAATGGACCTGTCATGGGGGAACCTCTGGCAATAGATCTAAATCAGACTGGCAACTCAGTAACAGAACTTCCCCAAAACTTTTGAAAACTGATTGTCCCTGTCAACATAAAGCAATGGATCCCAAAGCGGTATAAGTAGCAGATCAGGTTGGATCTGAAAAAGTTGAGGGCAACTCTTCTCTTGGCTTGGACAGAAACTGCTGAAAAGCCTCAAAAACAAGAAGTCAGGGTTGAGGAGGTCTTTTTAATGGGGGAACAGAGAGAGAGAGAGAGCCCAGCTCCAACACTGGAGCCAAACTGTAAAGAACCGATGCTCTGAGAGGGATGGAAGGATTTGAAAGTTTGAGAGTCTATCTGTCTCTTCCAGTACTAGCCTAGATGCTTCACATCAGACTCTCTTTCTGATCTGCCAAGTCAGAGTCAAGACAGACTGGGGCATAGTCAGGGCTGAAGTGAAAGGCACTATCGGTGTCAGCATAGGTGCACCAGGAATGTTTGGACCAGAGGCCTTCTATTCCAAAGATCAAACCTGCAATGGAATCATTGGTGGAGGGATCATCAGTACTTTTCTCAGCTCGATATGCAGGGACACAGCAGAAAAGACCCCCAGCTGTATCTGCACAAGTAGGAATCTCCTTTAGTAAGGCTCCTTGAAGAGGATTCGTAACATGAGAGATTCCCCACCTAGATGACCCTCCAGTCTGTATACCAAAAACTTAATATACTGCTAGGTACATGGGACATTGCCCATAGGATGCAGCCGACGTAGACCATAAAGATAACGTCTGCACATACCACCCTCAAAAACGAATGCCTCAGTCAGAACACCAGTACAAGGATAAGATGAAAGGCAATCATCCAGAGAAGAATATGAACCAAGGGGGAAGGTGGGTGGGATTGAATATTGTACCATGGAAGAGGAGGACATCTATGGTTATGGTAAGATTTTACACAACTATTCTATGTCCTTTGATTCCCATGTTGCAGTATTCATAACATGAGGGAGAATACCAAAGCTCATGGGGTTGGAGCACAGGAAGTCTCCATAAATCCATACAAAATTGCCCTGGTAAAACATGCCCTGGATCTGAAGACAGAGTCCAAGTTGTAGAGTTTAGTGAAGGTATGGACAAAGGACCAAGTAGCTGCATCCAGGATAGAGGCAGTGTCCAGACCCTTGAAGAAGGCCCTAGATGAAGCTACAGCCCCAGTGGAATGGGGCTTAAATGAGGAGGAAAGTGTTTTCCTCTGAGGCAAGTAGCAAAAAGAAATGGCTTTTGATATCAAAAAGGTAACTGTTTAGTGGCAGGTATACCCAGTGTCCTGGGGTGAAAAGAAACAAATAATTGCTCAGAATTCCTAATGGATTTAGTCTTATCCAGGTAAAATCTGAGTTGTGTATGTACATCTCAAGTGTGGAATTCCCTCTCACTAGAGTTTGGAAGGGTAGGAAAAAAGGTAGGCATGAATGCATTGGTTAAGGGAAGGTCATTAATCACTTTAGGCATGAAAGAGGGATTGGTACAAAGAAACCCTATCCCTCTGGAAAATTAAAAAAGGGTTGCAAAATCATTAAGGTTTGAAGCTCAGAGACTATCCTAGTAAAGGTGATGGCTACCAGTAAAAATGTATTCTATGAGCAGTGTTTCAAAGAGGCAGAAGCTGCAGGTTCAAAGGGTGTCTAACTCAGTTTTTCCAGGACAAAATTCAAATCCCAGGGGAAGGTACAGGTTTCCTGGGAGGTCGGATATGTAGAATGCCTTTTAAGAAAAGCTTAACTTCTAGCCTAGAAGCTAACAGGAGTAACAAAAGCAGATATGCAGAAATGGATGATAAATGGGTTTTAACTGAAGAATAAGCCAATCCAGCCTTGAGCAGCTCAGAAAAGTAAGACTGGACTAAGGGGAATATCCACTGAAATGGATCTGGTTGCTTATTAAGACACCAGATGCAGAACCTCTCTATCTGAACAAGTAGGATCTCCTGGTATTGGGTTTCCTGGCCTCCTGAAGGATTAGAAGTGGGACCTCAGAGAAAAGGTGTCTGAATGGAATCAGAAGCCTATCACCCACAGTGTCAAATTCAGTGTTGTTAGGCGTGGGTGGATGAGAGATCCATTGCCTTGTGTGAGAAGATCCACCCTGTGAGGTAACTTGTGATGACTGGCCTTGGCTAATTGCAGAAGAAGAGGTATCCAATGCTGTCTTCGCCAAAAGGGAAACACCAGCAAGATTTTTGGGGTCTCTTGCTGAATCTTCAGTAAGACTTTCTGAATAAGTACGAAGGGGGAATGCATATAGAAACATCTTCTTCCATGAGAAAAAAAGGGCGGCCACCTTCCATACAACAGGGTGTCGAGCTCTGGCACAAAATTTTGGAAATTGTTCAGAGAGAAGGCAAAAAAAGATCTATTTGAGGAGTATCCTACAAGCGGAGAATGTCCAGAAACAGATCCCTGTGGATCATCCATTTGTGGACCTGTGTGTCATGAATCTTCTCAGTGTGTCTGCCAGAACATTTTGATCTGAGAGGATGTAGACCACTGACAAAGTTACCTTAGCTTGTAAGGCAATCTCCCAAGCTTGTACATCTAACCTGCAGAGAAGGTAAGACTTTGTCCCTCCCTGTTTGTTCATACACCAAAGAACTGTAGTGTTGTCCATCAACAGTTTCAAGGGACCTGGTGGAAGAGATGAATGGAAGGCCTAAAGTTTCAGCATCAAAGCTCTCATCTCCTTGATGTTGATGTGTTGTTTTCTTATTAAAGAACACCACAAGACTTGGACCTTTAGGTTCCCCAAGTTGCTCTCCCCACCCCAGGACTAAAGCATCTGTAATCAGCTCTTGAAAGGGGTCTGGAGGCTGAAGAGGGAGTCCTGGATTCAGTTATTTGTTGAATCAACCAATGTATTTCCTTTTGCAGGCATGGAAGAAGTGGAAGAACAAGCTCCACTGGATGAGCATGCTGGGACCAAAGTGTTTTCAGGAACCACTGGAACTTTTGCATGTGAAGTCTAGCTGGGATAGCATTTTTTTTATAACCGAAGCCATGAACCCTAACACCCTGAGAAATTCTCTGGCTGGCAGAGAAGCAAGAGGAAGCAACTGCTGGAAGAAGGTCAGAGTTTTCTGCTTTTGCAAAGGTAGAAAGGCCATCATAAGGTCTGTCCTTAACCTGCAGGAAGACCTAATCTTGAGAAGGGGTTAGTGAGGACTTGTAGTTGATAGTGAATCCTAGACTTAGGAGCAAGGAGATGGTGGTTTGAAGTACAGAATGTCTGGATATTTTACTTGGATAATCATATCATCCAGGTAAGTGTAGATGAGAATTCCCTGTACACTGAAGAAGACAATGATAGGAGTCAAACACTATGTCAATACGCTTGCAGTCACGAAGGGCAAAGCACAAAACTGAAAATGAGCGGAAGCAACAGAAAACCGTAAGAATTTCCTGAATAGTGGGTGAATAGGAATACAAAGGGTGCATCCTTGATGTCCAGGGAGACCAGAAAGGCCCGCGAGAGCAAGGGAAGCAGAGTTTGTAGTGTGAACTTTCTGAAAGTGGGTACCTGTAGGAAAAGATTGAGCTGGGGCACATCTAAGACAGGTCTCCAAAAGGGCCATCTTTCCTGAGGAATAAGAACATCCTGGAATAAAAGCAGTTTCCTCTTTCCATGGTGGCAACGTCTTGAATGGTCCCTTGTTAGATAAAGTCTTGAATCACCTGAGTAAAGATGCGGATCTGGTCCCGTGGGGGTTGTGGGATGACCATGAAGGTGGGATGGATTTCCAAGTCATGTAATAACAATTTTGGAAAATGACCAGGACCCATTTGCCTGTGCTAATGCTTGTCCAGGTAGATAGGGAGTGAGAAAGGTGCTGAGAGGGGAATTTTTGTGATTATAGCCAGGTAGTCACAGACTACCTGGCTTGTCTGCAAAGGTAGTCTTATGGGCTAAAGGCACCAGACATCTAGGTGGAGTGCATTTGCATGAGCTCTTCTTTTGAGGTTGAGAATCTGGAATTTTTTTCCTTATAAAGTTAGGCCTGGAAAGGTAATTTCTGTGGTATTTTGGAACTGGACATGCAAGAATATGTTTCACTTCCTGGAGTTCTTCCCCTTTCTCTTGGGAGTGATTTGAGGATGGCGGCAGCATTTGCATCAAATAGGGCAGAGCTGTCCAGTAGAGCATCCATAATTTTCACCTTGAAATCTTCAGGCTAAGGCTGCAGCCTTAGCCAAGAATATCTCCTGAGGACAGACCCAGAATTTGCTGATCTAGCAGACAGTTCTGTAGTGTCACAACTGCATTTAATGGAGTGTCTGGTAAATTGGGAAGAAAGTGCCAGGACAGAGGAGAGTTGGGACTTGGGTGATGCATCTGGGAGATCTGAAAGCAATTTAGAAGGCTGAAAAAGTAGGGCCAGTATATATTTAGACATATGTGATAGTCAGTGGCCATAAAAGCCAAAGTGGAAGAGGTGTAGACCTTTTTCCCCAAGCCTCTCCATTAGTTTACTGTCCCTGACGGCAATACTTTACTGGAAGGTGGCAACCTAGCAGCTTTATCTGCAGAAACTGAAATTACAGTTGGGTCTACAGGAGGTCATCTAAACAGAAACTTACTGTCCTCAGGGACTTTATAAAACCCATTTGGTCTTTTGGATGCAGGAGGTTGAGAATCAGGGCTTTTGGATGTTGAAAGAAAAGCATCCTGAAAGGCTGGTAATACAGGTAGAATAGCTGAAGATGGAGAATCTATTTGTAAGAGGTCACAGCACCCTCTTTTGTACTTCTGAAACCTGAGAGCTTTCCCAACTGAAAAAATTCCTCATCTTAGAAACAATCTCACCAAAGGAAATATCTTCCTCAGGCATCAACCTCAAGAGAAGCATAACCCAGGGGGAGTCAATCTGTGTGAAGTAGGTCAGAGACTCATCTGATGATGAATCCTCATCTTCTGAGGCCTCTTGTTCCACAAAAGCACTGCTAAGTAAAGGAGTTGGTGGAGATACAGTAATAGTTGGCTGAGAGGATGAGGGCCTGAGTGCTAAAAATGCATTCAGGATTCCCTGACAAAAGGCTTCCAAATCTGGGGAAGGATCCTGTGAAGGACAAAGATGTTTTTGTTTTTCTTCTGTGAAGGATCTGTCCTAGGCTGGGTAGATTGGGCTGACATAGGCCTAGGCTCTGGCACAGACATTGGCAAATCCTCTATCATCAAGACAGAAGTACTACAAGGTAAGTTAAGTGAGCTGTGGTTCCCCATTACTGTCCATAATGGACAACTGCAATGCCTCTGCAGATGTGCCTAAGGAACCCTCCCTAATGGCTTCTAAAATAGTTTCCACCAAAGGAAGAGGACCAGATGCAGTATGGACCTCCAGGCCTTCACCGGGCTCAAGAGAGACATCTGGGATCAGAGACACAGCCAAAGATTCACTCCTTACCTTTTTCACTTTCCTCTTCAGAGGCTCACCCGACGGACCTGAAGCACCCTCCATAGTGAGCGCTAATCACTTTAGACTTTGGTTCTCTAAGTAAATATTGAGGACCAATAGATGACTGCACAGCATCCTAGGGACAAACGCCTGACAAATGACATAGGCCTTGTAGTCATGGGCAGACCCCAGACAGAAAAGACACTGATCATGATTGTTTGTGTGTGGAATCTGTCTTCCACAGTGACACATGCCCTTCTTGGATGAAATTAACCTAAGACAAACATGCAGTAGCAGAAGCACAATAAATGTTTTCCCCAATGGGGCCCTTACCTGAAAGTAGAATAACAATTCGATCAAATGGTAGAAGCTGGTGTACTGACTGGTGGCACAGAAGTTCTCAGGATGGCACATGCAGACGTCACCATTATGGCCTACATCGGCTGCAACCTCTGGGTAACATCACACACACCTACCAGTAGCTTAAGTCTTTGGTATACTAGCCAGACATTTGGGTTGCCTTGGCAGGGAATCCATAATGTTATGAATACTGCAACATGGGAATAGGACATCAGGAAGAAGTTTGAGGAAGAGATGACTGTGGAAGCCATGTTCTGACAGAGTCTCAGTAAATGGAGTGAGGGGCTAACCAGCTCTGAGGGAAAAAGTGGGGAGAAAAATAACAGATCTGTGTAGGCTTTGGATCAGAACAGTTTGGTACTTTTGGCGCTAGATGCATGGAAACTGCTGAGTTGGGAAACCATTTCCCGAGTTCTTTCTCCGAGGTTTTGCTCTCCTAAATCGACTGTTTGTTTGGAGAGTTCTATTGCTTTCTATTTAGATGTAGAGGGAGAAGGTGATGTGACTGTTTTACTTGACTGAGCAGGAATAAAACCCTTTAAGAGTAACGTGTCCCTTCTACTTTGAAGGGCTTTGTGGCCAAAGGAAGAACAGGCTTTGCTGTCTGTGTTTATTCATACTGACAACACACTCCTTAGAGCTGACCCAGTAGTCAGGGACTTAAGGACACACACAGATAGTAATCTAGCCTTTGAACATCACATTTCTACAGTGGTGAGGAAATCATTCTATGTTGCACAACTTATAAACAAAGGTATGGCATCTAAATCCAAGGAAGTCACTGTTCCACTGTATTTAACATTCACCAGATCATTGAGGTATAATGCCCCCTTAAGTACCTAACCAGGCATATCCAACAACTGGAAGGTCCACAGAGGTTCCTTACTAAAGGAATACAGGGCGTAAGTAATATGTCCTATGCAGACTGCCTCAAGGCCCTATCCCTGTATTCCGTCTCCTACAGGCTATTGAGGGGTGATCTATGCCTGGCATATAAGGCATTGTCAGACCCCACTCTGATGGACCTCCTGCATATCCACAAACAGACGGCACCAGAATTACCCATTCTAAAGACTTAAACCTTGCCTATGATATAAATAGGACCTGCTGGAGAGAGAGGTATGTATCCCAGAGACTACCGCATCAATGGAGCAGGCTCTCCATCCATGTGAAGTAGAGTTCATCCCTAACCCAATTCAAGTGCAACTTGGATAATTGGATGGGAAACTGGAAATTCATCCCTGGATTGGCATAGATATATATATATATATATATATATATATATATATATATATATATATATATATATATATCTAATGGACACAGGTAACCTGTAAATGGTTCATCTCTCAGGCCCATGTTTACACTTATCATGGGTATCAGATCTTGTCAGAGATTTGGGATGCATGGCTAGGCTTAAAAAGCCCTTTGTGGTCATTAGCCTAGTAAATACCTATGAACCTAAATGTGCAGCTCTCTCTCAAGCAATAAACAAAAAGGGAATGGGGATCTTGTGGAGGATTGTTGTGCTTAAGATCTTAAAAATGCTGAAAATGTATCAGCTATACTGGTAGGGAAAGAAATTGTCAAGCAGGTACACAGGACATTAATGCTTGATTATGGAAGGCGGAGGACATTTTTCACTAAATGTAATGGTAAACAAACTCTAAAACTAACAATCTAATGCTACAAAATATGTAAATATATAATCTAAATATTGAACTATTGTCCAAATATAATTTAAATCACAGATGCCAAGTTATGGTATGTACACAACTCTTTTTTATTGACACACACGACTACCTCCTATCGCAAAGATGTACTCTCCATGCAAAAGGAAGCAAGAAAACCCATACTCAAGAAAGCATACATGGCTAAATGGAAAAGATTTCCTGCTCAGTGTGTCAGCAATGACAATCCCTGCTCATTTTATTCCAGTGTTAAGGTACATGCATTTGCCTGCGCAGTATTCCACCTATTTTCTTGCACCCCCATATGACACTTTTTCTAAAAGGGGTGATTCATTTGAGACCACCCAGAAGAAACCTCATTCCAGCATGGGATCTAAAATTGTTTTTCTTTGAACCTGCTGTCACTGCTCTCTCTAAAGATGTTTACTTGGAAACCATCTTATACCCGTTACATCAGCAAGGGGAGTTTCTGGGCTATAAGACTTCATGTTTAAAGAAACTTTTCACTCAGCCGAGATCTGCTTGAGCAGGGGTTGTTATTACTGGCACTCAGCAGAAAATCTTTTCCATTTTGCCAGGTACGTTTTCCTGGATTGGGATTTTCTTGCTGCCTTCCACAGGGGTACGGTCAACCTCAGAACAAATCCATCCTTTACACTTAAGGAGGTATTAGACCTCACTTTAAACCAGGCTCACCACCTACCAGTCTTCTACCCAAATCCACAGAACATGGTAGAGCAAGTCCTCCACCCCCCCCCCCATCTAGACAGGACAGAAAGCTTAACAGAGCAGAGCAATTGCTGGTGGCTTTTGCAGAGTGTAAACAAAGCAAGTCCATCTCCAAACACACCATCTCTACATGGATAGCTAACTACATTTAAGTTCTGTTACACCATGGAAAGGATTTATTGGGGCATGTTAAAGCTCATTTCTACCAGGCATGGGGTGACTACCACTGCTTTACACAAACGAGTTCTAGATACACAAAGCTAATGTTTGTCTTTTGGCTTTTCCCGGTTAGGGGTCACCACAGCAGAACTCCCGTCTGCTAATGATTGGCAGATGGTTTTTATGGTGTAGAGTTGCCAACCCAATGCCCAACCTTCAACGAAGGCACGCCCATTCAACGCATGTCTTTCGAACGCCCACTCGACTGCGGGGAGGACATGCAGACTTCACACAGAAGGCACTCCCAACCCAAGCCGAGAATCGAATGGGAGAACCTCTTGCTGTGAGGCAACAACACTACCGCTGCACCACCTTTGCACTTGATCCATTTCACTGATAATAGATGCAGTACAATTCTGTTTACTTTCTTGATTGTATATTGCTGGCCTCTGTCTGCATTTTGTTTAGTTGGTTTCACAGTGTGAGTTGCTTTACATTCTGTGAAGCCACTCCATCCAAGGTGTGAGCTACTGGTCAAACAGTTTTTTTTGTGTTTATAAAATTACCTGAGGGTCTAGTTTTTCTTTTGCACTATGGGTATAAAGAGTTACATTCTGTGAGACTGTGTTCATTATCAGAACTGCCTCCACGTAGCCTGGCTGTGATTGCTTCTATAGGAATCTGGATACACAAAGCTGATACAAGTATACTTTTTTGCATGTGATCTGTTTCAGTGATAGTCAACAAAACTGTACTGCATTTATTTGTTTGATGGTATATCGCTGGTGTGTACCTGCATTTTGTTTTTCGCCACCCTCCTGCCCAATTATTGTTGTATTCTTAAACTTGGTGGCTTTGGAATTGCCCGCCCCTGCTGTAACTTTGATTTTGGACACTCCTCCCAGTTCCATCTCATTTGCTCACTCTACTGAGTACAGTGAGATCATTTGAGAAGGACTAGCCCCAACCCCCCTCCCCCTTGCTTCTTTGATTTTGGACACTCCTCCCAATCCCATCAGATCATTCTACTGTGTACAGAGAACATTTGGGAAGGCCAACCCCTTAGTTTCTTAATCTTGAATTATCTGTTTCTTCCTCCCTCTCCACTTAAAAAAAAAAACAATTACACTTTACTGTAATTGTGTTCCTCCTACTTTATTTTGCTTTGCTGCTTGCTCTTAAGTGTTCAAGTGCTTTTACTCTGCTGCATTTATTACTGCTTGTTAGTAGCCTGATTAAATTTGTCTGTTATTCTAACCCTCTTGGTTTTGGTTTTAGCACTTGGGCTTCAGGCCACTTATTTTACATTTAAGAAAGTTTTTGTAGTCTACACTCATGGACAAACCCTTATCCAACCCTCTCTCCATAAGTCCGTCCAAGTTTTCAGAACATTTTGTCTGGACAATTCCCATCAGTTTCTCCTGACAGCCTGGTCGATATGGGCATACTGAGATAGTGTAGCAAATACTTCATGTTCGCTGACAACCCTCTTCTCCTAGCACATAATTCTACTTATGAGAAATGCATCTACATCAGTAACCTGGAATCCATGCTCTCTCGTGCCACAGTCAGTGCTCCTAACAGAGAGGAGACTGCCAGCACAAACACCACACCACCCACATCACATAGCAAAGCACAACACACAAACCCACCTATGCAGAGATCAATAAAAACTTACCAAAACAGCAGAGACCTCCAAGACATACACAAACATTCCACACACAACACCAAACACATCACAGACAATACACCAGTGCCTCACAAACACAGCCCATAAGGCATAACAATAAACCAACACAGCCCATAAGGCATAACAATAAACCAACACAGCCCATAAGGCATAACAATGAACCAAACATACTAATCAGTGGTGACTCAATTGTGAGACATACTGATGTCCCCCTCACCAGGCCCGACAAGAAGGTCACAGTTATCTATCAGGTGCCAGAATCCACCACATCATGCATGCACTTCAGTCTCTCCACACCAGGTACAAGTATGACCCTGTCATTGTTCATGTTGGTGTGAATGACTTGAGACATACCTCCCTGGACTATATGAAGAGAGACATGACTGAGCTCTGAGTATGTGTCCCAGGAAGGTTTGACCCTAGCCCTAAGCAGCATCCTACCTTCACCAAGAATGATACCACAACACCAACAAAAAGTAATTGACTTCAACAGTTGGCTTAGCTTCTGGTGTCATTCCATGGGGACCCAGCATCTGCCAGCCTGGGATGACATGGTTGACAGGCCCTGATAATCTACCAGAGATGGCCGCCACCTGTCAAACCTGGGATTCTGGCCAAGGCTCTTGCCTCCTCATTGTGTCTTTTTCCGGCAAAGTCCCAAAAACAAATCTTCCAACATAAAAGATCTGTCAAAAAGCAAACTGAAGGTCATGCTGATTAATGCTAGGAGCCTTAACCTGAAAATGAACTCACTAGAGGCTCTCCTCACACAGAAAGATGCTGACATCTGTGCAGTTATGGAAATTTGGTTCAAGGCTGCAGAGGGCACCCCTACCTTAGCAGGCTAAACCTCATTCCAAACCCAAAATAAGGTTGGAAAAACTAAGGGTGGTGAAGTCTATCTTCATTAAAGACAAGCACACCTCCAGACTGGTTTGCCAGCATGACACACAAACTACTCCAGTTTCAACTGATAGTTGGCAAGACACCCATCTTAGAATATTTGACAAATTGTTTAAAGTGCTTAGGTCCAATACAGGCCTGAGGTCCCCAGAATTCTTTTCACCAAAAAGAAGCTTGAGTAAGATCCAAAACCCTTGCTAGTCTGGTGGGACCTCTTGGATGATTAGCAGATTTTCTATTTCTAAGGCTGCCTCCTTCGAGTGGGGTGAAGAAAGGAAAAGGGAATGTAATAACCTCATTATTTTCAGCACTTCAGCATCTTTGCTGATGGACATCCAGGCCTCAAGGTGCAGAGAATCCTTCTTGACTGCCTCTAGATTACAGCATTAGGGCAACTGTTCAGGGGCATTGCAAAAGCATCTCAGAAAATGGACCGCTGAAGCCTTGGTTTTATATGTCCCCTACAGCTTGGGCAATGTCTGCCATTAAAGTTTCCTTCTCTGCCACAGAGATCTGTGTCCAAAGAAGTCCTGAGAAAACCCTTGCAATTTTCAGTACCCATCCCCCACCCCTTTCTAGTTTCTTGAAAAAGTACTCAGAGGTACAGAAAAATATTTCCCTATGGTAGATAAGGTTTTCTCATCCTGTTTACTCCTGGACAGAGTCTCTAGCCTTGGATCCAAATAAGGTAGATCCATCAAAGCACTGAATGAGGACGTCTTTTAGGGCCCCACAAAGTCTTATTCAGGCATGCCTCCTAATGGTAAGGGCTGAGTCTGCAAGTCTCGAAAACCTTCCATAAAGTGTGAAATCAGATACATGGAGGCATTTGACAGGGACTAAAGGGTGGCCAGTTGCGAAAAGACTAGTTTTTATCCTCTGCTGACATGGACCGTGGAAGGGAATTGGTAAACTCCTTTGTCAAGTCCCTCTGAAATCTTGGGAAGTGTGTCACCTAATTTAGCATCTTTACGGCAAAGGCCACTGAAGCAAAAATGCATCTATCCAAGACCCTAGACACTCAGAGGGTACACAGAAGGACTTTCCTCAGCAAGTTCCTTTCTGGTGTGTGCAGTTACCACCATGGCATAAACTGGGGGACCCCTGCTCCAATGGACATGTTCACTGGGTGTGGCTAGATACTTGTCTGGCTTTAAAAATAGGTTCTGAGATATCTGGATCTTTCCAAGCCCGATGGGAAATGACATCCATCATTTTGTCCACTAGGGGTAACACCCAGGATGTAGCTAAGCTGGTTGTGAAGGCCTCAAAAAACAGAGGCTCCTCCTGGAAAGAGGCTTTGAAAGACCAACTACCTTTCTGTTTCAGAAGCTCGAGAATTTCTGCAAATGAGATGTCCTCAAGGGGTATACTGGGGACCCCTCCCCTTCATCGAAGTCTATATCCTCTGTTAAAGATTCCTATGGAAAATCAATGCACTTCCTCTTTCACTCTCACTTCCAGGGAACATATTCATGTGGGTGATCCAAGGACGACTCCAACGTATGTAAGGAGTCCTGCAAAAGGACCATCTCGAGGCTGGAATGGACTGTCTCAATGGCACTGACTGAGCAGACTCGGGACTGAGGGCAGACAGTTGTGCAGGGGAGGACCCAAGGGAGATAAGGATGTCCTGTATTCAATCATGTGTACAGCCCTCTCCATGGCCTGAAATGCAGAAGCTGATGGACAGGTCAGGACTGCTACAATAGGGGCTGAAGCCACTTGCCTGGAGAAAACCAAGACTTCCCCATTACCCTGCCTCAATGCAGAATTCAGAGCTGAACTGTCTGGCACCAATGCCCAAGGGGAAGAGACAGCTCCAAAAGTCAACCCCCCTACTCCAACTCAGTGCCAAAACTATGGGTCTGAGATCCCTCAGGCTCCGACAAGATCAGCACCTGTTAGATCAGAGAAGATTGAGTTGACAAAGACCAAGTCTTTGGATGTGAAAATCTCAGATTCTGAATCTCCAAAACAGAGGGACAGATCAGAGTAGGAGATGCCAAAGTTGTTTGGGGCTGGTCTGAACCTCATGGGCCCAATGGGAGACGGAGCCAGGAATAGTCTCACCTGAATTTGAGTCCGGAAAAATTCTCTCATCATCCTGACTACATCTGCTTTGGACAGGCTCTTAGTAGACCTAAAGGATGAGGAGGTAGATGGGGGTCTAGAAACTACACAGAGTTTCTTGTAAAAATGGAGAATTTAGCCCTGATGAAATCACCTCCAGAGAGGACCAAGGTTGTCTATGGGAAGACGACTTAACAGAAGATACAGTTAGATATATTTAGGATGGTGGAGCTGATGGAGAGGGAGGACAGCAGTCATATGAATGCTTTCTTGACTACCTTGGCTTTTCTTTAGACTTTTCTTCTCTGCCATTGCTGGTTTCTTTGCAAGAGGGGAAGCTCCAGACACTGAAGAGGAAGGTAGAAAACCCTTAAACACCAACCTATTCCTGTATTTAACCAAGGCTCTGTGGTTTAAGTTGGAACAAATCTTGCACTCAACTTCAAGATGTGCAGAAAGACAATACACGCACTCTGGGCATCAGTTAGATATCTTGTGCCCACAAGACAAGCATTTTTTTAAAACCCATAGGCTTGTCCAACTTAGCAGCAATGTAACCCAATCCTGAAAAGAAAACATCAACAATTATACTACAGAATCTAAACATAAATAATGCCACTGAGGATCTGATTAATGGTTAAAAAATAATTTTTATTAAAATAATAAATAAAATGATTGAGCATTTTTGTCTCTACAGACTAACTTAATCAGAACATGAGCAAATAAGTCAACACTTTTTATTCTGTTGAAAAGACCGTGCTTTGATGTAAACAGGTGTACAAAATACTTGATTAAATTAACTTTTCTTAAAGCAGAAGGCCTCTATAACACATGCATCATCATTAATGTACAAATATATTGGTAAATAAAACACACTGGTAAAAACAAAGTAATATATTCTGAATCTGTCAACCCTAACAGTAAGTACTGGTGCAACTGATACATAGTCATTTAAACCTGGAGGAAAGGTAGCACAAAGTCTAAGTTGCCACATACATTCTCTATATTAAGCCAGCACCTTCCAGTCACCCCCTCCCCCCAGGATTAATGCTAATTTCTAAAATCCCAAAGGAAAACTTTTTAAAAGCAGATGAGCCTGTAGAATGTTTATATAATGTGTTGGCTTCTTTCTGGCTTGCAATATCATAGATGTGTTCACAAATTCATGGTTTAAGTGATCTTTCAGTTTTACCTATATAATATGCTGAACTTTGATGACACTTTGCTAAATAAACACCTCTGAATATATTGCTGTTACCTATTTGAAAGGTAACATGACTTACAAATGTTATCCAGTGTAAGGGTTTGCACCTTTGTAATGTATTACCACTGTTTGCAACAACCACAAGAATATGTCTCCACTTCTTGGGGTAAAATCCTTAAAATGTTATCTTCAAAAAAGAAGTTATGTTCTTACCACAACATTGCATCTGTGTTGTCAATCTTCATTATCCTTGATGTATAGGACTCTGTTCCGACCCTCGGAACTGGCTCGGCCCGGCCGCTATAACAGCTTGCGAGAACCAAAAAACTCTCCAGCCAAGTCTCTACCCAGAACACCTCTTTCCAGATTACTTCAGAGTAAGTTTTCAGCTACATAAAGGAGAGAAAAAAACAGCTCTATAGAAACTAAAGAGGCTATATCCAAGGTAAAATATGAGATAATAGAAGCACATGACAAGAGTCTGATCCTCCAAGGAGTCTGAAGGAGCATGAGGAGCCATGAATAAATGATGATCAACAAAACAGATGGAACATTACGGTAAGAACATAACTTCATCTGATGTTGTCAATCTTCATTTGTCCTTGATGTATGGGACAGTCTCTCTAGCTACCTTCGATCTTGGGAGGTCTTATGGAAGGATATTCCTGAGCAGCATAGAGACAAAGGACGCTCTTCCCCTGGAGACCGGATTAAATTTGTAATGAGCAATAAAGGTATATGGAGTAGCCAGGTTGCTGCTGCGCATATTTCATCCATGGAAACCTTTGAATGGAAATCAGCAGACATGGCTATTGTTCCAATAGAATGTGCCCTCACTGGTTCTGGTAATTGGAGATTCTTCTTATTGTAAATGAAGGTAATACATTCTCTTAACCATCTTGATAAAGTGATTTTGAATACAGGTTTACCCAGAGATGGACCTGAAAGAGAGATAAATATCTGGTCCGACTTTCTAAAATCCTTAGTTGTGTTGGGACAGAAATGCAATTGTCTGTGAACATCTAACAAATGTAAGCAATATATATCCTTGTTAGGAAGAAAACAGGCAAATCAATGGATTGATTGTTAGTTTCTGAGACAACCTTAGGAAGAAATGATGGGATGGTTCTCAGTGAAACCCTATCCCTATGAAAAATTAAATATGGAGGTTTTGAAGTTAATGCTTGAATCTCTGAAATTCTTCTGGTGGAGGTAACAGCTATCAGAAAAATGGTCTTCCATGAAAGAAACTTCAGGTCACAAGAAGTTAAAGGGAGATGCAAACAGATCGTAGCAAAGCTGGCCCCAGCAAAGGAAAATCTCCACCACCACTCTGGGATTAAGGACACCCCTCATGAGGCAGGAGAAAGCATTTGTTCAAATTGTCCACTATCACATTAGAACTCCCTTGGATGCGCATTGCTATTAGAAAATGGTTCGAAGAAATCATCTAATGCCATACTCTGACAGCTTCTCGACAAAGGGGATACGACCTGGTTCTACTCTGTGTTGATATACCAGACTACTGACATATTGTCTGATTGAATTGTAAGTGTTCCTAGATGGAGGGCATCTTGAAATGCCTGCAAAGCTAAAAGCACTGCCCTCAATTCCAGAACACTGATATGCAAACTGGCGTCTATCTGGGACCAAGTGCCTTGGACTGTTCTGACAGATGATGCCACCCACCTCATCTGGGAGGCATCCGTGGTCACTATGGCCTTGGACTGAGGTGAAAAAGTATTGGCCTAAGAGAAATTCCTTGGATTCCATTCACCTAAGTCCTTCTTGCAAGACTGGTCATTAAAATGGGATGAGTCAGAATGGACCATTGCGAAGCCAAAGGCCACTGCAGAAGTCTCGCATGAAATTTTGCTGGTGGGACCAAGGTGATGGCTGCTGCCATGGACCCTAGAGCTTGTAGAACTAACAGCGTGGGTACCTTGTTGTTGGAAAGAATAGCTTGCACTTGGGACCTTATCTTCTGCAGCCTGTGTAGAGGAAGGGAAGCTGTAAAGTGGTGGCATTCAGGTGGACTCCTAGAAACTCCAAATCATGAGCCGGACTTAGTTGTGATTTTGTTTGATTCACTGTAATTCTTAGATGAGCAAAAAGAATGTAGAATAAAGTCTGTTGCCTGATGTAGTAGATGCCTGGTGGGAGCAGTGATGAGCCAGTCGTTTAAATATGGCAACACCTGGAATCTGTGCAGTCTCAATTGAACTGTTACTGCTGCCATACACTTGGTGAACACCCCGGGGGCTATGGTGAGACCAAAGGGCAGCACTCTGAATTGAAAGTGACTGGCTCCTAACCAAAAGTGGAGAACCTTCTGGAGAGCTTGTCCATTTTTATCTGGTAATACGCATCCTAAAGTTCTATGCAGCACATCCAATCGCCTTCCTCTTAGAAGGGTAGGATAGACTGAACCGTGACCATTAGGAATTTTGTCTGCTGAACTAAAATTGGTCTCAAGTCCCCTGTCTTTTTTGGCACCAACAAGAACTTTGAGTAAAATCCGGACTCCAGTCTGGTGCGACTTCTTGGATGACTTTTTTCTAGCAGCTTTTGAATTTCTAGAACTGCTTGATCCCTATAAATGGGTGGAACATCAGGGATTCTTCAGCCTAATCTTGGAATGAGAGTGAAAGGGATGTAGTATCCTCTGGCAATGATCCTTTGCACCCAAGTATCTGTTATTTGTCAACAGGCTCTCAGTGCAAAGACAACCTTCCCCGGCTGCCTCCAGAGGCAAGCAAACAGGCCCCCTTTCAGGAGCACTGGTAGGGCTTCCCTGAGAAAGAATCTCAGGAACCCTTATTTTGCAGGCCACCTCTGCTGCGGGGTCAGTGTCTTCTATTGGAGCCCCCCCGCCCCAAGGGGAGCCACATGTATCCTGAAAAGGCCCTTGGGATTTTTTGAACATCCTCCCGCTCCTCTGGTTCCTGGAGTAGGACTGCTGGGAGCTGAAAAACATGCCCACTGCAGATACTGTCTTTCCATCTTTCTCATACCTGGTTAAGGTTTCTCTGACTTTGGGGCCAAACAATGATGATCCGTCAAAAGGAGCACTGATGAACGAAGACTTAAATGCTCTACAAACTCATCAAACATATCCAGACATGCCTACTTATGGCAATGCCGAAATCTGCTGCCCTAATCGTCCCTTTGGCTGCATGTGCAATGACCCTCGTGAACAAGTTAGAAATAGTTTCCAGGATAGCTGGTTGAGAGGCCACTTTATCTTGAACTTCCTCTGACACAACTCCTACAAGGATATCTGACAACTCCTTGACCAGATCCCTTTGGAGTCTAGTAAAATGTGCCATAAAATTCAAGGACCTTAAGGCGAAGGTTGATGATGCATACACCCACTTTCCAAACCTGTCCATTGCCCTGGACTCCTGGTTAGGGGGATGCACAATGGAACTCTCTTCTGCAAGTTCCTTCTTGGTGGTTGCTGCAACCACCATGGCATCTACTGCTAATCACTTATTTCAAAACTGATGGTACTCTGGTGCTGTTAGAATTTTGTCAGGTCTCCTGGGATTGGCTCTGCACAGTCAGGGGCCTTCCAAGCCTGCTGAGAGATCAATTTAATGAGATCAGCAGCAGGTGGGGTTACCCAAGAGATAGATGGGTGAGCACCAAAAGCTTGCAGGTACACCAACTACTCTGAGGTAGGGACTTTGGGATTCCAGTCAACCCTCTGTTTCAGTATTTCTAGAACGTCTCCAAAGGAGATCTGTTTCAGTATTTATAGAACGTCTCCAAAGGAGATGTCTTCTGGAGGTGACCATGGGGAGCCCCACCCCATCATCAAAGTCCATGTCCTCTGTGATAGATCCCTCTGGAGAATTTAGGTGTTTCCATTTGCACGTCTTCTTCCAGGGCACCTCCTCAGTGGGAAGTTCTGTGGAGGACTCGGAAGAAGCGGGACCCTGGGCACGGGTATCCTGCAGCTTTTGTGCTTGCTGTCTGGGCATGGCGGTTGATGGAAGCTCTGGAAGAGAAGGGGTCCCCGGGATAATACTCGGATACACTGCGGTGGTGGTGCTGCGGTAGCATTGTCACCT
Source organism: Protopterus annectens (assembly GCF_019279795.1). NCBI lineage: Eukaryota > Metazoa > Chordata > Ceratodontiformes > Protopteridae > Protopterus > Protopterus annectens. The sequence continues at coordinate 1,583,251,858 of NC_056737.1, read as the reverse complement.
CACAGTTAGACGTTGCCCGTTCGATTCTCAGTTACAGCGTCTTCTGTGTGGCGACATGCGTGAATGGGTGCTCCTTCGTTGAAGGTTGTGCATTAGGCCCAGCAAGCCAGCACATAAAAATCTACTGCCAATCATTAGCGGACCGGAGTTCCACTGTGGCGACCCCTAACCGGGAAAAGCTGAAAGACACAAACAAACAGAAGGGACCAGAAGAGAACCTACGGAGGCCAATGCCCTCTCCAGCACTTTGGAAGGGAGATCCCTCCAAAGAGGGATGGCAGTCCAGAACAGAGGACAACCTCGGAACCATGGTCCCTACCCCACTCTGAAACTGCCCCCAAAGTTGGAACAGGGAAAGAACCCACGCATGCAGAGTCACCAAGAGTCAAGGGTGGCTCCGAATAAAAAACTGGAGCTAATCTAGGCCCCTCAGATCTGGCAGCGGAGCTACAACTTCCTGGAGCCCATCAGCTCCAATGAGGAAGTCTAGGCAGAATCTGGAACTGAAGTTGAAAAGACTGTCGGCATCGTAGTCATAATCTCTAAACTCTCAGAGGAGGTTACAGGAGGAAAATTTAGTGGAGTCCTAGGAGAGAAAGTCCCATCTCCAGAAGAGAGTGAGGCCTGAGAAGAAACTAACACCCCTGGCCATGAGGAGCTGATCCAGCAACCTTATGAAGTCGACTTCTGTCAGACTCCTGGAGGAACGGACAGAAAAAGATGAGGGAGATTCCAGTCTGTCGAGAAAGGGGCTCTGAAGTTTTCCCACAAAAGGATCATTGCAGGAGGGAAATACCTTTTCCTGGGAAGTGAAATAAGACCCTGTTTTGAAGTTCTTGGCAGCACCGGGGAAGATATCAGTTCCAAAAGGGACACCAGCACCAAAAGACTCCCCTTCTATGTCCAGATTTAGAAGAGGGAGATGATGGTAAAGATACATTACATTTGGATTAACTGGACAAAGCCTCCTCAACGGACGTTTTAATCAGACCTTTTAAAATCAGTTTATTTTTTCTTTCTATGAGGGCCCAGTGACTGAAGGCTTGACAAAACGCAAGCCTCCTACAAATGCACCAGACCCAAACAGTAAAAACAAGAGCAATGCCCATCAGAGCTGGCACTTTTCTACCACAATCATGACATTGTTTGAAATCAGTTGTTCCCCTAGATTTATCTGTCATGTTGAATAAAGACAATTTATCAACTGCAGGCACACACTTGCACTACAAAAAGGCACTCACACACAAGACTAGAAGGGAAAAGGCTACCTAACAATGGTAGGCCAGCACTACCAAGAGGTAGGGGAAAGGAAAGAACTACCAATGATGGTAGACAGAGATATCACAAGGCAATAGCAGCACACTCACTCACGGAAAAGGAACTAAGAGAGCAAAAACTATTTCTAGAAGAGGGAAAACCTAAGGGGGAGGATAGCATAAACAAGCTAAAGATTAAACCGAGTATGATATATATATATATATATATATACACACACACACACACACACACATATATATATATATGTGTGTGTGTGTGTGTATATATATATATATATATATATATATATATATATATACACACACACACACACAATTTATAGAGAGTTATAAAAGAATTCAAAGTATTTGAGAGAAAAACAATGAAAAATACACTGACAAGAGAATCTGGCCAAAGTGTCTTTGTAGAAGAGTGGCAAATGAGATCTGAGGTAATCTGGAGAGAGGTATTCTGGGTAGAGACTTAGCTTGAGAGTTTTGGTTCTCGCGAGTTGTTATAGTGGCTGAGCCATGTCTGAACAGGTTCCTATAAGTCAAGGATAAATGAGGATTGACATCTGATTGCTTGAAATTTTTAGCTGCTTTAGTAATTAATGTTGGTGCTACCCCAACCATATTATGAGTCTACTAACTTTAAGCAAGTTCAGTTACGCTCAGCTATATCTCTAATTTCACTGAAAAAAAATGGTTGTGTTGGATGGTAAATGCTTTTTCATATTTCACCTCACTAGTATCTTGGGGTTGCTTACTAAGCCCCAGACCTATTAGGGGGTTGAATTCTCCCAACACTTCTTTGATCAAGTTGTTTACTAGATTCTCTGGATATCCCCTTACAATAAACAAGTTTAAGTTTCATAACTTTGTCCCACACCTCTTCACACTGGGGTGTCATTCTTGCAACATGCGTAGCCTGACAATTTACTATATTTCTTATTTGAAAAAAAGGACGACAATGAGTCCCTTCCAGGTATTTTAAATGCAGAACTTGAAAGTTTGAAACAGTTAATACGGAATGATTTATTTTCTGAGTATAAGGCACTTTATGAGACAATTTTAAGGAAGGTGGATAAAAGGTGCAACAACATTCTTAAAGAAGCAAAGTAAACTAGACAGGTATTTGAAACAGTACCACAGCAAAAGAGCTTATCACTTTTCAGAAGTGAGCCTTCCTAAATCTGACAAAAAGGTAATAGCATTTGTATTCAATGTGGATTCTTTCCCAGTGGTCCCTAGGGCACATGTGGGTAGGGGATAAGTTAGGAACATAGAAGACTTGGACACTTTCTTAACCGAGCCTCAGGATTTTAAGCTACAGAGAAGATTAGAAAGTCAGTCCAAACAGGTGCTAGATTCAGGCCAGTACTCCAAACTACCACAGGCAGGGGAAGAGGGAAAAGCAGGAGATAAAAAATGCATATGATGGTGTCACTTTGTTCATACAAAGGTTTTAACATTTACAATTACTCCTGCTACCCTATCACAAAAGACCATTTTACACTATTTCTAAAGGGTTTTAAATTTATTCCCACAAGAGAATTTGATAGTGCAGATTCACTGGTGAAGTTAATTATTCACAAGAAAGCTGAACTTTAATATATTTTTTCATGATAAGACCAATAAAGATGGTCAGATTGTGTCAAGTTACAAGAGTTCACTTAAGAGAAACAGCACTTTTAACCAGCCACTCCACCCTACCATCCAATTACTTGGAAAAAAACAGTTATGGAGGATGTACTCAGAACAAAAGGGCATTTTTATAATTTTACCAAAAAAGGAAAAACTTTTAGACTTATTCAGAAAATACAGTAACACATGAATTATGAAGGCTGACAAAGGGGGTGGTGGTTTATTTGAGGTGCATGATTATTCAAATGTGACGCAAGATATTTTACACAACACAGATGCTTATTCCCTCACATCGAGAAATCAGATTATCACACACCACACAGCGGACTCTTATTTGGGGGAGTACATTCTGGACCAGTGTATCAATGTAGAGACTTCCAAATTTCTTTCTAAGCCTAAGCCCATCATCCCCACTATTTTTGGCATTCCAAAAATCCACAAAGATATGCAAAACCCCCCTCCCCTTGACAGACTGGTTCAGCACAGGGGTTGAAAACCCACCCTACAGCAGTACTTTATGACCAGTGAGTGAAAGCTATGATCGAAGCAACACCTCACCTTCTAATAGACTCATGAGATTTCTTGGGGCACCTAAAAAAGAAGTTATGTACTCACCATAACGCTCCATGTGAGTTGTTCCATCTTGCCTTCATTCTTCACTGATGGGTTCAGAGACGATCCTTAGCTCCGACATGGCCAACTAGCAAGCTCAAAGTTTTCCAGTAGCTCGAGACCCAGCCCCTTATCCCACAATGCACTGCTAGAATTACCTCAGATCTTGTTTGCTGTGTACCATATAGTATACTATAATTATTCTGCCTAGGAATGAAGACACATTGAGAAACCAGGATGAAGACAGCCTCCAGCTCAACTGCCAGCCAGGAGGGGGAAGGAGGGAGGGACGTGAGAATGAAAGTGAGATGGTACAACTCACATGGAATGTTATGGTGAGTACATAACTTCTTTATGTGAAGCTGTTCAATCTCGCTGTTCATTCTTCACTGATTGGTAGCATCCCTAGCACCCTAACCCTGGGTGGCTCACGGCAGTACAGTCTTCAGAACCGTAGAACCAAATGAAACCCTGTCCCTGGAGGCCTTATCCATTTTGTAATGAGTTATAAAAGTGTGAGGTTTAGACCATGTGGCTGCAGCACAGATGTTGTCTAGAGGTAATTTGGCTTGAAAGGCTGAAGAGGTAGAAACTGCTCTGGTTGAATGAGCTTTCACCTTACTAGACAAGGGCATGTTATGACAAGAATAGATGTAAGTGATACAATCCAACAGCCACTTAGAGTTGTTATGGTGACTGGTTTACCTTTCCTGGCCTCAGAAAAAGACGCAAAAAAGCTGATCTGATTTCCTAATCTCTTTTGTTCTGTCTAGATAAAATCTAAGTAGTCTGTGAACATCAAGTTTGTGCAACATATATTCCAATTTGTTGGTGTGATTAGGGAAGAAAACAGGCAATTCAATGACTTGATTGATGTTAATCTCTGAACATACTTTGGGTTTGTCCTGAGAGATACTCTGTCAGCATGAAAGACCATATAAGGAGGCTTGATGGATAGGGCTTGGAGCTCTGACACTCTGCAGGCTGAAGTGATGATAGTTTTCCACAACAGAAATTTTAGCTCACAAGATGATGCAGGCTCAAGGGGAAGAAGAATGATTCGAGATAACATAAAATTCAAATTCCAGGGAGAATTAAGCAGTCTTCACTGGAGGCCTCATGTGAAAGGAACCTTTTAGAAAAGCTTTAGACAACTGGTGAGCAATAATATTCAATCCATCAATCCCTAGATGGAAATTAGATATAGCAGCTAGTTGTACCCACACCATAGCAGCCGCTGCTCCTTTGTTGAAAATTTCTGTCAAGAATTGTAAAATAGATGACAATGGTGCTTGGTAAGGGTCAATAGTATGGTAAGAAGTCCAAATGGAAAATCTCTTCCACTTACTACGATGCAACTTTCTAGTGGAAGGCTTATGGGAAGCCAACAAAAATTTGACTAGTGTCATGGGAAAGATTATAAAGCCTGGCTATGTGGGGAATTGGAGCAGCCAAGCGGTTAGTTTCAGTGTCTGCAATGAAGGATGGAAATCCCCTGATGGATGTGTCAATAAGTCCGGAACTGGGTCCAGGATCCATGGGTCTTCCAGAATGTGAGGGTAAAGAAACAGAAACCAAATCTGCGGAGGCCAATGAGGGGCTATATAAGGATGATTGTCTGTCCCAGAGACTTGGCTTTCTGTAAAAAATCTGGGTATCAGTGGAATTGGGGGAAAAGTGCAGAGGAGACCCGGGGGCCAATCATGGACAAAAGCATCCCTCTGGGACTGACCTGGCGGAGGAATCCGGGCAAAATAGCTTCTGCATTTGTTGTTGATCTGACTGGCAAACAGGTAGCAGGAAGGCTGGCCCCATTTGCAGAAAATCCTGTCCGCAATCTCTTGTTTGAGGGACCATTCGTGGGGCAAAAAAATTCCCCTGCTCAGTTTGTCCGCTATGACGTTGGATTTGCCCGGGATGTGCGTTGCTAACAGAAAGCACTGGGATGACACTGCCTACTGCCATACTCTGAGGGCTTCTCGGCAATGGGGGTAAGACTTGGTCCCGCCTTGCTTGTTCAGGTACCAGGACCACTGACACATTGTTTGTCTGTATTGCAATTGTCCCTAGAGGAAGAGAGCCCTGAAAGTATTGCAACACTAGAAGTACTGCTCTCATCTCCAGGACATTGATATGCAGATGTGATTCTTGATCTGTCCATGTGCCTTGGGCAGTCCTTCCCTGAAAATGCCCCCCACCCTATCAGGGAAGCATCCGTGGTCACAGTGGCAACTGGAGAGGGTAGCATGAAGGGACGTCCTATTGTAACATGAAGAGACGTCAACCACCACTGAAGATACTTCTTGCAAGAATTCGTTATCAGGAATGTGTGATTCATTGGAAGTTCTTGGTAAGATCATTGCATGAATAGGAGCCACTGAAGAATCCTCATATGAAGCTTTGCTAACAGGATTACCAATATTGCTGCTGCCATCAATCCTAGTACTTTCAATACCTCTGCAGCTGGTGCTCTGTTCTTTGATACCAAGGATGTGATGTGTTGGTGAAGAATACAAACCCTTTCTGGTGGAAGACAAAGAGTGGTGGTTGACGTGTCTAATTCTATCCCTATAAAAATATGCTGTGATGGCAACAAGGCAGACTTTTCGAAGTTGACTGTAATGCCTAGCTGATTGCAAAGTGTCAGAGTAGCCTCTCTCGCTTGAAAAAGTTGATGCCTGGTGGTGGAGGTAAGGAGCCAATCGTCCAAGTATGGAAACACCTGGAATCCTAGACGGCTCAGGTGAGCCGTGACTATGGCCATGCACTTGGTGAACACTCTGGGGGGCTGTAGTGAGACCAAATGGCAGAGCTCAGAATTGATAATGATTGGCTCCCAGCTGGAAACACAGGTGATCCCTGGATGGTCTGGCCATCTTTATGTGGTAGTACGCATCCCTGAGATTGATCAAGCAAATTGAATTGTCTTTCCTAAAAAGGGAAGTATGGACTGTAGTGTGACCATTCGGAACTTCTCTTTCCTCTCAAATTGGTGGAGTCTGCTGAGATCCAAAATGGGTCTCCAGTCCCCTGTTTTCTTTGGAACCAAAAAGAATCTTGAGTAAGTTCCAAATCCTGTTTGGTCTGCCGGGACTGGCTGGATGACTTTTTTTCTAGCAACCGGCATACCTCTATTGTTGCTTGTTCCCTGTGACTGGGTGGAACGTCCGGGATTTTTTTGAAGGGATGGGGCTGGGTGGAGAATGGTATGAAATACCCTCTAGAAATGATACTTTGTACCCAATTGTTGTTTGTTATATCTAGCCAGGTTTCTGGGTACAATGACAAGCAACCCCCGACTGTCTCCAGAGTAGGACAGCCGGGCCTCCCTTCAGGAGCGCTGGTAGGACTTTCCAGAGAAGTGATCTCTGTCACCCTGGTGTTGCGGACCACCTCTGCTGCGAGGGTGGCGTCTTCCATTGTAACCCCCTCCTCTGCCTCTGGAGGGGGGCTCTCCACGTGTGTCTTGAAAGGCTCCTTGGGCTTTCTGGAACCACATCTTTCCTCCCCTTTGAACTTTAGGATGGTGTTGAGTGGGGGTGGAAAAATGGACTCCGACGGCAGATAGAGTCTTTCCTTCTTGTTCACACCTGGTCAAAGTCTCCTTCACCTCTGGCCCAAATAAGGATGATCCGTCAAATGGGGTATTTGTAAGGAAGACTTGAAGGGTTCCGCAAAGGAACAGAGATGCATCCAGGCATGCCTACGAAGAGCAATTCCTGTACCTGCAGCTTTACTTGAACCATCAGCTGTGTAAGATAAGAGACACATGGACGAGTTAACTATTGAATTAAGGGTAGCAAGCTGGGTAGCAACTTTGTCAGATACTCTTCCAGGTGCTGTAGCTGCGAGTGTATCTCCCAACTCCTTAAGGAGATCTCTCTGCAGTCTGGTAAAATGGGTCAAGTAGTTCAGTGATCTGAGTGAGAAAGTCGCTGAACTAAACATGCGTTTCCCATATCTATCCATGATCCTGGATTCTCTGTTAGGAGGATGGATAGACGAGGAAGCCTCAGACATTTCCTTTTTGGTGGCTGCCACCACCATGGCATCAACAAGGACTCCCTTGGTCAAAAAGGACTTATCTACAGGGGCAGAAATATACTTATTAGGCCTCCTAGGGACAGGTTCCATAGATTTTGGTGATTCCCACGCCCTACAAGAGACCAGATCCATAAGCTCATCGTAGGGCGGAGAGACCAAGAGGTGGAAGGTTGAGACCCGAACACCTTCAGGAGAACCGACTCGTCCTCAGTAGTGCTCTTGGACTGCCAATCACCCCTCTTCCTAAGAATTTCAAGAATCTCTGCAAAGGAGATGTCCGCAGAGGGGGATCTAGGGGACCCTTCTGATTCATCCAAGTCGGTGTCTGATGTTGGGAGACTCCTGTGGGGAGTCCAAATGCCTCCTCTTGCATAATCTCTTCCTGGGAACTTCTTCAGGGGGAGCATCTGGAGAGGTCTCAGAAGAGCAGGAAGTGCCCTGTGGGGCTACTTGAGGCTCTGGGTCTCTACGCTTAGGATGACCGGAGGAAACAGAAACTGACACAGGGACTTTAGGGGAGGAAGAGGCCAGACCTGGAGATGAGGAAGTCTTAGGAGAACACTCGCCTCATGGCTTCGAATGCACCACAGCTCTGATGAGGAGTCGACGGATCATGAGGAGCCATGGGGTCCGAGCCCGAGGTAGGAGCCGAGCTCACCCGAGCCAAAGCCCAGAGAGGAAGAGTCGGCACCGACAAGTCCGTGCGACTATTCTCCCTGGACCCGATCGGAGAGCATCAGCTCCTAGAATCTCCGGTCGGCGCAGAGTACGTCCGAGCAGATGGAGACGACAACACTGGAACAGGTGTCTGCTCCAAGGGATCCACAATCATCAGGTCAGCCTCCTCTGGCTTCGAAGGTCCGGTATGGCTCGGAGGAGGAGCAGACAATTCAGGAGTAATGGTCTTCGGCTCCGATGGTTGGGTCTGAGCCGACAGCAATTTCGCTAGGCCTGGTACCTTTAAGAGCTTCTAAACCAGCCGGTCCATATCCTGATCGGTCAGGCTGACTGAAGCGATGGAGGAGTGAATAGATGGAGCCGATTGGAGAAGTAGAGAGGAGGTTTTTCGGCAACCGGTTCCAAAGCAGTGTCCCAGGTCCAAAAAGAACAGACTGTCGGGCTCCGAAGCCAGTGGAGCCAAAGTCAACACTTTCCAACTTTTTCCCTTTTTTTGTCCAGGATTCTGAAGAAGATTTGCTGGCCCCATCCTGGTCAGACAATGCCTCTGAGAAAGGGTGTTTAATAATACCCCTGTCAACTAACTTCCTCTTCCTTTCTGCAAGCACTCGAGTGGAAAAAGAGTGGCAGATACTACATGACTCCTGCAGGTGCACCTCACCCAAACAGTACACACACTGCACATGGACATCCGTAACGGACATCTTTTGTCCGCAGTCTGGGCACTTTTTGAAGCCAGACTTAGGATGCTTTTCCCTTTCTTCAGACATATCACTAACTTCCTGAAAAAAAAAAATTCACAAGATCAAAAAACAACACTAACTATATAAAAATAGTCTAACTCAGAAATGAGTAATCTAATTCACTACAATTAGCAATGCAAAAAGATAGCACAAAAGCCCAAAAAAGCAACTAGTAACAAGAGCAATCCAAATATCAAAAAGCCCAAAAAGGGCAACTCTAATCTAGCAAGCTGTAAGAAAAGGCCCAAGGCCAACAGTCTGAAGGCAAGCACTAGAGATTTACTGGGAAAAGGAGAAAAACAGAACATTCCGCTAAACTAGGTAATACTATGTAAATATAATAGTAGAAAAATATAAAAATGCAACAGAAAAACTTGCTGAAAGTTGAAAATTCCCACAATAATCTCAAGCAACGCTGGAAACCGAGAGATCCGTGCCGCAGCAAACTAGATCCGAGTTAATTCTAGCAGTGCATTGTGGGATAAGGAGCAGGTTCTCGAGCTACTGGAAAACTCTGAGCTTGCTAGTCGGCCATGTCAGAGCTGAGGATCGGCTCTGAACCCATCAGTGAAGAATGAACGGCAAGATTGAACAACACATGAATAATTATTGGAGAAAAGATTCAATAGATGTCATTGATTTGTTTTCTGTTATTCCTAAACACAAAGGACTAGAAATGTTCCACAGTACTCTCCATAGTTTTCCTCACTATCTCAGAACAGAGTTTATTAGTGGAACTTATGTCACTGATTCTTGGAAAATAATTTTATATTTTTTGACGGAGAGTACTTTCAACAAATTAATGGTGTTGCCATGGGTGCAGCACATGCCCCAGTTTTTTGCCAACGTTGTGTTATTAGGGTGGGAACACCAACATGTATTTACCTCCATGTGCACGTTAGATTTTTGGACATCTTGATCTTGTGGGATGGCACAGAGGTAGAAATTCCTTCCTTCCTCAACTATTTGAATAGTACCACTCAATATTTTTTGCAGTGCCTATTTACACTTTTCTAGTTGCCATCCTTTTTTTCAAAACAAAAGTTTAGTAAAATGTCAGGCTATCATGTTGGAGGAATGACATCCCAGTATGATGAGATGTGGGACAAACTTATGTACTCAACATACTGTTCCATCTGTGGTGTCCATTTTCATTCTTCCTCAACCTGTGGGTTCAGATCCGATCCTCTGATCTGACTCGGCTGCTTACTATAGCCCTAGGATGCAATTCTCAAGCTTCTCCCTTACCCATAATACCTAATTCTCCCTCTATCTCTATATGCAGATTTAGAAAAGATAGGATAAAGTTCAGGGACTCAAACAGGAACAGAGTTCCTACAGGCATATCCATCAGGTCTTTCAGTTATGGACAGGGGAAGGTTAAGGAAGAATGAAAATGGACAACACAGAAGGAAAGTTATGGTGAGTATATAACTATCTGTTATCATTTTCATTCATTTCTCAACTTGTGGGACAGAGACCACAGCTACAATAACCTCGGGTGGCCCTCATGGAAGGATACTCCAGAGCACTGTGAAACCAAAGGCAGTTCTATTTCTAAAAATATCCAATTTGTAATGTGCAAAGGTATGGGAGTTCGATCAAGAAGCAGCTGCACAAATGTCCTCAATTGAAACTCTGGACCAGAAGGCTTGAGATGTAGACTTAGATCTAGCAGAAAGAGCTTTCACATGTTTAGGTAGTGGAATACCTTTGGAAGAATATACACGAGACATGCAATCTGTAATCCATTTAGCCAAAGTGACTTTGGAAACTGGCCTTCCCATTCTAGCATTTGAGGAGATGACAAACAGCTGGTCAGTTTTTCTGAAAGATTTTGTTCTATCTAGGTAAAAATGTAATTGTCTATGCACATCTATAAGATGAAGAGTATATTCTCCTTTGTTTTTGTAACTAGGGAAGAAAACTGGTAGGTTGCTGACCTGACTGACATTTTTGGAGACAACTTTGGGCAAAAACAAAGGATTGGTATGTATGCAAGGTCACTATCTTTGTGAAAAATTAAATGAGGGTTTGGATGAAAGTGCTTGCAATTTAGATACCCTTCTAGCTGAAGTGATGGCTACCAAAAATGCAGTCCTCCAGGAAATATATTTGAAGTCTACCTTGGATGAGGGTTCAACTAAATGTGTGTGTTGTGTGTGTGGGGTGGGGGTTGAACAAGAGCTTGCAAAATCATGGTTATGTCTCAAGGAGGAGTGGGGTCCTTTATAGGAGGTCGAGGTAAAAAGGTACCCCTGAGGAAGTTCTTACAGAATTTAGATGAAGCAAGGGAAGATTAATTTTCTCCAATGTAATATGAGATGGCTGACAGATGCATCTTAACAGTAGAAAAACTTGCCTTGTCTTGGAAAATTAAAGCAAGAAAGTCTAGAACTGCATGGATAGGAGCTGTAAAAGGTTCCAAATGTTTTTGGTGAACCCATAGAGAGAACCTCTTCCATTTACTTTTATACATTTTTTTCTGGTAGAAGCTTTATGCAAGAATATCAAGATCCTCTGAACTGGGGAAGATAGCTTGATGTTTCTAGCCATCATCGTAATTGGAGAAACCACGCAGTTAGTTTTAGTCCTGGAAGAGCTGGGTGAATCTGCCCTGATGGGTGGGACAGGATATCTACATACAGTTCCAGCATCCATGGAGGGCATATTAAGTGAGACCAAAGGAAGGGGAACCAGACCAGATGAGGCCAAAACGGAGCTATGAGGATCACCTTGCTCTTCCATCTCTGTGCTTTTTCAACAAGCATGGGTATGAGTGGTAGGAAAGGGTAAGCATAAAGACCACTGGAGGGCCAAACATGGACTAGAGCATCTCTCGGTGACTGTCGTTCAACAGGGATCAGGGCAAAGAACCTGCTGCATTTGTCACTGCAGGGGGATGCAAACAAGTCACAGCAGGATTGACCCATTTGTGGAAAATCATGTTTGCCACTGATTGATTCAGAGACCACTCGAGAAGCTTCAGAACAACTCTGCTAAGCCTGTCTGCTAAAATGTTGGACTTCCCCGGAATGTGTGTTGTGGTTATGAAGCGGCTGGAAAAAAATGCCCATAGTTAAACACTCATTGCTTTGCAACACAGGGGTTAAAATCTGGTTAATCCCTGCTTGTTGATGTACCATAACACAGACATGTTTGTTTGTACTGCAATAACCCCTAGAGGGAAGAGCTTTGAAGGGCTTGCAACACTAGAAGCGCCACTCATCTCTACAGTACTGATATGCAAATTGGTCTCCTGTGTCAACCACGTGCCTTGGACCATCCTACCCAGGTAATGCCACCCCCCCCCCCCAAGCTGGAAAGTGTCCATGGTCAACATGGGGTTGGGGGGAGGAAGAACAAAGGGTCACCCTTGTTCAACTTCTTCCAAGCAGAGCCATCACGAGAGCTAGTCTTTGCAAACTCAGGACATCTTGATGGGATAATTCAACAGGCATAAGTGTAAGAACCACTGGACTTTGAGTCCAATAAAGGATTCTCATATGTAAGCATGCTGTTGGAATTAAGGTTATCGTGGCAGCCATTGAACCAAATGCACTGAGAACCAGACCTGCTGGGGGTGTTGGGATAGCCAGAATTTGTCTGACATGCAATCTTAAAGTGGAAACCCTCTCTGGAGGTAGGTAGGCTAGACAATTGATGGCATCCAGGCATGCTCCTATTAAGTCTATTAATTGTACAGGTTGTAGATGAGATTTTTGCCTGTTGATTGTGATGCCCAAGGTAGGAGCTAGATGCAGTAGATCATCTTTGGCTTGTAATAGTAGATGCCTGGTTGATGTGATTAGGAGTCTGTCTAGATAAGGAAACACGCTGAATCCATGCAGTCTCAAGTGAGCTTCAACTACTGCCATGCATTTGGTGAACACACCGGGGGCTGTGGTGAGACCATAAGGGAGTATTCTGAATTGATGACGATGGTTCCCCAGCTGGAAGTGGAGAAACCTGAAGCACCTGTTCAATTTGATATGATAGTATGCATCCTGAAGGTCGATTGAGCACATCCACCCATCCTTTCATGGTTGTGGTAGAATGGACTGGACTGTGAGCATCTGAAACTTTGAACTGTGTACTGATTTGTTTAGGGATGTTAGGTCCACGACTGGCCCCAGGTCCCATGTCTTTTTCGGCACTAAATAGAACAGTGAGTAGACTCTGGATTCAATTTGGTCTGCTGGAACCCTCTCTGGATGACTTTTTCCAGCAACTTTGTAATGCTGCTTCCTCCCTGATTGGGTGGAAAATCAAGGAGAATTTTCCCTGGTGTATTTGTAAAAATGAAATGGTATATCCTCTGGATATGATCCTTTGCACCCAACAATCATTTGTGATGGCTAACCAGCTGTCTGGGTGCAAGGACAAGTGCCCCCCCAGCTGCCTCCAGAGGGAGATAGACAGGCAACTTCTCAGGAGCGCTGAAAGGATCTGTCCAAGAACAAATGTTATGATCCTTGATTGTGCAGATCCCCTCTGCCACGTGGCCAGTATATACCATTATAGTCATTTCCCCCTCTGCCTTGGGGGGAAAGTCTCTCTGTAATTCTTGTAAAGCACCTTGAAACTTTTTGAACTACATTTTCTTACCATCATAATGATTCCTGGAAAAAGTCATTGTGGGATAGTAAAACGGATTCCGATGGCCGCCAAAGTCTCTCTCACTATGGGAGAGTCTAACAGTTGGGCCAAACAATGATGATCCCTCAAAAGGAATATTGATGATGGACGCCTTGAAAGGTCCCACAAAATCACAGTCACATCCAGGCAAAACTCCTTATAGCAATACTTGAACCAGCAACCCTTGAGGTACTCTCTGCAGCATATGAGATTAGCTTCATGGACAAATTAGAGATAGGCTGTAGGGCAGCCAGTCTGGAGGAAAGGGTTTTCTGGGGCAGAGCTAGAGAGTTCCTTAATTAAGTCCCTTGGTAGTCTGGTGAAGTGTGACAGGTAGTTCAGTGATCACAATGCAAAAGTCATTGACACAAACCCACTTCCCAAATCTGTTCAAAGCCCTAGACTCCCTGTTAGGGAGATGGACAGTGCAGCTCTGCTAGCTCCCGCAACAACTATGGCATCTACAGGGATAACTTTCCTCCAATGCTGTCTATTGTTGGGAGTGCTGAGGATCTTGGGTCGTTTGGGGATAGGTTCCACTGCATCCGGCTCCTTCCATGCCCTGTGGGAGACTAGGTCAATAAGGTCGTCCTACAGGGAGGGACATCCAAGATGTAGCTGGGCCAGACCTGAATGCTTCCAAAAACAGATTCCTCCTGGGCAGGGTTTTGGGCACACCATCCACCTTTTTGAAGGATTTCAAGAATGTCTCCAAATGAAACATCTTCTGGTTGAGATCTTAGGGACCCTTCCCCTTCATAGAAGTCAGTGTCCTCTGTGACAGATTGAGGGGGATCCAGGCATCTCCTTTTGTACTCTCTCTTATGAGGGACCTCCTCATTGGGATGCTCCAGGGAGGTATCGGAAGAGACAGGGGGGCTCCAAAAATGTAACTGATTGGAAGCTCTTCTGGGTTGGCTGTGGTAGAAGAGAGGACTCAGGCTCAGGATCCAAAGCAGGAGTGGGACACAGATCTGAGGACGTGAGAGTTGGGGCTCTTCTAGGTAGAGAGAACCCTCTTCTCCACCTTGAAGGCAGAAAGATGAAGTGAGGTCAAAAGCAGTCCCTCCATAGCCAAAACGCTTGGAGCAGACAACCCCCAAGGCCCACAGATCTCCTGGTCTGAGTGGGGGAGTTGGTACCAAGCTGTTGAATGCCGAAGCTCCAAGGGGAAACATCAGCTCTGACAGCCAATCTGCTCCGACACAGTCAGAGCCCAGCAAGTCAGAAAGATGGTTGGAGTCAACATAGTAGGCACTGTCGGATTAGACGTCTCAACTCTCTGGGCCTTCTGATCTGAGTGCTCTGAAGCAAATAGATCAGAAAAGGAGCAAATGGAATAAAGGCAGACTGCTCACGGATCCGGAAGGGTTGGCACTGGTAAAACCCCAACCTGGATTTGTGTTCTGAGAAACTTCATCATTCCATCAACCTCCACTTCCGAAAGACTGTGGGAAGACTTGACAGATGAGGAGGTGGAGGAAGGCCTGGAAGACCTCTTAGGTAATTGGAGTCCTGTAGATCCAAGACTCAGAGGGACTGGCTCCAGTGAGGTCCTATGAGCAAGAATCGTAGGAGAGCCTGTCACAGTTGGTGTTAGATTTGTGTCTTTTTGGCAGTTTGATCACAGGTAGAAAAGATTTATCCAGGGAATGCTTACGGTGCTCCCAGGATTCTTTAGATTTCTTGGGGATTTGAGCCCCTGAAGCAGAAGTGCCAAGGGAAGAAAGCAGGAGGAGGAGGCAGAATGCCTTTAAGTACCAATTTGTTCCTTCTGTCACTTATGGCATGCTGGTTAACACATGCACAAATTGAGCAAGGGGACTCCAAATGCTTAGGGCCTAAGTAGTAAATGCACTCCCCGTGGACATTGGATTAAGGGATCTTGTGCCCACTGGAAGTGCATTTTTTAAAACTAACCCTGTTTATCAGACATGGTGTACAAAAACTACATGCTCTAAAAAGGAAAGAAAGTGGAAGAGAAAGTTAGAAATTAAGCAATGAAGTAGTACACATGAAATAAGAGATTTTACCCAAGAATTCTAACCAAATTTTTGTTGTTGCTTGTTTTCGCTTTATCAGGATAAGGTAGTTAGAAAACACAATAGAGAGGACAGAGAACTAAGGAATCCAAAAAATAACCCACTAGGAGATTGAGAATGTTGCAATCCCAGTCTGCCTTGAGCAGCATACAAGATGTGAGGTAATCTGGGGAATGAGGCATTGTGGGTAAGGGAGGAGCTTCAGAATTGGATCCTAGGGCTACAGAAAGCAGCAAAGTCAGATCAGAGCCCACAGCTTGAGGAATAAATAAATCAGATCATATCCAGAGAATCGAGCCAACAACTTGCTCAAAGTGTGTGATGGTTGGGGGACTCAAACCCCTATTAGGTCTGGGGCTCAGTATGCCACCCCAAAATACTAGTAAGGTGAAATATGAAAAAGCATTTACCATCCAACACAACCACTTTCCAGTGAGATTAGAGATATAGCTAAGCATAACTGAAACATTTTAGTTAATAAAGACATTCATAATATGGTGGGGTAGCACCAACATTTACTACTAAAACAGGCAAAAATTTCAAATTATTTGAATATAAAATTTCAGGGATTTTATTGCAAGAAGTGTGGACATATTCTTGTTGTTGCAAACAGTGTTTATACATTATAACGGTACAAACCCTTACACTGGACAACATTCTAAAAAGTCATGTTAAATAGGTAACTGCAATACATCCAAGTGTGATCAATGTCCAGCATGTTATATAGGTAAAACTAAAAGATAACTTAAAACACGAATTTATGAACACATCTAAGATACTGCAAACCATAAAGAAACCAGCACATTATATAAACATTCTACAGGCTGTTCAAAAGTTTTACTTTGGGATTTTGGAAATTATCAGCATTAATCCGGGGGGGGGGGGTTGTACTGGAAGTGCTGCCTTACTTAAAGAAAACTTATGTGGCAGTTTAGACTTGGTGCTACTTTTCCTCCAGGTTTAAATGAATATGCATCAACTGCACCAGTACCTAACATTATGACTGACAGATTGTCAATATATTACATTGTTTTTTGCAATGTGTTTTATTTACCAGTAGATTTGCACATTAAATGAGGTTTTATGTGCCTTTATTAAAGTACCCTGAGCACTTGTTTGCATCAAAGCACTGCCTTTTCAACAGTATAAAAAGTGTTGGCTTATCTGCTCATGTTATTCCGATGAAGTCTCTGTTGAGACGAAAGCGCTCATTTTATTTTAATAACAATTACTTAGCCAGTGATCAGATCATCAATGGTGCTATTTATATTTGTATTCTGAGTATAGCTAACATAACCTTTCTACTTTTTTCCAATTATACAACAGAAACAGTACAAGACAAAATTACCAGCAATAGTAATTAAGGTATTCTCAACAATTTGGGAAAGAAAGTACCAGCAATGGTACAAAAGACAAGAGAACTAGTAGACAGAGAAAGAACGGAAAGCCAAAAGGCCTACAGTGAGATAGCAAGACTGAGGAAAATAAAGCTTTTTCTTAACCAGGGGATGTAGGTGAAAAAGAGGAGGTCAAAGACCCGGAAAGGAAAGAGAATACCAAAAACAGAACATCACTTACATCCCAAGAGCTTGAGCCACGTTAACCATATTTGGTTGCTGGAAGCAGCAACAAGATCTGAGGTAATCTAAGGCTTGGGAGATGATTATTTTTAGGGGGAGAATCTTGAAATAAGATCTAAAGTCTGAGAAATTGCCTAAGTCAAACCCAAGGCTGGATCCAAATCAGTTGAGGAAAGGATGAAAAAGACAGCAGATCTGCTGTTTTACAACCTGCATCAGTTTAGCTCTTGCTTTCAGCTTACTAAGCTCCTTATCTGTGGAATTTCCAAACAGTAAATCTTTAACAAGAAAGGCAATTAAAAGCTAAACCTTTACAACTTCTATGAAAATGTTGTGTTTCACTGTTGCAGTCATCATATTTGGGTTATCCTGCCAGGGGTAGCCCTCAGTCTGCCCGAATACCAGAGGCTTAAGTATTTCTGAGTCGGTTGCTGTCACTCCAGGACGGACGTCAGGTCATCAGGGGTATAAAAAATCATGCAGCTGACACCATTACATCAGTCTTTCTCACCGAGCCCAAAGCAGAAGCAGTTCACACGAGTGCTGGTCAGCCACTGAGTTTTCATATCCGAAATGAAGTTGAAGTCTTCTAAAGCTAAGTACTCCACTGGGGATCCTTTTTTCTTGCTCTAACCTATGTCAGAAAAAGTTAATTGTCTCGCCTGTGGAAAGCAAATACCATACCGAGACTTCCATTCTTACTGCGTCACCTGTTCAGGCCCAGACCACAATGTCCCCTGCTGTTGCTTTTGTGCTTTGTTCAAAGGCAGAACTATACGTGTCGGGCCCTTATTGTAGCTAGATATTTTTGCTCACACCTCAAATTCTGATATGGCTTCGGTAAGCCATCCGACTACCGATCTTCTGAAAAAACTTAAGGATAAAGACAGACAAGACCGCACAGGTCTAAAACTGCAGATGATGCTTCCGCTAAGCTAGTCATCAGTTCTCCTGTCCTCAGTGAGGTGTTTTTGTAGCCCCTGATGCCCACTTCTGTGGATTCGCAGGCTGCTACAGAGACCCTTTTGGAGTCTGGTATGCTGCAAGACTCTTCTTCGACTAAGGATCCTGCAGATGTCTCCACCACGGATAGGTCTGGGGAGCCGCTGAGCAGGCATCGGAAGTACTTTGCACCAACTGATACTAGACATAGACAGACTACTACTTTCATGTTTTCAGTTTTCTAAAACTACAGAGTTTTTAAGGCCCAGGGTACGAACTACACCCCAAAAACGGACAACCCAAGCTCAGGCACCTGCTTCCTTGCCTCAATCTCAAATGCTTAAAATGGCAGAAGACCTTATGCTTATTAGGGGAAGCCAGGTTACCCCTTCCAAAAGAAAAAGAGCCTTCTCCCCAGTAGTTTTATCTGAACAGGACTCCGATGACTATGATACATCCGAATATGAAGATATGCAACCCCTCTCTGCTTATGAGGATTTTGATGCAGAGGAATCCATTCCTTCTGCCACTCCACTCGAGGATTTTTCATTTGGGGAAACCCTTCATACTTTAAGGGAACATTTCCAATGGGAATGTCAAGACTATTTTCAGTCAAAAAAGAGACTCAGGGAATTCTTAGATTTACCACAGCACAGACCTTTGGCAATTCCTCCTGTCCTGGATGCTGATTTTATGGAATCCATTTTGACTTCTGACAACCTTCTTCCTGCTCCAAGAAAACACGACAGGTATTACAGAGACACTGACTCTCTCAAATTTCTTTTCAAAAATCCTACTGCTGACCCAGAGGTCATCTCTCAAGGACCTAAAGAAATTAAAGCAACTTCAGCTAAGAATCCCACTCCCTCAAATAGGGATTCACGAGCTTTAGACAGATGGGGTAAAAAAGTATACACCTCTGCTACTCTTGCTATTAAAGCATTAAATTGTCAGTTCCACATGCTGAAATATCAACAGCATGCCATGGAACTCCTCAAACAAAAATATCTTCCTTTCCTGCTTGTGCACAAAATAAAGTATTACAAAAGCTAATGCATTCTGCAAGCCAAGTAACTAAGTACACCTTGCAATGTGGCTTTGATGTCCTAGAAGCATCTTGCAGGGCAGCAGTCACTGGTTCTGTCCTTAGAAGGCATGCTTGGTTTAAGGAACAGACCTTGCCAGACCATGTCAAATTCAAATTATTGAACGCACCATTGAACAAAGACAACTTATTTGGCACCAAGGCAGAAGAGGTCTTAAAAAAGATTGGGAAAAAAAGCAAGTCCTTTCCCTGCTTTCCATGAGGGCAATACAGCATGTTCCTACAGAACAGATAGGCAAAGGTTTCTACTCCAGACTCTTCCTGGTACCCAGAAAAGAGGGCACATGGTGCCCCATCCTCGATCTATCAATTCTAAACACCTTTCTGGTGATACCAAAATTCAAAATGCACACCCTCCAGCAGCTTCTACCAATGGTTTCCAAGGATGTTTGGTTAGCCACCCTAGACCTAAAAGAGGCCTACCTACACATCCCAGTCAGAATCATACAGGAAATACCTATGTTTCAGGGAAGGATCTATGCACTTTCAGTTCTCTGCACTTCACTTTGGCTTATCCACTGCTCCCAGAGTTTTCACAAAATGCCTGGCTCCCACCACTGCTTTTTGCAGACAAAGCAATATTCAAATTTACCCATACTAATATGATTGCCTGATTCAGGCAGTCAGAAAAAGCTGTTACAACAACTGACTTTTGTAAAGAACCTACTGACCTCCCTGGGGTATACTATCAACGAAAAGAAATCAAAACTAGTCCCCACACAAAAAATTGCATTCCTGGGAGCAAGCCTGGACACAACATGGAACGTATCATCATTGAACTTATAAACAAAGACATTGGTAATCTCCAAACTCTGGACCCCACCCAGTTCAGGTTTGTAAAAGGCAGATCATGTCTCCTAAACCTGATAGACTTTTTGGAAGCAGTCACTAAAGCTGTAGACAAGGGTAAGGTGGTTCACACAGCCTATCTAGATCTTGCCAAGGGTTTCGACACCATCCCCCACTCTGGAATTATAGATAAACTCACTAAACTAGGTATAAATCCCTATGTCACAAGATGGGTTGCCAACTGGCTCACTGACAGAACCCACACAGTGAAAGTAGCAGACTCCAAATCCGACTTCAGACCAGTGACAAGTGGAGTACCACAGGGTTCAGTCCTGGGCCCACTCCTGTTTGGTATCTACTTCTCTGAAGTACAGGCTAACACAGAAGGTCTTTGGCTAAGGAAGTTCGCAGATGACTGCAAACTAGGAGCCATAATCAAAACTCTTAACGATGTGGACATCCTACAAAAGGGCCTCACTGAGACAGATGCCTGGTGTCAAAGCCATGGCCTCAAGCTCAATGCCAGAAAGTGCATTGTCATCCCCTTTGGTAAAAACTCTATACCCATGAACTACAACATAGGCGGTAGTATACTTAACACTGAAAGTGTGATAAGAGACCTTGGGACACAGGTGGAGAATAGTCTCTCCTTTGATAATCACATCGCCACAGTAGTCAGGAAATACTTTTACATGGCACACCTCATCATAAAAGGTTTCTCATACAGAAAAAAAGAAGTCATTGTTCCCCTCTATTCATCACTCATTAGACCCATTACAGAGTACAACGCCCCTTTTGGTATGTACCTCACAAGACATCTACAACAACTGGAAAGGCCGCAAAATACCTCACAAAGAGGATTACCGGCATCAAACAGATGCCCTACGCAGACAGTCTCAAAAAACTCCAGCTTTACTCCATCGCATATCGTCTACTCAGAGGTTATCTCTGCCTGACATACAAAGCTATGTCAAACCCAGAGCTGTTGGACATGCTCCACTTACAGAAATTCCAGTCCCTCTGAGCTACACGCTTCTAGGGACCTAAACCTTGTCACCACAATAAACAGAACATGCCGGAGAGATAGAGTCCTGTCCCAGACACTTCCCATACTCTGGAATAAACTACCTATCTATATCAAACAAAGTTCCTCATTAGCACTCAAGAAAAACCTTGATGACTGGATGGGAAATAGGAAATTCACCCCGGGGATCACCTCTGTGGCTCTGCACAGTGGCACAGGAAAATAATTTTCTTGGGTGGCAAAAGCCAGGGTACCTTTTTGGCTGGGCTTGTATAGGCCCCAGGGCCGATAGCCTAGTACCTACCTATGAACATCCCAGATGGCATTCCTTACTCCAGAAAAACAAGCCTACCTAACAGGCTACTTCTCTCAACTAGCCACCAGAACCCAGTTAACCGCAAGGAAAATCCTGCAAGCTCTTGGGTTCATGGCTTCCTGCATCCTACTCATTCCATATGCCAGACTGCATATGAGGAAACTACAATGGTACCTAAAAAGCCTTTGGTGTCAACACTCTCAAGACCTGGAAACTCTCATACCAATGATACCTTGTCTAAGAAAAGATTTTCTTTGGTGGGCAGCAGCTTGCAACCACAACAAGGGACTTCCCTTCTCAACCCCACGCCGCCCAGACCCTCACCACAGATGCATCAGACTTTGCCTGGGGTGCACACCTGGATGGCAGGTGCATTCAGGGCCACTGGAGCCCAAATCAAATACATCTGCACATCAGCCAAAAATAGATGTTAGCTGTTCAGCATGCCCTGACAGCCTTCAGACGCCTACTCTCCCCTGGGCCCCTACTGATCAAAACAGACACCACCACAGTGATGTGGTACATCAACAAGCAGGGAGGGACTGACTCATCCTCTCCGTAGGCTCGCCAAAACCCTTTGGCACACAGCCTCAACCATGCAACTACACCTGCTAGCACAATTCCTGCCAGGCTCTCTAAACTCTCTGGCAGAGAACTTAAGCAGAAACCTGCTAGACCCCACACTTGTGGCAGCTAGACCACAGAACCTTCACCACTGTAACTCAGAAATGGGGCACCCCGAAGGTCGACCTCTTTGCCTCCCACTCCAATCATCAGCTCAGAAAATTCTGCACCAGGGAACCTCACAGCAAGGCCTGAAAAGTGGATGCTCTATCCTTCCAGTGGGTTAACCTCTCGGTCTATACATTTCCCCCTCTACCACTCATATCAAGGGTACTGCTCAAAATAAGGGAGGAAAAACCAAGGGCAACCCTGATTGTCCCAGACTGGCCATGCCAGCAATGGTACCCACTGCTGCGCAGCCTGTCACCTCTGCCACCATGGCACCTACCTCAGATCCCAACACTCCTGACCCAGGGGAATGGAGAATTCATGCATCCTCAATTGCAGACTCTCAACCTGGCAGCCTGGCTTATTTCCTGACCACCCCTCAAGCTGCCAGCCTAAGCAAACCTACATGTTATACGTGAGGCCAGATGCCCCAGCACTCGGAAATCCTATGCTGACAAGTGGAAAAGGTTTTGCACCTGGATCCAGGCTAAGGGAGCTGGAATGGCACAGCCCTCCCTACCTCTCATCCTGGATTACCTGGCAGACCTACCTACACAGGGGTCTATCCTTCTCTTTTAATAAAATTTATGCCTCTGCCATCTCTGCTCATTACAGCACATTGCCTCCTCTCTTCTCACACCTTCTCATCAAATAGTTCCTAAGAGGGGCTAACTTAAGGCCTCCCAGAAGAGCTCCTACCTCAGCTTGGGACCTTAACCTTGTGTTGGAAAAGCTCACCCAACCCCCCTTTGAACCTGCTGCTTCAGCAGAGTTAAAATTTCTCTTGGAAAACACTTGCTTCTGGCCATCACTTCAGCTAGAAGAGTCAGAGCTACAAGTACTCATGGCTGTAGAGCCCTTCATCATTTCCATGCAGACAGTCTCTCACTCAGGACTAACCCATCTTTCATGCCTAAAGTGGTGTCCAGTGTGGCTCTCAAACAATCCATACATTTGCCCACCTTTTTCCCTAATCCACAAAACAAGGGGGAAAGGATTCTGCATTCTCTAGATCTGCACAGACAGCTCAGATTCTATCTGGACAGGACTAAATCTTTCAGAAAAACTGATCAATTGCTAGTCAGCTTCGCAGAGGGCAAGGCCATATCCAAACAATCTCCAAATGGATAGCACACTGCATCCATTTCTGCTACAGACAGCACGGGAAAGCACCCCCAAAGGGGGTCAGGACACATTCCACCACAGCAACCTCCACCTCTGCAACCTCTCTCAGAGGGGTCCCCACCAGGGACATCCTGAAGGCTGCAATATGGACATCTGTTTATACCTTCACCAAGCATTACCACCTGCCTATCTTCTCCTATACTAATCCAAGTCAGGCTTTGCCACCGCAGTCTTGCAGGGCATCCTAGCCAGCCCACAGTCTTCTTGACTGCCTCCACCCTTTTCTTCACCTTTGGGAATCAACCCAAATGTGATGACTGCAACAGTGAAACACGAACCTAGTACAGTTGTGTACACTTCCCATAAATGTAGATGTTCAAGTGTATTCACTGTTGCAGTCCTGGTTTCCCTCCATCCCCCTCATCTCTCTCTCTCCCCCACCCTCTCCTTACAAGGATTTTTGGGTATTTACTTTCTACTGGTGGTGTTCTTCCACCATAACCTAGCTCCCTATTTGGGGGATCCTGACAGGGCAAGAAAAACTGATGTAATGGCGTCGGCTGCCTGATTTTGTACCACTGATGACCTGGCGTCAGTCCTGGAGCAACAGCAACTGATGCAGAAATACTAAACCTCTGGTATTCGGGCTGACTGAAGGCTACCCCTGGCAGGGTAACTAAAATGTGATGACTGCAACAGTGAATACACTCAAACCTCTACATTTATGGCAAGTGTACACAACTGTACTTTCTGTAGTCTACCCAGGCATTCTTATATATCACAGTTCCAGCTACAGCTGCTCTGAAGACAGCATCATAAGCATTGGGTATCGTTTCTTGGGAAGCAGAGTTAACCATTTCCAAAAGACTGGATTTAACTTGTAAGTTAGTAGTTAGCCAAAGGTTGGTGCATGCTCCAAAAATTGATAATAAGAAGTTATGTACCTACCATAACGTTCCATGTTAGTTGTCTTCTCTCGCCTTCTTTCTTGCTTGATGGGTTCGGAGCCGATCCTCGGATCCGACTCGGCACTTGCTTTAGCTCGAGAACTCCTTTTACCAGCTCGAGGCAGCCCCATATCCCATGATGCAAGGCGGTAAGTACCCAGATCTCGTTTGTTGACAAAGGGCAATAACACCAAGCATAAAATATTTCCCAAAGGAAGAAGAAACTTACAGATGGAAAAAGGACCAGGTCTGAATGGTCTTTAGCATAATAGTTTCTTATACAAGGTCTGTCCAGGCCAGGGGGAAGGAGGGAGGTTCGCAAGAAAGAAGGCGAGAAGACAACTAACATGGAACGTTATGGTAGGTACATAACTTCTTAATGTTAAGTTGTCAATCTCGCCTTCATTCTTGCTTGATGGGACCGTCCTAGCACCTCTATCCTGGGTGGCTCAATGGAACAAACTCTTGAGGACTGTAGAGCCAAAACTGGCTCTGTCCCTGGAGGCCAAGTCCAATTTGTAATGGGAAACAAAAGTGTGAGGAGTGGCCCAAGTGGCGCTGCACAAATAGTGTCCAAAGGAAGTCTAGCTTGAAAAGCTGTAGAAGTGGCTAAACTCCTAGTTGAATGTGCTTTAGGTTTTGAGCACAGCTGTTTACCCTGAGTATGAATTTCAGTGATGACCGAAGAAAGCCATCTGGACAAAGTCACTTTAGAAACAGGAAGGCCTTTTATTATCCACATAGGAAACAAAAGTTGATCAGATTTTCTAAATTTTTTGTTCTGTCCAAATAATATCTAAGTTGACGGTGGGCGTCAAGATAATGTAGCTTTTGTTCAGCTCTATCTGAATAGTTTGGAAAAATACAGGGAGATCAATGGATTGATTCAGATTGTTCTTTGAAGCGACCTTAGGTAAAAGGACGGATTAGTTCTCAAAGATACTCTGTCTTTGTGAAAAATCAAATAGGGGGTCGAACCGAAGAGCATGAAGTTCAGACACCCTCCTGGCAGATGTAATAGCCACTAGGAATAAAGTTTTCCAAGAAAGATATTTCAGGGAACAAGAAACAGCTGGCTCGAAAGGGGGAAGAATCAAGGATGTCAGCACTAAATTTAGATCCCACTGAGGAGGAGGATTCCTGATTGGAGGCTTTAGTAGGAAAATTCCTTTCAAGAAGGCCCTGCAGAGCCTATGGGACATAATATTATGATCTGCTATCCCGACATGAAAATTGGAAATAGCAGCCAATTGAACTCTGACTGTGGAAGAAGAGGAGCCTGCATGAAAAATCTCTGCTAAGAAGTCCAGAACTGCCTGAACAGGGGCAGTAAAAGGATCAATATTTTGGGCCTTGGCCCAATAAGAGAAACGTTTCCATTTGCTTGTGTAAATCCTCCTGGTAGAGGATTTTAGTGAAGCTACTATGATGTCTCTAACTGGGTTAGAGATCAAAGGAAGCCTGGCTAAGGAAGGAAGTGGAGCAACCATGCTGTGAGGTTGAGAGAAGGGATTGACCGGTGCAGCTGACGGATTGGTGAATCAGTAGATCTGGCACTGGGTCCAGATGCCACGGCTGCACCAAAAGATGATGATGGAGGAACGGAACCAAACTTGTCGAGGCCAGTAAGGGGCAATGAGAATCAATTTGGCTCTCAAAGCGGTAGCTTTCTGGATTACCTGAGGGATCAGAGGAAATGGAGGAAGGCATAAAGAAGTCCCTGGGGCCAATCCTGGGTCAGAGCGTCTCTGGGGGATGGCCTGATAGAGGAAGAGGCTGAAGAAGTCTGGACATTTGCTGTTTTGGGGAGTAGCAAAAGATCGCAACATGGGCGACCCCATTCCAGAAAAATCTCTTCCGCTATGGATTGCTTGAGAGACCACTCGTGAGGCATGAGGATAGCTCTGCTCAATCTGTCCGCTATAATGTTGGTTTTCCCAGGGATATGCGTTGCTACCAGAAACCGATGAGAGGAGATCGCCCATTGCCAAAGTCTGAGCGCTTCTCGACACAAGGGGTAGGACTTGGTTCCGCCCTGTTTGTTGATATACCAAACTACAGACATGTTGTCTGTGTGGACTGCAATTGTCCCTATGGGAAGAAAGTCGTTGAGGGCTTGCAACGTTAAAAGCACTGCTCTCATCTCCAGGACATTTATGTGCAGATGGTACTCGAGCGGTTGCCACGCCCCATGAACCATCCTGCACTGATAATGACCCCCCCACCCGATCAGGGAGGCATCCGTGGTGACAGTGGCTATCGGGGACGGAGGTACAAAGCACCTGCCTTGGTGAAGCTGAGACGATGTGATCCACCAAGCAAGATGTTCTTTGCATGTTTGTGTCACCAGAATCTGGTGACGCATTGGGAGTTGCTGGTATGACCACTGTGTGAACAGCATCCACTGAAGGAGGCGCATGTAGAATCGAGCCAGGGGAAGAAGAGTAATGGCCGCAGCCATGAGACCTAATACTTTTAGAACCATTCTGGCCTGTACTTTCTTGCTGGCCAGAATGATCCTGACATGAGTCTGAATGTCTGAAACTCTTTGTTCTGTAAGGGTAGCTGACATCCGAACAGTGTTTAAGTTTGCCTATGAAGGTAATAGACTGGCAGGGCGATAAGGATGACTTTTCGAAGTTGATTGAGATGCCCAAATGAGAACAAAGGTCTATTGTGTAATCCCTGGCTTGTATAAGCTGATGCCTGGTGGTGGCTGACAGGAGCCAGTCGTCGAGATACGGAAACACCTGGAATCCTTGGCGTCTCAGGTGAGCCGTGACCACTGCCATGCATTTGGTGAACACTCTGGGCGCTGTAGTGAGACCAAAGGGCAGGGCTCTGAACTGGAAGTGACTGGACCCCAGCCGGAAGCGGAGAAATCTCCTGGAGCGTCTGTGAATTTTGATGTGATAGTACGCATCCTGAAGATCTATTGAGCACATCCAGTTGTCCTTCTGTAAGAAGGGCAGAATTGACTGAAGAGTGACCATTCAGAATCTTGTCTTCCTGACAGACTTGTTGAGTCTGCTGAGATCCAATATTGGTCTCCAGTCTCCCGTCTTTTGGGGACCAAAAAGAACCTTGAGTAGATTCCGGCTCTGAATGGTCTATTGTAACTGGCTGAATGGCTCTTTTTTGCAGTAGTTTTGCGATTTCTAACTCTGCAATGTCCCTTAGACCGGGTGGTACATCTGGAAGGGAACTTGAGGGAAGGGACTTTCCTCGAAAGGAATTATGTAACCCTTGGATATGATCGACTGTACCCATCTGTCTTGAGTGAGGGAATGCCAGGCTTCTGGGTACAGTGATAATCTTCCCCCGACTGCCTCCAAGGAGGGACAGCCGGGCAACACCTCAGGGATGCTGAAAGGGCTTATCAGAGAGAGGCTCTCTGTTTCCCTGGTTCTTTGGACCCCCTCTGCCTCTAGAGCGTCTGTTGTTGTTACCCCCTCTGCCTCTAGGGGTAAATTGACCACGTGAATCCGGCGTGACTCCTTGGGATTTACGGAACCACATCTTCCCACCCTTCTGTCCTTTTGGATAAGGCCTAGAAGGGGTGGAAAAACGGACTCCAACAGCAGAAAGAGTCTTGCCATCCTGCTCACACCTGGTCAAGGTTTCCTTCACCTGAGGGCCAAACAAAGCTGACCCATCAAAGGGAGAATTTGTGAAGGACGCCTTAAAGGTATCCGCAAAATCACATAGCCGCATCCAGGCTTGGCGTCTAAGAGCCACACCTGTGCCTGCGGCTCTACTCGCTCCATCCGCAGCATAAGATATTAGCTGCATGGAGGAGTTAGCAATGGAATTGAGGGTTCCTAGCTGCGAAGCAATCTTTTCTTGAGCCCCTGCAGCTGTAGGATCCTGAACTACTTCTCCCAGCTCCTTGAGGATATCTCTTTGGAGTCTGGTGAAGTGACATAGGTAATTCAGCGAGCGCATAGCAAAGGTCGCTGAGGAAAACATCCGCCACTGCACCTATCCATGGTCCTAGAGTCCTTATTAGGAGGATGGACGGGCACGGAAGGATCTGCAAGTTCCTTTTTGGTGGCCGCAGCCACCACCATGGCATCAGCGGGACACCCTTGGTAAGGAATTGTTTGTCACTAGGGGCAGTGATAAATTTAGAAGGCCTCCTAGGGACTGGCTCTACAGAGTCAGGAGCTGCCCACGCCTTTCGTGCAATAACCTGCATAAGGGGGTCGAAAGGCGGAGACACCCAGGAGGTGGAGGGCCGAGATCCAAACGCCTCTAGGTATACTGACTCATCCTCAGAGGGATTGTTGGTGGGCCAGTTTCCCTCTGTTTCAGAAGTTCTAGGATGTCTGAAAAGGAGACATCCTCAGAGGGGGATCTAGGGGATCCCTCTGACTCATCAAAGTCAGTATCCGACGTGACAGACTCGGGAGTCTACATGCTTCCTCTTACAAGTCCTCTTCCTAGGAGGATCTCCCGAAACATCAGGAGAATCCTCGGAAGAGGGGGAAATTCCCAATGGGGAAACCTGAGGTGGAGGATCTCTGGGTCCTGTAGCAAGAGAAGTGGCAGAGATGTCAACAGGTACAATAGAGGGAGGAGCTACGGGAACAGACTGCTGACTGATACCAGTGGCCAGTACACTCTTCATCACCTCGAATGCTCCCCTCCCAGGCAGGTCCGAGAGAACCCGCTCCGAAGAGCTAGGAACTCCAGGGACCACCGAAAGGGAAGCATCCGAGGCAGATGTCGGAGCCGAGTTCACCAAGGCCGAGGCTCCAAGGGGAAGAGCGGGTTCGGACAAGGGTCCGATGCCACTCACCCCCTCGGAGGAGATCATGGAAGCCCGACCACGAATCCCTCTAAGGAAGAGGAGATAAGAGTAGAGGCTGAAGGAACAGAAGGGGGTATCCGTCCTCCAGCCGTAGCAGTAACCATGCCCGAAGACTCCAACTCCAAGCTCTGGGGTAGAGTTGAAGGAGGAACTGTAACGGGGTGTGGACCAACAGTCGTCTGCTGAGACGGACTGTGAAGCATTTGGGCCAGTACCTGTGACTTGAGCAATCTGCTGACCACTCTCTCTAGGTCATGGTCTGACAACCTGGATGACCTTGAAGATCGGCTCCGATGGCCCCGTTCCGATAGAAGAGGTGAAGCCGGAGCCGAAAGTATCGGCCCCAAGGAAGGAGACCCCGACCTCTTCCTGGAATGAGCCATCGGAGCCGATGCTACAGATCCTGTCGGCGCAGACTTCTCGGAGCCGACAGAACGCCGATGTATCGGCTCCAGCCGGAGCCAATACAGCCACCAAAGTAACGGTGACGGAGCCGATCGGAGCCGACACCGATGCCTGTGCCACATGGGTGTCGGAGCCGATCGAGCCGACATCGGTGGACAATACAGTTCGGCACCGATAGCCATCGGTGCCGGCTTAGTCAAGCCAGAATCGGCTCCAGCCGGAGCCGATCTCGACTCAGTACGAGTCGGAGCCGAGGCCGCAGGCTTAGAAACAGAAGCCTGGGCCTTGAAACTCTTGCTGGTTTCGTGGAGCCGACTTAGCCGGAGAGCCCTCTGGCTTAAGAAGGCCCCTAAGAACCAGTTTGTTATGTCTCTCCTGCAGGACTCTCTGGCTGAAGGAGTGACAAATAGCACAGGAGTCCTGCAGGTGAAGAGGGCCCAGACAATACAGGCAAGAAGTGTGACCGTCTGTCAGAGACATTTTCTGACAGCACGAGTCACACTTCTTAAAACCTGAAACCCTCTCCTTTGACATGGTGCCGAACCACAATACACACACACACCAGTCAAAAATAAATTAAATTACACAAAATACCAAGAGGTATTCTAAAAAAACACCAACACACACACCCTAACAGGGGATGGGATAGGGATAACTAAGAAAAATTAAA
Source organism: Protopterus annectens (assembly GCF_019279795.1). NCBI lineage: Eukaryota > Metazoa > Chordata > Ceratodontiformes > Protopteridae > Protopterus > Protopterus annectens. The sequence goes on along the minus strand of NC_056737.1, from coordinate 1,583,221,750 downwards.
AAGACAGGGAATTTCTGTCAGCAAGGGATAGAAATTAAATTTAAACTATCAAAAAATTAGTTTTTGACTAAAAAGGGGCTTGAAAATCACAAAGTGAAACAACTTACCAGGAGCTGGTAAAAAGAAGACCTCCCAAGCGAAGCGGCAAACGAGATCTGGGTACTTACCGCCTTGCATCATGGGATATGGGGCTGCCTCGAGCTGGTAAAAGGAGTTCTCGAGCTAAAGCAAGTGCCGAGTCGGAGCCGAGGATCGGCTCCGAACCCATCAAGCAAGAATGAAGGCGAGATTGACAACTTAACATTTATATTTTGAAGAATGTTTTGCAATTTATTACCCTAAAAGTCAAGTGGAAGATGCGTAAACTTTTTTTGCCAAATCTATCAATGACATGACTGTCATTTGAGATGGTACTGACGTAAGAAAATGTTTTCCTCTAAAGCACCTAAGAGTATGGAACTGCCACAGGTTTAGGCTAGTCCATGTTAAGGATCTCAACATTTTAGCAAGTTGGTCGCATCTTTTTCTTCCCACTTTTTGGAGACAGTACCTCCAAAGATGATTTCCTCATTTGGGGAATCTGAGGAATGCATATACCCAGATTCAGACTTATGCAATGGAGGGAAAGATTTATGAGGTATAGTACAATCTTTCTCAATTAGATTCAGAAAAATCATCTTTAGAGGAAGGAGTTCTCTATTTTAACTGGGGTGGACAAGAAGCTGGAAAAAGAAGTTGTGTCTTACCACAATGTTCCATCTGTGTTGTTCTTCTTTCATTCATCACTGATGGGTTCAGTTCCGAGCCCTCGGAACAGTCGGCCTATTACCAAGCTTGTGCCAGCCAAAAAAACTCTCGAGGTAAGTCTCTACCCAGAATGCCCTTCTCCCTGTTACCTCAGATTGAGTTTGCTAAGAAAGGGAAGTAAAGCCGAGGCCACTTCTGCGCAAGTATCCTAGGGCACCACTTAGACCCAAAACATCCCTCAGGAGCCTTTGGAGGGGGGAGGAGGGTGGGAAGTGATGAATGAAAGAATATGAACAACACAGATGGAACATTATGGTAAGACAACTTCTTTATCGGATGTTGTTCATACTCTTTCCCATTCATCACTGATGGAACAGAATCCCAAGCTCTTTTGAGGTCCATGAGTTCTTCTGGAAGAACATTCCAGAGTACCACTGAGCCGAAAGCAGCTCTCCCTCTGTAGACCAGGTCCAATTTGTAATGACTGATAAAGGTATGAGGTTTAGCCCAAGTAGCTGCTGCGCAGATGCCATCCATGGAAGCCCTGGAGTGGAATGCTATAGATGTTGCCATAGATCTAGTGGAGTGAGCTTTAACTTTTGGCATGGGTTCCTTATGCAGGGAATAGATGAAACGTATGCGGTCCCCATCTTGATAATGTAACCTTGGAAACAGCCTCTCCCATTTTGAGCCCAGAAAAAGAAATGAAAACTTGTTCAGATTTACAGATAGGTTTGGTCCTGTCTAGGTAAAATCTCAATTGTCTATGTATGTCTAAAGAGGGACGGCAATACTCTCCTCTATTGGCAAAATTTGGAAATAAACACTGGTAAATCAATGGTCTGGTTAATGAAGAATTCAGAAACAACTTTGGGAAGAAAGGATGGGTTCGTCCGAAGTGACACTCTGTCTTTATGAAAGACCAGATAGGGCCTCTTGATACACAATGTCTGCAGCTCTGAGACTCTTCTGGCAGAGGTAATGGCTACCAGGAAAAAAGATTTCCAAGACAAAAACTTTAGGTCACACTTAGCAGCAGGCTCAAAAGGTTTTTGAGTCAAAGACTGAAGGACTAGAGTGAGGTTGCATGGTTCCATGGGCTGACAGGCGGCCTGAGATGAGAGGTCCCCTTGAGGAAAGCCTTGCAAAGGCGTAAAGAAATGAGGGGTGCCATCTACAACATTGTAGAAATTGGATATTACCACTAGATGCACTCGTACCATACAGGCAGAGGCTCCATTATCAAAAAACGTACCCAAGTATCGAAGCACTGCAGTAACTGGAGCAGAATATTGGTCTAGCATGCTATCCTTGGACCAGATGGAGAACCTTTTCCAATTACTCTGGTATAGTCTTCTGGTGGATGGTTTGTGAGAGGCCAGAATGATGTCTCGAACAGGCGAGGAGAGACTAGCTTTCCTGGTGACTAATGAAAGTGGAGAAACCTAGCAGTCAGCTTAAGACTGGACAGATGTGGGTGAGTCAACCCTTGGGGGAAAGTAATCAGATCTAGCAGAGGGTCCAGAATCCATGGTGGGTATAGGAAGTGAGGCCAAAGGAAGAGTAACCAAACTTGTTGAGGCCAGAATGGGGCTATGAGGATCACCTTGCATCTCAACCGAAAAGCTTTCTTTAGAAATTGTGGGATAAAACAGGGATGGGAGGATGTCCCGTGGGCCAATCATGGATCAAAGCGTCCCTCGGTGACTCCCTCTCCGGGGGAAGTAGGGCGAAATAGCTGCTGCACTTGGTGTTTGATGGGGAAGTGAAAAGACTGCAACAAGGCTGGCCCCATTGGCTGAAGATTACAGATGCCACCTCGGGGTTGAGGGATCATTCATGGGGCATGAGGATTCATCTGCTCAGTTTGTCCACAATCACATTGGGGCTCCCCGGGATATGCATTGCTATCAGAAAGCAGTTGGAAGCTATCACCCATTGCCAAATTCTCATGGCTTCTCGACATAGGGTGTAGGACTTGGTTCCTCCTTGCTTGTTGATGTACCAGACCACTGACATGCTGTCTGATTGAACTGCAGTTGTCCTGGAAGGGAGAGCCAAATGGAAGGCCTGCAATGCTAACAGCATGGCTCTCAGCTCCAGAACACTGATATGCAGGTGGACCATGTGCCTTGGACAGTCTTTCCCTGGAAATGGCCCCCCACCCGATCAGGGAAGCATCCGTGGTCACAATGGTTGTGGGCTGGGGAGTTTGAAACTGATGATTCCAAAGCTCTGTGTCTGGCCTCATCCACCAAAGCAGGTTCTGTTTGCAGGAGTTGGTTATTCGAATCTGGTAATTGAGGTGGTGATAGTTTCAAATCTGGTAATTGAGGTGGTGATAGTTTGGGAACCACTGACACAGATGGAGCCATTGCAGAATCTGCATATGTAACTTTGCTAGAGGCACTACTGGAATTGATGCAGCCATAGAACCTACGGCCTGAAGAACTTCCCTTGCAGAGACGGTTTGAGATGGTATCACCCACAGTTGAAGCCTCAATCGATGGAGTCTGTGAATTGGGAGTGATACCAGACAGGACTGAGTACTGAACACTGCTCCAATGAACTCTGTTATGCAGGGATAAGGTTTAATTTCTCCCAATGTATCATTATTCCCAACAGTTTTGCCAGAGAAAGAGTATACTGCAGTCCTGTTACCAGAAGATGGTCGGTAAGTAGCCAGTTGTCTAGAAATGGAAACACCCAGAATCCTTTTAGTCTCAAGTGAGCTATTACCACTGCCATGCATTTCGTGAACACTTGGAGGGCTGTAGAGAGAGCGAAATGCAGGGCACGGAATTGGTAATGACTGGCTCCTAGCCGAAAGCGAAGCAGACTCCTGGAGCATTTGTCCATCTTGATGTTGTAATACGCATCCCCGAGATCTATACAGCACATCCAATTGCCTTCTCTTAAAAAGGGGAGGATGGACTAAACCGTGACCATCTGGAATTTGGTTTGGGGGACAGACTTGTTTAAAGTGCTGAAATCCAAAATGGGTCTCCAGTCCCCTTGTCTTTTTTGGCACCAAAAAGAATCTAGAGTAAAATCTGGATCTGCGCTGGTCTGGTGGGACTGGTTGGATGACACTTTTTTGAGACAGCTTTATAATTTCTGAAGCTGCTTCTTCCCTTTGACTGGGTGGAACATCTGGAAGTTTTCTTGGAAATTTTGGCTGACAAGAAAGGGGACTGATGTAACCTCTGGTGATAATGTTCTGCACCCGATTGGTGGTGATAGATTGCCAGGCAGCTTGGTGCAGAGAGAAACGACCCCTGATTGCTTCCAGAGGTAAGCAATTGGGCCGCCCCTCAGGAGCGCTGATAATGCTGTCCAGAGAGAGAGTCCCTGGAGCCTTGATTACGAGGATCCCCTCTGCCTCTGGGAGTATCACCATGTGCGGCACGGAAAGGGCCCTGAGATTTCTTATGCCACATTTTCCCAGTCCTCTGATTCCTGGAGAAGGCACATTGAAGGTTGGAAAACTGTAGGTCTACGGCAGACAGGGTTTTTTCATCTTGCTCTCACCTGGCTAGCGTGTCCTTCACTTTGGAGCCAAAAAAGGACGAAGCTTTGACAGGAGCATTCAGAAAGGAAGACTTGAAGGGATCAGCGAGGTCACAAATGCGCATCCAGGCATGACGCCTCAATTCCCAAACCCACTGCTCTAGCCGCCCCTTCAGTCATGTTTGACGGCAACCTCATGGACGAGTTGGAAACTGATGCCAGGGTTGTGAGCTGCGAGGCCACTTTGTTCCTGACGTCATCAGACAACTGTCCTGCCACATCTCAGAGATTTCAGAGATAAAGTCCCTCTGGAGCCTCGGAAAATGTGTCAAATAATTCAGGGACCGTATGGCAAAGGTCCTTGATGCAAAAACACGCTTCCCAAGTCTGTTCACCACCCGGGACTCCCTGTTGGGTGGGTGGACAGCAGGACTTTCCTCAGCCAAGTCCTTTTTTGTGGCCGCTGCCACCACCATAGCATCAACTGGTAACCCTTTGGACCAATGCGGGTTCTCCTCAGGAAGGGAAAGAATTCTGTCTGCTCTCAGAGGGATCACCTCAATGGAATCAGGGTTCTTACAAGCACACTGCATGATGAGCTCGTCTGCAGGTGGGGTCAAGCAAGCGGTAGAAGGCCAGGCGAGAAAAGCCTGCAGAAACACAGACTCCACAGATGAAGGGTTAGAGAGCTTCCAGTCGCATCTCTGCTTTAACATCTCCAAGATGTCTCCTAAGGAAACATCAGGAGGTGACCGTGGGGACCCTTCAACATTACCGTAATCCGTGTCTTCCTTTAAGGACTTCTCGGGTGAGTCCATGTGCTTCCTCTTGCAAATCTTCTTTTGATGGGGCTCCCCAGTGGGGGTCTCCGAGGAGGATGTGGAAGAGTGGTACCCTGAATAGGGGTGTCCTGTGATAGCTGTAGCTCAGGGGGTGAAAACTGGGGTTCCGACATCAAAGGAGTGCTGCCAGAAGCAAGAGCCCTCTCCATCGTGCAGAAGGCAGGCCCGCCCAAAGAGGGATGGGAGCCCAGAAATGAGAAAGACAACCTCGGGACTGGGGCTACATCCTGCTCCGACGAACCCACCCCCACGGATGGAGCCTCAAGCAGGATCGGCACAGACGCAGCCATCGGTGCCAAGGATGGAACCAAAGAGAGGGGCGGCTCCGTACCCCGGGCCGACGCGCCCATCCCCCCAATCCCAAGACTGAGGAAGGACCGGTTTAGCAGGGACCAAAGGGACAAACTCTGAGCAGGAATGAGACGCACCGTAGGTGCCAAGGTGATGGGTTCCAAGAAGAAGTCAGAGCAGAAGGCTTCAGAACAGAGATGGTTAAAGGAGTATAAGATGGAGTCGATGGATAAATTAACCCAAGTCCTGCAGGTGGATGGGTCTTAGAAAGTGAGGGAATCCTCCTGGCTTAACAGCTGGTCTACAAGAAGCACCACATTGTGTTCTAAAAGGCTCCTGATGGATCTCGTGGATACTCCAGATGGAGAGTCAGAACATTCGAGGAATGGGCTAGAAGCTTGGCCCAGAAATTGAGCTACGGAGGGGGAGTATCGGGTCCATAGTGCAAGGTCTGCCAGCAATGAAGTCTCTAGTTTTGAGACCAGAAGTAGAGGAGTCAAATCCAATGAGGTCGGTACAACGCTCGGTGCCAAAGTGGCATTTGGAGCTGAAACTGTCGGTTCCAAAATGTAAACTAATGGTGTAGTCAAAGGTGTGCCCTGAGCCGAAGTGGCTACAGGTGCCGAAGTCGAAATAGGCTTAGTAAGGTCTATGATCAGTGCCAGAGGCAGGACCTGTGCCAAAACAGGCGTCGGTATCGAAGGTTTTTGAGATGGTCAGAGCCAAAGAGGCAGATTTATGCTCAGACGATAACTTGGGGACATTTGCTTTCCCAGGCTTGCTCTGATCACCTGGTGGTGAAGGAGGAACAGAGTGGGATCTCGTCTTGTCCTCAGAAGGAAGTAAGGCCTCTGAGAAGGGAGACTTGAGTAACCCTTTCAGAATGAGTTTATTTTTGCACTCCTTAAGAACACGTTGGCTGAAATTCTGACAAATGTCACATGGAGACTGTACCGAAAGGTGTGCCACTCCCAAACAGTATACACAGTCATCATGAGAATCACTGTTAGGTTAACTTGCCCTTACAAGAAGTACAATGCTTAAAAACTGAAGTACTCTTCTTAACCAACATCTTCATAGAAACGCACCACAGGATAACTGTATAATCCAACTACAAAGAAATCAACTCAGTTCAAAAAAATCACAAATATAACAATACACTGGTATATAAGAGAAGGGAAACACCTGAATAAAGTTTAAAGCTAACAGGTTAAACAAGAGAACCAATACAAACTATGGTATTGAAGAAATACCACGAGGGTAAGGGAAGAAAGGCCGTACCAACAATGGTACTTGAGAGTTTACCAATGGTAACAACGGGTAGAGAGGAAAGAATAAGGTTAGACAGAAGAAATGATACTAAAAATACTAATCGCTTAATAAAATATAGAGGTACCCAAACATTTTTACACAAATATCAAAAAGATTTCACTTAGCTGAGAGCTCTGCTGAAACATGGCTTTACGGCTATGCAGCAAACCAGATCTGGGGTAACAGAGAGAAGGGCATTCTGGGTAGACTTAGCTCGAGCTTTTTGGCTGGCGCAAGCTTGGTAACAGGCCGAGGGCTCAGAACCGAACCCATCAGTGATGAATGCAAAGAAGATTAACATCAGATATGTTTTAAGGGACTGCATGTCTTTAAAAACGTTCTGTTCAAAATTAAAACTACTCCTTGTGGGACCAATTTTAAAACAGTAAGAACAGGAGACTGGTGCTTTGTTTTCCTGATGTACTTCTTTGGAGTCCTAAGGCATCTTTGGTGATGTTTAGCCTTCAAACAAGATACACTGTGGTTCCACTCCCAGAGAGTTCCACATGTTTTGAAGGGATGTGTGACATTCCCAATCCATAACAGCTTCTGGAGTGGACATGCTAGGAGGCCCAACTGCCCAACGGTTGTGTAAGTACCTCAGTAGTCAGTCTCAGACTGCAGAACAGAGGTGGATGCTTGAGGTCTATTACTCATCTCTTTAGTCAACTTGTTTTTCTTTGTTGGCTTTGGGGGGTTGTCCACTGCATGGGGAATCAGACTTGGCTGCTCACTCCAAAACTCTCAGATATTTATTTTCAAGAAGAAAAATTAAGGGAGTTGAGCCTACTCTTCACTGTTTTTGATGCATATGACAGACTGATCTCATATGACCTAAAAAGAAGTTATGTTCTTACCATAACGTTCCATGCGAGTTGTTCATCTCGCCTTTGTTCTTACACACGGGTTCAGAGCCGATCCCTCGGCTCCGAGTCGGCCACATTCCAATCTCTGAGTCTAAGAGAAGCTCGAGGCACAGTCCCTATCCCATGATCACCTGCTGCTAACCCTCAGATCTAGTTTGCAAAGAAACCAGACAACAAAATGTACCTGCCTACACATGCATACGCACCAAAATTACCTATACACGTATATACCTAAAAGGTAATGATAGATTCAGGCAAATATGTTATACCTGACTGACTACGCACGCATACATAGGCACAGGCAGTCACAGAGAACCATGAGAAAGACAACCAGCCACGAGTCATACCTGTTCCTCCAGAACACGGAGGGGGAAGGAGGGCGGGAGTGTAAGAACAAAGGCGAGATGAACAACTCACATGGAACGTTATGGTAAGAACATAACTTCTTTATGTGAAGTTGTTTGATCTCACCATTTGTTCTTACACACGGGTAGCGTCCCCAGCACCCTAAACCCCAGGTGGCTCACGGGAGAACATTCCTGAGAACAGTGGAACCAAAGGAAGCCCTGTCCACTTTGTAATGAGTAATAAAGGTATGAGGTTTGGCCCAGGTAGCCGCACCACAAATGGTATCTATAGGTAAACGAGTCGTATGTGCCAGAGAAGTAGAAACAGCCCTAGTAGAATGAGCTTTAACTTTGAGGGGAGTAGGCTGATTTGAAGATGAATAAACAAAGTTTATGCAGTCTGAAAGCCATTTGGATAGCGTGATTTTTGTAACTGCAAGTCCTTTCTTACTATCTGCATAAGACACAAATAGTTGGTCCAATTTTCTGAACTCTCTTGTTCTGTCCAGGTAAAATCTCAGTTGTCTGTGTACGTCCAATTTGTGAAGCATGTATTCCATCTTTTTGGTATGGTTCCTGAAAAAGGTGGGAAGTTCTATGGACTGATTAAGATTCGATTCTGAGCAGACTTTTGGTAGAAAGGACGGATTAGTACGCAAGGTGACCCTGTCTGGATGAAATATCAGATATGGTGGTCTCATTGACCGTGCCTGTAGCTCCAAAACTCTGCGGGCCGAAGTGATTGCCAGCAGAAATAGGGTTTTCCAAGAAAGATATTTCAGTGGGCATGACGAAGCTGGCTCAAACGGCGATAGCATGAGTTGGGATAGCATCAGGTTTAAATTCCAAGGAAAAACTGGGCTCCGAATACGTGGTCGGAGATAAGTTCCCTTCATGAAAGCCCTACAAAGTCTGTGCGACATAATTGTGGCGCCTCCTCCACCCACATGAAAATTAGATATGGCAGCCAGCTGTACCCTTATGGTGGATGTTGAAGCCCCCTGGTGAAAGAGAGTAGATAGAAATTCTAGAATCTTCTGAATAGGAGCAACCAAGGGATCTAAACCTTGTTTGGAGGCCCAACACACGAAACATTTCCACTTGCTCTTATACAATTTTCTAGTGGAGGATTTGTGGGAAGAAATCAGAATATGTTGTACTGCTGGAGACAAAAGATCTGACCTGGCTAAGCTGGGAAGTGGAGCAGCCATGCTGTCAATTTGAGGGACGAAGGAGAGGGGTGAAGAACTCCTGACGAGTGGGTCAGCAGGTCTGGCACTGGGTCCAGAGCCCAAGGTTCCTCTATTTGGTGAGCTTAGCTTGGAGGAAGGGGAACCAGATTTGTCGAGGCCAGAATGGTGCTATCAAGATGATCGTCCTTTCCAGACCTTTGGCTTTCTGTAGAAATTTTGGGATTAGTGGAACAGGAGGGAAGGCATATAGGAGACCCAGGGGCCAATCGTGTACAAGTGCGTCCCTGGGGTCGCCCCCCCGGAGGGGGAAGTAGGGCGAAATAGCTTCTGCGTTTGGCATTCAAGGGGGATGCAAAAAGGTCGCAGCAAGGCTGGCCCCATCTGCGGAAAATCCTTTCCGCTACTTGATTTTTGAGGGACCACTCGTGAGGCAGCAGGATGGCTCTGCTCAACCTGTCCGCTATTACATTGGATGTCCCCGGGATGTGCGTTGCTATGAGAAAGCGTCCGGTGGACACAGCCCATTGCCAGATCCTCAGGGCCTCTCTGCATAAGGGGTAAGACCTGGTTTCTCCTTGCTTGTTTATGTACCAGACCACTGACATGTTATCTGAATTGCAACTGTTCCCAGAGGTAAGTAGTCGTGAAAGTGTTGCAACGCTAGGAACACTGCTCTTAACTCTAGGACATTGATGTGCAGTTTGTACTCCATTTCCGACTACTCGCCTTGAACTGTTCTCCCCTGAAAAAGTCCCCCCCACTCTATCAGGGAAGCGTCCGTGGTCACTGTGGCTATGGGAGGAGAAAGAACAAATGGGCGGCCTATCGTAAGTTCGTGACTGTTCATCCACCATTGAAGATCCCGTTGGCAAGATTCCATGAGTAGGATGTTGTGTGACAATAGTAGCTGTTGGTAAGACCACTGTGTGAAGAGTAGCCACTGGAGGATCCTCATGTGCATTCTCCCTAGGGGGACCGCAATAAGGGCTGCTGCCATCATGCCTAAAACTTTCAAAACCTGTGCGGCTGGGACACTCTTGTTTTCTAGGAGAATCGAAATCTGTTCTCTCAGGGCTGAGACTGTTGACTGGGGAAGTCTGATCAGGGATAAGGTAGTGTCTAATTCCGCTCCTATGAAAGATATATGCTGAGGGCGATAAGACTGATTTTTCGAAGTTCAGAGTTATGCCTAAATGGGAACAGAGATTGATTGTATAGTCCCTGGCTTGCAATAGGTAACGCCTGGTGGTGGCGGTTAGGAGCCAGTCGTCTCAGGTGGGATGCCACTACTGCCATACACTTGGTGAACACCCTGGGGGCTGAGGTGAGGCCAAAGGGCAGAGCTCGAAACTGAAAATGACTGGCTCCCAGCTGGAAGCGCAGGTGATCTCTGGATGGCCTGGCCATTTTTATGTGGTAGTACACATCCTTGAGATCTATAAAGCACATCCAATCTTTTGTTTGAAGAAACGGAAGGATCGATTGTAGCGTGACCATCCAGAATTTTTCCTTCTTCACGAAGGTATTGAGTTTGCTGAAGACCAGTATTGGCCTCCAGTCCCCTGTTTTCTTTGGAACTAAAAAGAACCTTGAGTAAGTTCCGGATCCTATTTGGTCTGCCGGGACTGGCTGGATAACTTTTTTCTAACAGCCTTTGTATTTGTATGGCTGCCTGATCCCTCAGATTGGGTGGAACATCTAGGAATCTTTTTTGGATGGGGGGATTGTTTAAGAATGGGATGATGTATCCTCTGGTTATTATGCTTTTTCTCAGGAATCTGAAGTGAGTTTTAGCCAGGCCTCTGGGTATAAAGCCAAGTGACACCCGACTGCCTCCAGAACAGGGCAGCCGGGCCTCCACTCAGGAGTGCTGGAAGGGCTTACCAGGGATGCTATCCCTATCGCCCTGGTTCTGCGGACCCCCTCTGCCACCTGGGTGGCGTCTTCCATTCCTTCCCCCTCCTCTGCCTCTGGAGGGGGTTTCACTAGGTGTGGATTGGAAAGCCCCCTGAGTCTTCCAGAACCACATTTTTCCACCTCTTTGCCCTTTGGGGTATGGCCTAGAAGGGGCAGAAAAACGGACCCCTACGGCAGACAGGGTCTTTCCTTCTTGCTCACACCTAGTGAGCGCCTCCTTCACTTTGGGCCCAAACAAGGAGGAGCCATCAAAAGGGGCATTAGTAAAGGAAGACTTAAAGGCTTCAGCAAAGGAGCATAGGCGCATCCAGGATCGTCTCCTCAGAGTGATTGCTGAAGCTGCAGCCCTACTCGATCCTTCGGCTGCATATGAAATGAGCCGCATGGATGAGTTAACGATAGAGTTTAGGGTATTGAGCTGTGCTGTCACCTTGTCTGAGACAGCAGCATCTGTGGTACCCTGTAGAGTATCTCCCAATTCTCTGAGGAGATCTCTCTGAAGAAGGGTAAAATGAGTGAGGTAGTTCAGCGAGCGCATGGAAAAAGTCGCTGAACTAAAAATGCGCTTCCCGTACCTGTCCATCGTCCTGGAGTCTTTGTTAGGAGGATGAACAGAGGAAGATGCTTCAGATATTTTTAAGCTCAAAATAGCAAATACAACTATATGTATAAAGTATACAAAACTACCACTAACACACACTATAATAACTTTCAGTTAACTGGTGAAAAGAAAAGGAATTATCAGTAAAAAATTCTGACAGAGCCCTGACAGAAAAAAGGAAAAATGGCCTAAGGCTTAGGAGCAGCCGCTCCCACAACAATCTAACACTAATTTAAAACAACACACACACCAACACTACACTAATACTAGTACTATGTAAACCTAATAATAAAACTCAACAATTCTATTTTAGTAAGATATATATATATATATATATATATATATATATATATATATATATATATATATGAAAAAATATGAAAAATACCGGCCCGAGCTCTCACTCAACGAGATCTGTTGCAGTGGCAAACTAGATCTGAGGGTTAGCAGCAGGGGATCATGGGATAGGGACTGTACCTCGAGCTTCTCTTAGACGCAGAGCTTGGAATGTGGCCGACTCGGAGCCGAGGGATCGGCTTCGAACCCATGTGTAAGAACAAACGGCGAGCTCAAACAACTTCACATTGTCATGTTCTTTACCTGGGTGTATGTGTGTTAGGGCTGGGAATGCATGTATTTATATAGAATTTGTCTTCCACTTAAACATTTGCCCTTGTCTGACAGACATGAGAATTTTCTGAATACTCAAGAGGAAAAGGTATCAAATGGGGTACTTATCTGCAGGATGTTGCAGCTAAAGTCAACTACCAGTAGTGAAACTGATGAGCTGAAGAATGTCTGGATAGGAAAACTAAAGGCAAGAAATTATTGTGGATTTGTGCACCTGTACATCCCTTTTGTAGCAGCATATTTTGATGTGCTAAGGGCAGATGTACAATGCATAAAGGAAAAGCCTGAAGCTTTGCAAACTGGTTGGACGTACGGTATCCTTGGCAAAAAACTACCTATATTGTAATGCTACTGGAAAAGGGATCAAATTAACATCATCAGCTTTTTTTAGACTATGCCTATTGTTTTGAACAAGCACAGGTGCTCTTTTGTTCTGGGTCACATCGTATGCGACTCATCCAGAATATCCAAGGATCAATAAAACATGCAAGTTTGTCACCTTGAAATCTTTAAATTATGCTTGGATCCATAAGGCACAGCACCTCCAAACTACATCCAAAGCAAATGTCCACAGAGTCGTCAATAATGCTGTAAGTATATTTTGCAATATGGCCACTTCATTTGTGAACATCTTGTCTACTACTCCTGATAGGGAGACACTTTTAAAGCGCACAAAACTATGTGGTTCAAAAGAACCATCAAGTAGCATTGTTGTACAGGTGAGGAAGACACTGAGTACTTTAGGACTGTGGCTAAAAGGTCTCAACTCAATTTCTCTTGGGAGAAGGACAATTTCCATCCAAATTATGCAACTGCAAACTTTCAAAAGACTTATCAATTTCCAAAAAATAAATATCCTTTGGAGGAAAACTATCAGATAAAAGTATCAATGTTATCAGGTTTAACTTTATATTAGTACAAGTTCATTGCTAATGCCCATGCGCCTTCACACGGAGCTTGTGAAAACAAAGAAATTGACACCTCTCCCTCATTTTTTAAACAGACATTGACTTGTCCTACTGAGATTTTACTGCTGAATGCTCAGTTTCTATCCAGATATTACTTCATTTCCCAGTCAAAAAGTACAGTTTTGTACCTACCATAAATGTAGATGTTCGAAGATCCACATTGCTGCAGTCCTTACACTTGGGTAGTCCGCTGTCCTCGGTCGGCCCGAATATCAAAGTATTAGGCTGACGTCGGTCAAGGCGCTTGACTGACATCAGAACGTCAGGGTACAAATGCGCATGACCGACGTCATATCCTCAGTCTTTTCTTGCCCCAGATGTCAGAAGACCCTAAAAAGAAAGGTCAAAACCAAAAGACAGCAAAAAACAACCAGCCACCCTTGCACTAATCATATGTACAATATATACAATATCTACAATTTTCACAACCCAAACCACACAACCGCCTCTAAGTACAGAGGGGAAGGAGGGAGGGTAAATTGGACTGCAGCAATGTGGATCTTCGAACATCTACATTTATGGTAGGTACAAAACTGTACTATGTTCTTCATCTCACATTGCTGCAGTCCTTACACTTGGGTAGAATCCCAAAGCAGAGGTAAGGGAGGATGGCAAAACTATAAAGCATTAGGAGCTGCCAAAATGCCCTGTAAAATTGCAGTGGCAAAACCAGCCCTAGATTTAGAGTAAAGTGGAAGGTGGTAATGCTTAGAGAAAGTATGCACTGAACTCCAAGTAGCTGCCTCCAAAATATCTTTAGTTGCCACCCCCCTTAAAAAAGCTGTAGAAGTGGCAGTAGCCCTAGTGGAATGAGGCCTAATCCCAGCTGAAATCTCCTTACCATGATGGGAATAACAGAAAGCAATACAAAACCCAATCCACTTAGAAATGGTTTGTTTTGACACAGGCTTGCCCTGAGAACCCAAAGCAAATGAAACAAATAACTGCTGAGACTGCCTGAACCCTTTAGTTCTGCTCAAATAATATCGCAACTGCCTGTGTAAATCCAAAGTGTGCAAAATCTTTTCCCCTTTATTTTGGGGGTTTGCATAAAAAGTAGGCAAATGAATAGTTTGGTTTAAAGCCACACTAGAAACCACTTTAGGCATAAAGGAAGGATTAGTACGCAAAAATACCCTATCCTTATGGAAAATTAAGAAAGGCTCAACCGCCATAAGGGCCTGTAATTCAGAAACCCTTCTCGCAGAGGTAATGGCCAACAAAAAAGCAGTCTTCCATGACAAATATTTCAACTCGGCAGTAGCTGCAGGCTCAAAAGGTTGTAGAGTGAGTTTCTCCAACACAAAATTGAGATCCCAAGCAGGAGTAGGAGCTCTACGTGGGGGTCTTATATTCTTTGCCCCTCTAAGGAATTGCTTAAACAAAGGATGAGAAAACAATGGTGGGTCACAGTCATAGTGAGCAGAAATTGCTGCAGCATGAACCTTAATAGAAGAGAAGGACAAACCTTTGTCCAGTAACTCAGTAAGATATTGAAGAGCCACACTTAAATTAGGCTTAGAAACATCAAAATCCTTTGCTGTACTCCAAAATAAAAATCTCTTCCATTTATCTGCGTACACTTTCCTTGTACTAGGCCTTCTGGCCTCCAAAATAACATTCAAAACTTGCTGTGGAAGCTGAGACCCTCCAGGGTTTAAAACAGAATATGCCAGGCTGTTAGATGTAGAGAGTGAAGTTTGACATTGAGTAAATGACTGTTCTCCTGAGACAGCAGGTGTGGAATTGAAGGCAAAGGCCATGGAGGCTCCCGTACCAGACTTCTCAGTAATGGGTACCAGTGCTGTCGAGGCCAATCTGGAGCTATTAAAATCATCTTTGGCTTGTCCTGTCTGACCTTCATGAGTACCTTTGCGAGGAGAGGCAGAGGTGGAAAGGCATACACATGAAGAGTGCTCCACTTGAATGAAAGAGCATCCACTTTCCAAGCTGTGGGATGAAACCTTTTTGTGCAAAACTTTGGCAGCTGGTAGTTTAGTGGAGAAGCGAACAGATCTATGTCTGGAGTTCCCCATAACACTGTCAATTTCTGAAATACATGAGGATCCAATTTCCACTCGTGGGGATCCATAATTTGTCTGCTCAACACATCTGCTAAGGAGTTCTGTGCTCCCGGCAGAAACCTTGCCTGAAGATTCAGCTGTAAACTGAGAGCAGTCTCCCACAAAATCATTGCTTGTCTGCATAGAGGATAAGAATGCGTTCCCCTTGCTTGTTGATGTACCACATGACAGTTGTGTTGTCTGTTAGAACCAACACCTGCCCTGGAAGAAGTAAATCCTTGAAAGCTATTAATGCAAATTGGACTGCTAACATCTCCTTCAGGTTGATATGTAGATGTTGAAGTCTGGCAGGCCACGTGTCTTGTACCCACTTTCCATTTAGATGAGCTCCCCAAGCTTTGTCTGAGGCATCTGTCGTTAGAATCTGAATCGCCTCTGGTCGGGTCACAGAGAGTCCCTTGTTTAGGTGACATTCCTGAGCCCACCACAAAAACTCCTTTTGAATGCAAGGTATTATCTGAATGACAGTGTCCATATCTTGGCAGTGCTGTGTCCATACATTTTTGAGATACCATTGTAGCTTCCTCATATGCAGTTTGGCATTGGGAAGCACCAGAATACAAGATGCCATGAACCCCAAGGCTTGAAGGACTGTCCTTGCAGTCAGCCTGGACTGATGAGACAATTGATGGAAGTAAAGAGAAAGATTCTTTTGTTTGTCCAGGGTCAAAAAGGCCATCTGAGACGCTGTATTCAGTCTCACACCCAGAAAGCACATGTCCTTAGAGGGTACTAGACTGGACTTTATTTCATTCACAGAATACCCCAGGCATCTTAGCACTGCTATCACATACTGTAAATGATGAAGAAGTTCGTCCTTTTCTTGGGCCAGAATCAGGCAATCGTCCAAATAAGGATAGATCTGTATTCCTCTTAGCCTGAAGAAAGCTATCACTGGAGCCAGAACTTTCGTGAACACTCTGGGCGCAGTAGATAAGCCAAAGGGCAATGCAGAGAACTGATAATGAGAAGTCCCAGCCCGAAAACGCAGATACTTCCTGCAACTGAGCCTGATAGGAACATGAAGGTAAGCCTCCTTGAGATCCAGAGTCACCATCCAGTGATCTTTGCCCAGCAGAGGTAAAAGCTGTTGTAACGTCAACATTTTGAACTTGGGAATGTCCAGATATGTGTTGAGGATAGATAAATCCAAAATTGGTCTCCACGTGTTCCCCTTCTTTGGTACTAGGAACAGGCGAGAATAAAATCCTAGACCCACTTCTGGTAGAGGGACCGGTTGTATGGCCCCTATTTGAAGTAGCAGAGAAATTTGTTTGAGAGCCTCTAGTCTTTGCTGAGGAGGAACGTCTGGCATGCCTTTGAAAGGAGGCAAGGTATGGAAATAAAACTTGTAACCTTGGTGTATGATATCCAATACCCATCTGTCTTGAGTAATCAAACTCCAATTTTCCTTGAAGAGTGCCAACCTTCCTCCCAAAGGTGCTGCCAGGCAAGAAGAATCTGGCAGCTGAAAAGGTAGGTCATTGGGCCTGTTTACGAAAGGACTGGCCCCTGCCTTCACCCGAAGACTGTGCAGGTGAACTCCCCGTTCTAGGTCTGAAGGAACTCTGAGCTCTGCCCCTACCACGTCTAGATCTACCCCTAGACTGAGAATCATAAGAAGGATACGTCCACCCCTTAGCAGGCCAATTCCTACTAAACTTCGGAGGCTGAACTTGCAAAAAATCTTTAACAGCCTGCATAGACTTAGCCTTGTCCTCCATTTTCTTCAAGACTGACTCCACAGGTGAACCAAACAACACATCAGACTGTAAAGGAGCATCCAAAATCCTTGTCTTAACATGGTCAGATAAATTCTGATCCCTCAGCCAGGCGTGCCTGCGAAGAACTGAACCAGTGGCAGCCACCCTAGACGAGGCCTGTACAGCATCAAAACCACATTGTAAAGAATGCTTACCCACCTGTTCCGAGACATGTACCAAATCTTGTAATTCTTTACACTCAATGCCTTCCGCCAGAGCATCTACCTTAGACTTCAATTGAGAAAGAAGATAGTTTTGATATTTCAACATGTGAAACTGGCAATTCAAAGCCCTCATAGCTAAGGTGGAAGAAGTATAGACTTTCTTTCCCCATCTATCCAAAGCTCTGGCCTCTTTATCTGGAGGAACCGGATTTTTTACAACAGAGGCCTTGACACCCTTAGGTCCCTGACTAACAGTTTCTGGGTCCGCCCTAGGACTCTTATAAAGATATTTATGAGCCTCAGGCACCCTGTAATACCTATCCGGTTTAACAGGAGCAGGAGGCAAAGAATCAGGATTAAGTGAAGCCTCTGCAAACACATCCTCCACAACATCCAGAACCGGTGGTATAGCCAAAGGCCTATGCTGGGGTAAAAGCAAAAACTCCCTAAGCCTTTTCCTGGAATCAGAGAAGTCCTGACCTTCCCACTTAAAATGTTCCCTCATGGAATGAAGAGTCTCTGAAAAAGAAAAATCCTCTGGAGGAGAAGCAGGAGTCGTTGAATCATCTGCATCAGAATCAGAATAAGGAGAGTACTCCTGCAAATCTTCAGTCGAAGACTCTGAAACATCCAAAGCCTGCTCAAAACTCCCCAACTCTGGTTCCACCCTAGGCCTCTTATCAGGAGGGGGCAAAGAACCTCTAATCAAAGTAATTAAATCTTCTGCCATTTTAAGCATGTGCTTCTTGGGCACAGATCCTGTAGAACTAGGAGTGACACCAACAGAAGCTAGACCTGGCCTGCCTCTGGGAGAAGCCTTGGAAACAGAAGGAGAGGGCCTAACCACCCTAGGAAGGGAGGGAAGTACAGTAACCTGAGAAGCCCCTTCAGCCTGACCTGCCTCCTGAGAGGCCACATCCTGCAATATCAAAGTCTCCCCCTGGGACTCCAGAGAAGCCTCCGGGCGAACCACGGTTCCACTGACGCCTCTAAAGAACCGGCGTCCGGTACGGACGACTCTTCTTGCCTGGGTTTAGTTGCTTTGTCTTTGCGCTTCTTCGAAGAAGCGGGCGTCGGAGCATCCAACGGCATATTATAATTGCACCGCTTCCCGAAGACCAACCTGGCACAATCTAACCTTCGCTTAATAGTGCGCTTATTGAACCTAGCACAAAGCGACACCCAACAATGTCGTGCTCAGGTCCCAAACAAGGAATACACAAAGTATGATAATCCCTATGCGGTATCTGCTTCCCACAAGAAATACAGTTATTCACTTTTTCTGACATCCGGTAAACCACTGAGGCAAGAAAAAACTAAAATATTCCCCAACGGGGTACTTAGCCAACTTTGACTCGGTCTGAAACTCCGAATTCGAAAAATTTCAGAACGCCAAACGGCACTTGCAACGCTGCTTCTGCATCGGACCATGCGGCAAAAAAGACTGAGGATATGACGTCGGTCATGCGCATTTGTACCCTGACGTTCTGATGTCAGTCTTAAGCGCCTTGACCGACGTCAGCCTAATACTTTGATATTCGGGCCGACCGAGGACAGCGGACTACCCAAGTGTAAGGACTGCAGCAATGTGAGATGAAGAACATCTGTCTGCACTGGATGACAGGATTTTAATATTTTTGTTCCCACGATCGAATTAAACTCTCCCATCACCGAATTTCATGGGCCTGTTTTTAACTTGCTCACATTAGTGACATACAAAAATTTAAACTACCATAAATCAATGGAAACATTTTCAGAATGGTCGCCTTTGCAAAGGGCCTACAACAAATGGTCAGTTCTGTTTTAGGTTACTGTATAATTTTCCTCCTCAGGCCCTCCAGTGAAAATGGGTCTGGAATACATGGGCAACAGTCATTAAAACACAAATATTCCTGATGATGCATTTCTCATTGCAGCTACTGGGCAAAATTTTATTACACTCTCCAGAGATTTAGCTCATATCACAGAACAGTAACATTCTGCTCAGTGGGTCCTATATGGCACCAATATGGAAAGAAATACTTTCATTACAAAACCCTCCAAGTCAACAGAAATACTTGGGAAAATTACCTTTCTGACAGTCCAAACTTTATTTGAAGTTGTTCATCTGAGTTGTTTCCTAGACAAATTTTTCTTAACACATTTTTGCATTCATAAAAATCCTACAATCATTCTAACACACATGCAGAAAAAAACAGGTAAAAATTCTTGCTGACCTAAAGTATTCCAAGGATGACAGCACTTCAGCAATCCCTTCCAGTGCTCACAGGTGAATAAAAAACAAAAGCAGTTCCCTCTCTCCAAGGCATGATGATTCTCAATTCTTTAAAAGCTATGCACAAAGCCTGTATGGTGTCCACTGTTTTCATTGACAGTTTTAATGCTAATAACCAGTTAAATATGACAGGACACACCTTGACAGGACCCTACTGGCTGGATGCATCTTTTCCACTTATCAGAATTTGGTTATTGCCCCCTCCAAAGATCCTGCTATTAGGGAAAACCATGCAATACTGATAACTATGTAAAGGTGCCTCTATACCCAGGTCATCCATTTGTCATTACAGAGCACCACCCAGCAATCCAAAAAGATTTGACACTTACATGGTTACAAAAACACAAAAGTATATACTCGCCTGCCTTGCAGTATAATTTCAGCAGTAAAGGATGATGAAACAAATTCATCCACAGAGGGATAGGGGAAAGAATTTCTGGCACACCAAGGAAGGTCTTTTGACATTGTACATTACAAATGAGCATCAGATGATCTAGGACAGGGCAGGACCTTCCTTGATGTGTTTTTGGGCTGGGATACCACTGCAGAAGCAACCTTTGAATCAAACATGCAAAACAAGGTTGAAATTTGAAGTGCAGAAATACCAATATAGGCCCATTTTGTGGAGTCAGAGAAGACAAAAAAGAAAATTATGTGCTTACCATAATGACAAATCCCTGTTGTCTGTCAACATCTGGTTCAACCTGTGGGTTATCAGATCCAAAAAAAGTGGAACACTGCCAACAGATCCACTAGCCACCAGGGTATAGTATCCAACACAAAGTTTATTCTGGTACCCCAGCTTTTCACCTTCTGTGGAATATCAGATCTAACTCAGATCTGACACCTGCCAATTCATTCAGACTTCTACCTTGACGAGCTGTCTCCCTTAACAAGCCCCTATTCCTCTTCCTCAGACAGAGTTCTCCCTTTGTAAGCCAACATCTAATCTACAATAAACTTCCCAAAATAAGAAGGATGTGGGATTCCAAGAATAAAGGACTACCCTCCATTATTTGGTCATCTTGGATAAAAAAGTTTGCCATAACAAACCAAGGAGAGGACTGGAGTCAAACTAGATGTAGAGAGACAACAAGGATCCATCGTTAGGGTACGTACATAACTTTTGTACCAGGTGTCTGCTCTGCCAGGCTTCAACCTGTGGGAAAGTCTCCAACCATGTACAAGTCCTCATGAGGAACTAAGGAAGGCTACTCCACAATGCAGTGGAACCAAAATAAGTCCTGGATCTTGATTGAATATCCAGCTTATAATGGGAAGCAAAAGTGTGACGACCTATCCAAGTTGTAGCTGCACAAACTTCATCTGGTGATACTCAAGTGAGCTGTGGAAGTAGCAAAAGCTGACAGAATGACCCCTAGTCTTGTATGGCAGGGTCTTGTCTCTCAATGAATATGCAAATAAAATACAGTGAAAACCACATGAATAGTCGCTACAAATAAAGGCCCTGTTAAGGTCCAAATAAAAACTCAACTGCCAATGCACATCCAAACAATGGAGAAGGCATTCACTTTCGTTGGAAAAATTGGGGGAGCACTCAGGAAGAAGAATGGAACTGTTAAGATTCTCTGAAACCACTTTAGGCAAAAAAAGACAGATTTGTACGGAGAAAGCCTGAATTTGTAAAACAAAATAAGAACAGTCAAGTGCTTGCAACTCAGAAACCCTCCTTGCCAAACTAACAGCCACCAAAAAACTTAAAATCTGACATTGTAGAGGGTGCAAAGGGATGGCCTGCTAGGACCTGAAAAACAAACAACAAATCCCAGAGAGGAACTGGGGAAATTTTGAGAGCAGCCAAAGGAACATTATCCCAGCTGATGTGAAAATTAGAAACAGCTGCCAACTGCACCTTAGTGTAGAACTAGAACCTAACAAACAAGTCTGCAAGATAAGCTAAAAGAGATTATAAAGTAATAGAAAAGGATTGAGTCCTTGGGATTCCACCACATCGCAAAATGTCTCCACTTACTGGAATACACTTTTCTAATTAAATACTTCTGAGGTGAAGACAATTTGTGAACTACAGCATGGAAAAGCTTGGGATTTCTGGCCATCAAGTGAACTGGAGAAACCATTTGGTTAACTTGAGGGATTGAAGACTGGGGGAATCCAGACCCACTGGATGAGAAATGAGATCTGGAATGTGATCCAGTACCCAAGGAGGAACTTCATTAGACACTAAAGTAAGTAGAACTACTCCTGAGAAGGCCAGGAAAAGTGATATGAGGATCACAGCTGCATGCAGTGGGCTGCCTTCTGGAGAACAGTTTACAATCAGAGGGCCTGGGCATAAGTGTACAGGAGTCCTGGGAGTTAAACAACTAGCAGAACATATCTGGGTGACTGTCCTAGAGGGAGAACTAAGGAGTAACAGCTGAACTTGGTGTTAAATGGGAAGGCAAAGAGTTTGCAACACGGAATGCCCCAGCTCCAGAAATTCCGAGTCACAACTCTAGAATTTACAGACCACTCATGAGGAAGCAGAATGTTCCTGCTG
The DNA here is from genome assembly GCF_019279795.1 of Protopterus annectens. Lineage (NCBI taxonomy): Eukaryota > Metazoa > Chordata > Ceratodontiformes > Protopteridae > Protopterus > Protopterus annectens. Next base: position 1,583,199,720 of record NC_056737.1, on the reverse strand, counting down.
AGGCTGTCGTCCAGAATGTTGGACTTCCCCGGGATGTGCATTGCAACCAGAAAACACAGACATGAAATTGCCCATTGCTTAAACCCTCATGACATCTCAGAGGATAAGAAAGTATTCCTCCCTTTCTTATTGAGATAAGACATGCTGACTGTATTGCAATCGCACCTCTGGGGAGGACATCCTGACAAGCCTGCAACATGAGGATGACAGCGCCCATCTCCAGGACCCTGATGGCTATCTGCCTTCGCAGAAGCACAGTACCCTTAAGCCATCCTCAACTCAAAATGCTCCCCACCCAAAAAGGGAGGCATCTATGGTGATCACGGATGAAGGAAGAAGGAAAAATGATCAGCTGGTCACTAAAGGAGACTGCAACCATCGAATTTGGTTGCAACACACTTTTGTCAACCATATTGGAAAGCCCATTGGGCGAGTCAGGAAAGAACAATGTACAGCCATGGTCCATTGCAGAGCTTTCATATGACACCTGGCTAGAGAAGCCAATCCTATAGATCCTGCCAAGTGGCCTAAGTTTCAAAACTGCATGAGCTGGAGGCTTAAGACAGCCGAAGCACTGACAATGCCCGAGCATGAAGGCTGATCACTTTGGAGCTCAGGAGCCTGGCAATTTGACTGTATCCATGTGGCAACCTGTGAACAGTAATATCTGAATAGATTGGAGCCTTGACATTTAGTAACTGGCCGTAATGCCCAAGTGGTTGCGCAGCTGGGGTAAGATATCCCTGGCTGTGATCAATAATGTTCATATGAGGGTGGCATGGAGTCAATCATCCAGTAAAGGAAGACCTGGTACCCCTGCAGCTACAACCAGCCTGCCAACACTATTGTGCATTTGCTGAACACCCGGGGGTGCCGTGGTTTGACAAAAAGGCAGGGCCCCTGAACTGGTTGCGATTGCCCCAAGTGCAGCAACCTCCTGGAGTGCCTCTTCATCTTTATATGATGGTAGGTGTCACTCAAGTCTGCAAGCACATCCAATAGTCTTTCCACAGGAGAGGTAACCACCTGGAATTTAGTCCGTTTCATGAAAGGATTCAGTTTGCTTAAATCTAGAATAGGTCTGAGGTCCTTGTGCTTCTTTGTACTAAAAACAATTCTGAAGAGACCCTGGATCCTCATTGGTCTGATGCGATCTCTTGGATGATGCAGCTTGTGAATCTCCAACGCTGCCTGCAGTCTCTGATGGGATGGAATGCTTGGGAGACATCTGTAATGAAACTAGTACAGCCTCTGGATATGACTCAACACCCACACATCTAAGGCGATGGCCTCCCAAACTTATAGATGAACAGCCAAGTAACCCCTGATTGTCACCAGAGCAGGAGTCATTTAACCCCTCAGAGCCACTGAAAGGGCCTGCCAAAGAAAGCTCCATAGAAACCTTGATTCTGTGGACCACTCCGACCCCGTGGGTGGTGTCCATTATGGTTCCCCCCAGGCCTTGGGAGGAACCCTCTGAATGAGCATCCTGAGAAAGCTGCTGCAACTTCCTGAAAAAGACATTCCCCCCCATTCAGATTCCTTGAAAAGGTTCATTGAAGGTTGCAAAACACTATCCTATAGTATACAGCTTATTCCATGTCTTGCTAGAGTATCCTTAACTTTTTTGGCCCAAACAAGGAAGAGCCATCAAATGAGGCATTAATGAAGGATACCAAGAAGCAATCTGTAAGTTGCAAAATCACATCCAAGTGTGGAATCACATGGCAATGCCTGAGACGGCCGCTCAGGAAGCTCCATCAGTTGCATTGGAAATAAGCCTCATGGAGATGTTGGCAATAGACAGCAAGGCAGGCAAATGTCTCCAGAGAGTCTTTAGAATCTTCTGAGACTGCGGCATCTTAACATTCCTTAACATATTAGATGCCAGGTCACAGAGTCTGGTCAACTGCAATAGGTAATTAAGTACCCTTAATGCAAATGTGGCTGAGGAACAGCAGCACTTCCCTAAATGGTCCAAAGCCTGAGACTCTCTCTCTCTAGAAAATGGACCAAATTCTCTCTTTTCAGAGATGTCCGCCTTTGAAGGAGCCACCACCACAATTGCATCCACAGCCAGACCCTTACTTCAATGCAGTCCTTGGGAGGTGCAAGAATTTTATCTGGCTTCTTGGGAATGGGCTCCACCACGTCTGGTTCCTTCCACATCCACTGCGACCCTAGGTTTATAAATATGTCCTGAGAGGGAACCACCCAAGGCATAGATGGACTCACACCAAGGGCCTCTAAAAATACAGACTCTTCTGGAGAGCGGGCTGCAGTGGTTCAGTCTCCACAATGACAAAGCAGATCCAAGAGATTGCCAAACGGGAGTCATTCCATGGTAACTTAGGGGATCCCTCTCCATATTCAAGGTCAACATCCTCCTCTTGAGACCTTTCTGTGGAGTCAAGATGTTTCCTCTTACTCTCTGCTAAAGGAGTGGGCTGGAGACGAACAGATGTAGGCTGTCCAGGAACAGACTGATAACTGGTCGTATGTCCAGATGAGAAAGGGAATAAACACTGCCCGGAGAAATCTGACCCATCTTTTTATATGAGAAAGTACAAGTGTATTCACTGTTTCCAATCGTAGCTGATGGGATCTCCTACTGTGGAAGTGCCTTGGGTGGCCCTACTACCAGAGAAGTTTCTCCTCCTCCTGAAGCCAGCAGATGCCCCAATGTCAAGATGTTTGGGTATAAAGAGAGTCAACTAGGATCATAACCTCAGCACTTTCTTGCCCCTAATGGACAGGACCCATTCAACAGGTCCCTAAAGTCAAGAGCCTAACTTCAGAACTCCAAAGTATGTGCAAAGCAGGAGGGGACAACCTGGAATTATAGACAGGGAAATGCCCACCCCATTCTCATGGGCCAAGAGGAGAAGGTAATGAAAAATACTGCAACAGTGAATACAACTGAACATCTAAATTTATGGCAAGTGTACACAACTGTACTATGTTCTTTGTGTTTCACTGTAGCAGTCATAACTGATGTGATGATTCCCAAAGCTGAAAGGAGGGTGGATGGAAAGCTTACGGAGAGGAAATGATGACCTGCAAGATGGCAGTGACAAACCCTATTCTGGACTTGGAGAAGGTTGGTAGGTGATAATGTTTGGAGAACGTATTTACAGAAGACCAACTGGAAGCCTCCAAAATGTCCATCCCTTTAAAAAAGGCTGTAGATGCAGCAGTAGCCCTAGTAGAGTGAGACCTCAGAATCTGGTTTCTTTCAGATGGCTGTAGCAAAAATACACATTGGGAGATCAAGAAACTGGTCTCCCCTCAGAGCTACAGGCTGAGGTCACAAAATGCTGGTTAGACTTCCTGACATTTTTGTTCTGTCCAGTTAATAAAGCAGTTACCTATGCACATCCAATTTATGGAAGCCCCGTTTTGTGGGTTGGGAAATAAGACAGACAAAGTGGGTGGTCTGGTTTAGAGAGATCTCTGTCAACTTTATGCAAAAAGGAAGGGTTGGTCATAAGGCAGACTGTCGGGGTGGAAAGTGATGAGTTCCACAGACAAGGGCTTGAAGCTGTTAAACCCTTCTAGCAGAAGTAATCGCTGGCAGAAAGGCTGTCTTTTAGGTCAGGAATTCTATGTCTGTGGAGACAGGTGGCACACAAGGTGGGAGAGTGAGCTTCTCTAGAATGAAATTGAGGTCCCACAGGTGAACAGGTTTTCTCAGGGGTTTAATGTGAATAAACCCTCTCGGGAACTGTTTCATGAGGGAATGACAGAAGTGTGTTTAGTAGGCAGGTAAACTGAAATTGCTGAAGCATGAATTTTAATACAGGCAGGGACAGTTGCCTGTGACCTAGAAACCACAGCCTCAACAGCATGGCTCCGATGTTCAAATGGCCCTGAAGAAGTCAAAGTCAATGAGACCAAGAAGCAAGTTTGAGTCAAGAGCAGCCATGTCATCGACTCTGAGGGTGGAAAAGCAGCCAGACACGACCTCGGATCCAAAGGGGCCGAGACAGGAAGCCAGACAGACGTAGCTGAAAGTCCGGGAGCATGACCCAAACAGATAAGGCCAGACTGCATCTCAGTTTGCAAAAAGGACCTCATCAGCTTGTCAGAAGTTTTAATACTGTCCACTGACCTTTGATGATTGTTTGGAAGAAGCCACGGACTTTGGCTTGGAGGGTCATTTTGATGAGGATGAACCCATCCGCCAGATCATAGCCTGGCAGACTCAGAACTTGGGTGGGGAAGGCGACAGCTCTGGTGAGCTAGATGGTGAAAAAGGGGGAGCTATCTTAGCCAAAGGAGCCCCCTTGAGCAGATGATGGAGCCTTGCTGGTGATCAGCTCTGATGAGTTTGAGCCAATGTCAGCACCAGGGCAGTTGAGGCACCCAAAAGTTGCGAGATCCTTGGATGAAGAAATCCCAAGACCTATATTTGTCAGAATCACCCTTCAAGGCCGAGGAAGAAGCAGATGAAAGACCAGCGAGAAGGCCCTTAAAGACCAACTTGGCCTGATGCTTAGCCCTGGATCCAAACCTCTAGTAAATGGAGCATGAAGAGTTCAGGTGAGCCACTCCTAAACAAAACACATTTGTCATGTGCATCCTGGGAAGGCAATTTATGCCTGCAAACTACACATTTTTTAAGCCCTTTCTCCATACCAAACTATAAAAAAAAACGATAGTTAAATAAATACCAAGAATCACACCAGAAAACTATACTTTACTTACTACTTATTTACTATTATACACTCACAAACCTACATAGGGAAATGCAAAAGGAGTACTTCCCAAAGGAACTGCTAGACCAATGAATGCTGCACCATAATCCTGCCATCCACAGGGTAATGACAGAAAATGTGAAAGCTGCCATACAGCCTTCACCTTGGAATAAACGAGCACAAACTTGTACAGGTGTATAAAAATGTCAGCTGACACTAACCAACTTGAATAGCAGAGTACAGCTCCACCCAAACTGAAAACCATTTCACTTGGAAGCCCAAAGCGGAAAGTTTCCTAGAAGCCTCAAAAAATGAAACCACAGACTAGCAAAAATCAAAAGGTTTAGGGGACTGGCATCAAGAGTTTGAACCTGAGGTAGAACCATCTTCACCCAACCTGTGAAAGATGCCTCCTAGCTAGGACTATGCATTTCTTGCACTGCCAGAAACATACTGCTTAAAACAAAGGAGTGCCAGGAAAACTGTGATCTCCTTTCCTGAATATGTACTGAAAAGTAGAATAAATGGAAATAGAATATACAAATGATCCTTCTCAGCTATGGAAGGGAAAATGCAACCACAACTTCTCTTCCCTCCCAGCTATACTGAGCAAAGGGAGAAAAACATTGTCCAGAAGTATGTCACAGCTCCTTAAGACTCTGATTATACATGGCCTGGAAAACTGCTCTTTCAGGAAAGGACTGAAGGAGCGCATAGCATTCCCTCCAGACTGTTCACCTCACAACAAACGTGAGCTGTAGAATGAGTGCTATCCCAAGTCTGTAGTGCACAGAAAGGGGAGCCCCACCATTATGTCTAAAGATTATGACCTCATGCACCCAGTGTGATCAAGTACAAAATGAAGGACTGGGTTACTAAGTAAATGAAGACAGACCACAGAACAACTTTGTCTTCAAGGCCTAATAGGTAAAGGAGTATTGCATTAGTTGCAACTAGTCAGTGCACAGCCCTCTACTCTAGGAGAGCCAGAGAGGCAGCACTATGTGGAATCCAAGGCAAACACTATCCAGCAAGTAATGCACCCATCATCAATCTACAAGGGGCTTGGTTATGAAAAGTGATGGCCCATCTACAAGTCTAGTAGGGATGGCCACCACTGCTAATACAGAAGAATGGGTCTAATAGCAGAATAAACTCCATAACCATGCAATGGCTCTACTGCCACCAAGTGCCCTCAATCCACGTAACACCCATAATCTTTAGGTGAGGAAGTGGCACTATGAGAAATGTGACTGCTACTTGACCCAGAAGACATGAGAGAGGATAATACTGTACCCCAATTCAACATTCTTACATAGGCTGCCAAGTCATAATCTCCTGGGCCCTCTCCAATATCAGAAAAGATTGGCACAGGAGTATGTAGTGCTGCATGAATGAAAACTATCCACAGAGCAAGAGCCAGTGAAGTCTTCAGCCAGTTCATAGAAATGCTCCAGACCTAGAAACCAGGGCGCACTCACAAAAGGATGCCCTCCACAAGACCCTGGATAAAGCTACCAATAGCTAGTCACTCTCAGGGAACAAAAACAGTCTACTCCTTTGCTTCATGCACCTAACATATATAAGAAAGGTCTAGGTATACACTGATCTAAGAGTGAAGTCTACACCAGTACTAAAGTGGTGTGAAACTCCTTCCAACACTAACAATCCAAAAGATATCCACAGAAACCATCAGCACCATCCAAGCACACAGACACAGAGGCATAAGCCCTAGAACAGTCAACCACAGGTCAATAATAGCAGTAGTAGTAATGCAGACCTAAAAAGGAAAAAATGCCCTTTCCCTTACCATCCTTCTGAGGATCAGACCATCAGTACTGACTATGCAGCCTAGAGTCTGCACCACATACCAGAGGTCCAGTGTAGGAGAAATCCATCAGTGCAGATGCTGCATGAGGAAAGTACAGCTTTGTAAATTCATACCATAACAGTAGATGTCCTTCTCTTCACTGTTGCAGTATTCTAAACAGAAGGAATCTCTCGCCCAGGGCAGCCCAACGCTCAGCCAGTATATTCAAGCCTAACTATCTTATATGTGCCTTACGTCACCACTTGCACTCCCTGCACACAACACAGGGCATAAAAGGGATGTGCAAATGCAGCCACCCAGAAATGAATCACCCCAGAACAGTCTCCACAGGACAAAGGAGTCCATCATGCACATGCAGAAAGAAAAATGAAAATGAGGAAACCCTCAGCCAGAAAGGAATAAAAAACCAGAACAAACGAGGGGGTTGGAGTGAGACAACGAATACTGCAACAGTAAAGAGGACATCTACAGTTAAAGTTAAGATTTTCCAGAACTGCACTATGCCCTTCTACATCACTGTTGCAGTATTCTAAACAGAAGGGAGAGTAAAAAAGCTCAAGAAACCGAATGGGAGGTGGAAGGCTGAAAAGAGCCCTCAAATCCATATAAAATGGTTTCAGCAAAACCTCTTCTGGCCCTAGAAACTATATAATGCTTAGTAAAGGTATGCAATGAAGACCATGTAGCAGCTTTAAGCATGGAATTCTATGTCTTCGAGAAGGCAGAAGAGGAGGCAATAAGCCCTAGTGGAATAAGCCCAAACAGGAGGAGACAGACTTGCCATGAAAAGTATAACAAAACAAAATGGCCTTGGACATCCAGGAGGAGATGGTTTGCTTAGAAACAGCCAAACCCAATGTTCTGGGATGTAAGGAAACAAAAAAGCTGATCAGACTTATGAATGGCCTTAGTTTTACCCAAATAGTACCCGCGCTGTCTGTGCAAATCGATGGTATGCAGAACCTTTTCTCTAAGCAGATTGAGAAGGGAAAAAGGGAAGGAGCTATACCAAATGATTCAAGGACAACTTGTTTACAACCTTGGGCATAAAAGAAGGATTAGTATGAAGGGACACTCTTGTCCCCATGGGAAAAAAAAAAAAAAACAAAGGGAGGAATGGCCATAAGGACTTGGATCTCAAATTCTTCAAGCAGAAGTAAAAGCCAGCAACAAAACAGTCTTCCAGGTACAATGTTGCAAAGAAGCAGAATATGCAGGCTCAAAGATGAGCCAGAGTCAATTTTTCCAAAATAAAATTAAGGTCCCAAGGAGGAGAAACAGATTTCCTTGTAGATCTAATATGCAAGACACCTTTAAGAAATTGTTTGACCTCTAAAAACAAGGAGCGAAAGGATGATTCAAGGGCACACAAGCTGAAATGGCTGACACAAGGGCCTTCACAGAAGAACAGTCTAGGCCAGACTGGAGCAAGTCATACAAATAAAGGACTAGAGGGCCCCCACTGAAAAAGGGCCTGGTTACAAGCATGGCACAATACAGAAAATATTTTCCATTTGGAGATTCAAGATTTTCTTGAGGATTTCCTTGCCTCCTGTAAAACCATCAGCACATCCTCAGAAAAGTGGTGCTCGAAAAGGATTAAAACCCCTATCACCCACAGTATCAGCTGAAGAGTGGGCAGATGAGGGTGGATGACAGATTTTTTGCCCTGTATATGGAGATCCAACCGATGAGGCAACTTGTGGTGATGGCCCCTGGCCAGATGCATTAAGAGGGGGAACCACTGCAGTCTTGGCTAAAAGGAAGTCATTAGAAACATTTTTTGGAAGTCCAGCTGAATCTTCTGCAGGACACTTGGAAAGAGAGGAAGAGGAGGGAAAGCATAAAGAAACAGCTCCTTACAAGGAAAAGAACGGGGGTCCATCTTACCCATCAGACGACATGGCACTAACAGGAGAGAAGCTACCTGCTCAGAGGAGAGGCAAAAAGATCTACCTGAAGAATACTCCACCAATGGGCAATGTCCAGAAAAAGAAGTTATGTACTCACCGTAACGGTCCATTCTGTGTTGTCTATCATTCTTGAACTGTTGGGTCTGGATCAGACTCAGGCATTAGCTTATGGCTATGAAAAAAAACTCTAGCTCCTCCCTTACACACACTGCACCAACCCCTAACATACCTCAGAACTCCTTTGCTGCTTTCACGAATACACATGGTCATCTTGAGCGATATTTCAATTTCCGATAAGTGTTTTATTCTTTAGCTTTACAAATGTATTAATAGCCATTCTCTCTCTTCATTATACTTACCATAGTTACTATTTGCTTCCAATTTTTCTTCCTTGTACACTTTGAGCAATTTTTGATACCATTGTTGGCATCTCTTTTTTATATCTACATATCTATCTACATACAGTGGATATAAAAAGTGTACACACCCCTGTTAAAATGCCAGGTTTTTGTGATATAAAAAATGAGACCACAATATATCATTTCAAAACTTTTCCCACCTTTAATGTGACCTATAACCTGTAAATTCAACTAAAGAACACACAAATCTGTTACGGGAAAAAGTATAAAAAATAAATAATGTACAATAAGCTGGCTGCATAAGTGTGCACACCCTTAAAAAAGAAGCTATGTACTCACCATAACGTTCCATCGGAGTAGTTATACTTCATTTTTCTGCAACCTGTGGGTATTCGGATCCATATCAGATCCGAGCCGGCAACTTATTTTCCAGCATCTCTTCCGAGCTCCTCCCCCTACCCATAATACACCACCATCTCCTATCTTCCCTCAGATAGAGTTTGCTGCAACTATACACATTAGCAACTCAACTAAATAAACCTAACATGTTTATTCACATGAAAAGGTCAGGGGGATGGAGGGTGGGAAGGTTGCAGAAAAATGTATTACTCCTCAGATGGAACGTTAAGGTGAGTACATAACTACTTTATCTGAAGTAGTTAACTTCATTTTATATGCAACCTGTGAGATGGAGTCCCCAGCTACTCAACAAATCCTGGGTGGTCCACATAGAAGGATATTCCTGAGCACTGCAGAGCCAAAGGATGCTCTCCCTCTGGAAATCAGATCTAATTTGTAATGGGAGATGAAAGTATGAGAATTTGCCTAAGTTGCTGCTATGCAAATGTCATCCAAAGGAACCTTAGACCAAAAAGCAGCGGAAGTCGCCATGGACCTGGTAGAGTGAGCTTTAATCAGACCAGGAGGAGATAAACCCTTGGCTTTGTAAATGTGTAGAATGTAGAGAGTGATCCATCTGGCTAAAGAAACCTTGGAAATGGCCTTGACCAAACGAGGTTTAGAAAATGAGACAAATAATTGATCAGACTTACGGAAGGATGGTGTTCTATGAAGGTAGAAACAAAGATGTCTATGAACATCTAACAAATGAAGTTTATATTCCCTTGTTCTGAAAATTTGGAAAGAAAACAGGTAGATTGTTTGGTTTATGTTTGATTGAGATGCCACTTTGGGTAAAAACGAAGGATTTGTATGGAAAAAGACCCCGTCATTATGGAAGACCAAATAAGGAGGCACAGCAGATAAAGCCTGCAGCTCAGAGACCTTCCTAGCTGACGTAATAGCCACTAGGCAGGCTGTCTTCCAAGGCAAAAACTTTAAATCCCCTGATGCAGCAGGTTCAAAAGGAGGAGTTACTAATGACTGGAGAACCAAAGTGAGGTCCCAAGGAGGAACCGAATCTTTGATGGGAGGACGCAGAAGAAAGGTGCTTTATAGAAAGGCTTTACATAACCTAAAAGAGGCCAGTGCAATCTTATTTTCACCTGCATGAAAATTAGAAATGGCTGCCAGCTGTACTTTCACCGTGGTGGAACTAGCTCCTTGCTGAAAAATACTAGTTAAGAAATCCAACACCACTGGAACAGGGGCTGTAAAAGGATCCAGGTTTCTCTGTGGCGACCAGATAGAGAAATGTCTGCATTTACTGCGATAGACCTTCCTAGTGGAATCTTTAAGAGAAGCCACTAGTATAGATTTTACACAGGATGAAATACCGGGAGTCCTGGCAATTAAGGGAACTAGAGCAGCCAAGCTGCCAGCTTGAGACTGTCCAGATTGGGAGGGTAGGCACCCGAAGGATGAGAGATTAGATCCGGCAGGGATCCAGAATCCACGGAGGTGCTAGAAGATGAGACCAAAAGAAGGAGAACCAAACTTGACGAGGCCAGAATGGGGCAATGAGGATCACTTTGCACCCCAGTCAGCAAGCTTTCTGAAGGAACTTAGGAATGAGTGGAAATGGTGGGTAAGCATACAGTAGCCCGGGGGGCCAAACATGAACTAGAGCATCTCTGGAGGCATCCCCTGGTGAGGGAATCAGAGCGAAGAACTTGCTGCACTTCGTGTTGGTAGGAGATGCGAAGAGATCGCAGCAAGGCTGTCCCCATGCAAGGAATATCTCCTCCGCTACTGACTGTTTCAGAGACCACTTGTACGGCATTAGAATAGCCCGACTCAATCTGTCCACTAAAATGTTGGAACGTCCCGGGATGTGCGTTGCAATCAGAAACCAACCTGTGGAAATCGCCCACTCCCACACACTCATGGCCTCGTGACACAGAGGATAAGATTTGGTTCCCCCCTGCTTATTGATATACCAGACAACCGACATGGCTGACTGAATTGCAAACATACCCAGAGGAAGAACAGTGTGGAAGGCTTTAAACGCTAAAAGCACTGCCCTCATCTCTAGAACATTTATGTGCAACTTGGTCTCTATCTGGGACCACGTGCCTTGGACTGTCCTTCCTAAACAGTGTTCCCCACCAGAGTTGGAAGGCGTCCGTGGTCACTGTGGCTTGGGCTGAAGATGACAAGAAAGGGCATCCTGCTGCAACATCTGGTGAATGGAGCCACCAAAGGAGAGACGTCCTGCAGGTGTGACTGATCCTCATCGGAAAATCCATGGGCAGGTCTAGCCAAGACCATTGGACAGCTAGAGTCCATTGAAGGACCCGCATATGAAGGCGTGCGCAAGGGAGAATAGAGTTCGAGGCAGCCATGGAGCCCAGGGCCCGGAGAACATCACTTGCCTTTAGGAAATTTGAGGTTCGCGATGTGGTACCTGAGGTGTAAGATCCTCTCTCGTGTTAAGAAAACTTTTAGCTGCAAAGTGTCTAGCCGTGCCCCAATAAAGTCTAGAACTTGTACTGGTTGTAAAAGGGATTTGTGAACAGTGACTGTAATCCCCAGCCTATCTGCCAAGAGAAGAAAGTAGTCTCGGGCCAGACACAGAAGACACTTGGTGGACGCATCGAACAGCCAGTCGCCCAGGTAAGGAAATACCTGAATTCCCTGAAGCCTCAGGTGAGCTGCTACTACTGCCATTACCTTGGTGAACACCCTGGGGGTTGTGATGAGACCAAAGGGTAGAACTCTGAACTGGAAGTGACTGGCTCCCAGCCAGAAGCGAAGAAACCCCCTGGAGCTTCTGTGGACCTTGATATGGTAGTAAGCCATCCTGGAGGTCTAACGAGCACATCCCGTCACTCTCGGAGATGAGGTAGAATGGACTGTAGAGTGACCATCCAGAACTTTTGTTTTGTGACCGACAGGTTCAAGGTTGACAGGTCCAAAATGGGCCCGAGGTCCCCAGTCTTTTTTGGCACTAAAAAGAACCTGGAGTAAATGCCTAATCCGGACTGGTCGAGGGGGACCGGTTCAATGTCTCGTTTGTGAAGCAGCTTTGAAACCTCTAGAGCTGCGGCCTCCCTGTGAGCGGGTGGAACATCCGGGAGGAGTCTTGTAGCACTTGGCGGGGCAACAAATGGGATAGTGTAGCCTCTGGATATTATTTGTAGCACCCAACAATCTGCAGTTATGTACTCCCATGCCGCTGGGTACAATGACAATCAACCCCCAACTGCCTCCAGAGTAGGACAGTCGGGCAACCCCCTCAGGGCTGCTGAGTGGGCCTGTCAGAAAAAGGTTCCCTAGACCTGAAGTTCCTGGGACCCCCTCTACCTCTGGGTCGGCATCGATCCTGTATCCCTATGCCTCTGGGGGAAGAGTTGTCCTGAAACTCCCTGGAAAACTGAGATTTTCGGAACCACATCTTCATTTGCCCTCTTTGGTTCCTATAAAAGGCCCGCTGAGGGTTAGAGAAGCAGATCCCGATGGCAGACAGTTTTCCCATCTTTCTCGCTCTGGACAAGAGTGTCACATACTGTCTTCCCGAAAAGGGAAGAACCATCATAGGGAACATTAGTAAATGATGCCTTGAAAGAGTCCGCAAACTGACATAACATGAGCCAGGCGTGACACCTCATGGCTGTGCCTATCCCAGCCATCCTAGCTGCTCCTTCCGTGGCATGGGAAAGAGACACATGGACGTGTTTGATACCGACTTTAGAGTTGACATTTTCACAGAGAACAGTTGTTTGTCCTGCTGCAATAAGGACTCTGGGGGGAGACACAGTGAATTCTGAGACAAGGTCTCGCTGCAGCCGTATCACGTGCCAAATAGTTCAGCGCACGTATGGAAAAGGTCGCTGACGAATAAACATGCTTCCCAAACCTATCCACCGACCTGGACTCCTTGTCCGGAGGGTGGACTGAGGAACTCTCTTGCGCCAGTTCCGTCTTGGTGGCTGCGGTGACCACCATAGTGTCAATAGGGGCTCCTTTAGACCAAAGTTGTCTGTCGGTGGGAGGAGAAAGAATCTTGTCAGGGCGTTTGGGGATGGGCTCTACGGTGTCAGGCTCCTTCCATGCCCATGTGGTGATAAGGTCCACCAAGGGATCTGCTGGCGGGGACACCCAGGAAGTAGATGGGCCTGTGCCAAAGGCCTCCAGGAACACGGACTCATCTGTAGAAGGTTTTGGGGATGACCAACCTCCCCTCTGGAGGAGGATCTCCATGATGTTGCCGAAGGAGACATCTTTGGGTGGTGACCTGTGGGAACCTTCTCCATCTAAATCCGTGTCCGAAGTGAGGGACTCGGGGGAGTCCAAGTGCCTCCTTTTGCACTTGCACTTACAGGGGACCTCTTCAGTGGGACTCTCTGAAGAGGACTCATGAGCCGCAGGGGGTTCCTCAAGGGGAATAACCTGGGGCTCATTTGGCACAGGCTCTCTCAGACAGGCCGAAGGGAGTCGTCACCAAATCCAGTGCAGTCTGGGTGGAATCAGAGGAGGTGGGCTGAGGTCTCAATCATTGGGAAAGAACCCTCTCCACCACTTCGAACGCCAAAGGAGAGCGTACCTCCTTGGCACCCAGTAAGGAAGAAGCTCTCCCTGGGTCTGAAGTGGGGATTGGAGCTGAAGCGAGGGTAGCCGGAGGTCCAAGGGAATGATTTGGATCTGAAAAGGTCGGAGCTGAAAATGGATCCATTCCCTCGGGTGCGACTCCTTGTCCATGGCTCCGTCTCTCGCTCGGATCCAAACTGGCCAGATCCGAGGAACTCAAGGTAAAAGCCGGAGTTGAGGTTGGAGGAACAGTCGGCGCCGAGCTACCAGCTCCAGAGTCTCGGATCCAAAAACCCCGAAGCAGCCGCACAGACCAGGGAAGGAGAGATGGGATGGAAAAAAGGTATGGAGGTCCCCCCCTCATGAGGGAGAGGGGCCTGGCAAGACTCCCATCTGTATTTGGGTCTGAATGAATCTCCGCATCACACTGTCCATGTCCAAGTCCGATAGGCTCAGAGTCTATCGCAAAGAGGCGACAGACTTGGATCTGGCTGGTCTGCGCAGCAAGGGTGAAGTAGGCCACAGATCAGAAGACTCCATCGGCTCCAGCAAGAAACGGGGTGAGCGCAGCCTTGGAGAAGCTGGCCTCAAAGTCTTGGATGGTGGACTAGGGAAAAGTTCCCTATCCTGAGACCTCTTGCGAGGCCCATCCCTCTTCCTCTCTCTATCTTCCTTGCGCCTTTCTCTGTCCTTTTCTTTTTCTCTCTGATTCTTTTTCCTTGTCTTTATCTTCCCCAGCACCAGAACGAGCGGGAGTTTGAGTCCCTCTCTGAGTGGGTGGTTGGGCGGAATACCAGAGACCAAGGCCATGGCAGAATCCAGCATGGAGGCAGGGAGAAGTCCTTTGGCAACAAATTTGGCCTTCCTATCCCTGAGGGCCCTCGGGTTGAAGCCTGCACAGATTGTACACTGGGTTGATAAATGGGGAACTCCCAAACATATTACACACAAGAGTGTGACCATCAGCCGGTGAGAGCTTATGGCCACACTCTGTGCATTTTTTGAAAACTGACTTAGGCTGATCGGACATAGTCTAAAAACTAATTGCCACTTCCTAAAGAGAGAACACAACACACTAGCACACACTGAAGGAAAGGGAAGTGGGCCTAGAAACTACTCACAGAAATACATTTTTTTTTAAGCTATAACCGACGAACAGCGTATACTAAAAGGGGGAGGGAAAAAGTACAGTTTTGTACCTACCATAAATGTAGATGTTCGAGTGCTAATACAGCTGCAGTCATAACAGATGGGTTTTCCTGCCGTCAGGCAGGTCCTCAGTCGGCTGAATTCCAAAGTCTAGGTCCAGCGTCGGATGTAGTCGCTTCTTCCCTGACGTCAGTGCGACAGGGGTATAAAAGAACCAGCCGACGCCATTTTCTTCAGTTTTTCTTGCCCCAGATGTCAGGTGCCCCCAGAAGGGAGGCAAAACATAAATTTATGTAATAATGCAATGCAATATAATCAAAAAACAGTAGTTGCAAGCAAATACACCATAAAAGAATACCCCAATCAGGTTGTATGAGGAGGTGTTAGCCATTAGGCCTGTCCCAAGAGGGGAAGGAGGGAGGGAAACCTGGACTGCAGCTGTATTAGCACTCGAACATCTACATTTATGGTAGGTACAAAACTGTACTATGTTCATCATGCATACAGCTGCAGTCATAACAGATGGGTTGAATCCCAAAGCTAAAAAAGGGGTGGTAGGCACTAAGAGGAACTAGAAGGAGCCAGGACGCCTTGCAAGACTACAGTGGCAAAGCCCGCTCTAGATTTGGAGTATAATGGTAGGTGATAGTGCTTGGAGAAAGTATGTACAGAACTCCAAGTGGCTGCTTCCAAAATATCTTTGGTAGGAACCCCCCTGAGGAAAGCTGTAGAGGTAGCTGTGGCCCTTGTGGAGTGAGATCTGATGCCTGTAGGTACAGTCTTACCATGAAAAGAGTAACAAAAGCGTATGCAGTGGGCTATCCATCTTGAGATTGTCTGTTTGGAAATAGGCTTCCCTTGAGCACCTGTAGCATAGGACACAAAGAGTTGCTCTGATTTTCTGAAAGGCTTTGTTCTGTCCAAATAATAATGAAGCTGTCTGTGAATGTCCAAGGAATGCAGTAGTCTCTCCCCTTTGTTTTGTGGATTAGGGTAAAAGGTAGGAAGGTGGATAGCCTGATCCAAGGCTACCCTGGATACTACCTTTGGCATAAAAAGAAGGGTTGGTTCGTAAGGAAACTCTGTCCTGATGGAAAATGATGAAAGGCTGCACAGCCACGAGGGCTTGTAGTTCCGAAACCCTGCGTGCCGAGGTGATAGCCAGAAGGAAGGCTGTTTTCCATGACAAATATTGCAGTTCTGTTGAAGCAGCAGGCTCAAAGGGAGGCAGGGTCAATTTTTCCAGGATGAAATTGAGGTCCCAAGCAGGTACTGGTTGCTTCCTTGGAGGTTTTATATTCTTAGCCCCTCTGAGGAACTGTCTTAAGAGAGGGTGAGAGAATAAAGGAGGATCACTGTTGTATTCTGCAGAAATGGCTGAGGCATGGATTTTGATGGAGGAGAATGAAAGTCCACTGCTTAGCATCTCAGCTAGGTACTGTAATATTTGAGGTAGATTCAGCATTCCAGGATTCTGACCCTTTTTCTGATTCCAGGCACAAAACCATTTCCATTTTGCGGAGTAGGCTTTTCTAGTAGAAGACCTTCTGGCTTCCAAAATGACATCCTGCACCTCCTTGGAGAGTAGGGTCTGTTGTGAATTTGAGGAATCTTCCATGCGGCTAGATTGAGTGCTTTCAGCTGACTGTGAAGAGTTTTGAAGTTGTGCTGAGTCAGTAGAAGAGGCATTAGAGGCAGGATCCATGGTGGGGAATGCGTCAGGCTCCTCAGGAGTGGGTACCAGTGTTGTCTTGGCCAGTCTGCAGCAATGAGAATCATCTTTGGTCTGTCTGCTCTGGCTTTTAATAGAACTTTGGGCAGCAGAGGAAGAGATGGAAAGGCATAAACTGTCATTGTTGTCCAAATGAAAGAGTGCGTCCACTTTCCAGGCCTGTGGATGAAAGGTCCTTGAGCAGAATTTTGTCAATTGGCAATTTCTGTGGGTGGCAAAGAGATCTATGTCTGGCCTTCCCCATGCTTGAATTATTTTTGTAAAAACTTGAGGATGCAACTTCCATTTGTGTGGATCTGTCATATTTCTGCTTAGGTTGTCTGCCAGCGTGTTTTCCTTGCCTGGCAGGAACTGTGCTTGAAGTTGGATTTGTAATTCCAGAGCCATGTTCCAGAGACATGGCTAGCCTGCATAGGGGATATGAATGGGTTCCTCCCTGTTTGTTTATGTACCACATCACTGGTGTTCTGTCTTTATCAATAGTTGGCCTGGATGCAGTAGGTCTTTGAAAGCCATAATAGCATTTATTACTGCTAGCATTTCTTTTTGATTGATGTGTAGGTGCTTTTCTTTTTGGGACCATTTGCCCTGAATGCGCCGATCTGTCATGTGTGCCCCCCAGGCGTAGTCAGAGGCGTCTGTTGTGATGACTTGATTTGCTTGAGGCTTGCAGAATGGGAGACCTATGTTTCTTTGGCATGCTTGAGCCCACCACAGAAATTCCTTTTGAAGACATGGAATCAGTGGTATAATTGTTTCCAAACTGTGGCTGTGTTGAGACCATAAGTTTTTTAGGTACCCTTGAAGTTTCCTCATATGAAGCTTTGCACATGGGATTAACAGGATGCAAGATGCCATGAATCCCAGAGCCTGCAGGAGTTTCCTTGCAGTCAGCCTGGTGAAGGTTGCCAGTTTTCTGAAGTATTGAGTTAGTTGCCCTTGTTTCTCTGGCGTGAGGTAGGCCATCTGTGTGTTTGTATTCAAGCTGACACCCAGGAAAATTGTTTGAGAGGGTATTAGTCTTGATTTCTTTTTGCTGACTGTGTATCCCAGAGAATTCAACAACATTATTACAAACGCCAGGTGTTTCAGAAGCATGTTTGCTGTCCGCTTGGATCAGGCAGATGTCCAAATATGGGTATATTTGTATCCCTTGAAGTCTGCAGAAGGCCATTACTGATGCCAGGCATTTCGTGAACACTCTGGGCACAGTAGATAAGCCAAAGGGCAATGCAGAGAATTGATAATGGGTTGAACCTGCAAGAAATCTGAGGTATCTTCTGCTATCTTGTCTGATTGGGACATGCAGGTATGCTTCCTTGAGGTCCAATGTTACCAGCCAAGACTCCTTGCCCAGCATGGGAAGAAGCTGCTGTAATGTGAGCATCTTGAATTTTGGTACGAGTAAATATGTGTTTAGGATGGATAGGTCCAAAATAGGTCTCCAATCTTTGCCCTTCCTTGGTACCAGGAATAGTCTGGAATAAAAACCTTGACCCTGTTCTTGTGCAGGTACCTCTTGAATAGCTTTCATGTCCATGAGATCTGAAATTTGTTTTTGTGCCTCTGCCCTTTGATTGTGTGGCAGGTTTGGCATGCCTCTCATTTTTAGAAGGGTGTGAAAGTGGAATCTGTAGCCTCTGTCTATAATGTCCAGGATCCATTTGTCTTTTGTGACAATATGCCAATTTGTCGAAAATAACGCGTTTTCCGCCTAAAGGTGCTGCCAATTGAGCCTTGCTTGGCATGCAAAGGGGAAGTCATTTGTTCTGCTTTCTGAATGGCTGCGAACTATCCTTACCACCTCTTGGTGTAGGTGCTTGCCATTGTCTGCCTCTAAATGATCCTTGAGATTGCCCTCTACCCCTCGGGCGCCTGTATCTACCTCTTTGAGGTCTGTCCGTGGCTGGAAAGGACCAATTTTTTGAAGGCCAATTTCTACTGAAACGTGGAGGTTGTACCTGTAGGAAATCTTTCACTGTTTGCATTGATTTTGCCTTTTCCTCCATTTTCTTTAATACCTTCTCTGCTTTAACACCAAACAATACATCTTTTTGAAGAGGTGCATCTAGTAATTTAGCTTTGACATGATCTGGTAAGGTTTGCTCTTTGAGCAAAGCGTGTCTACGTATGACTGATCCTGTAACAGCAGCTCTACATGAGGCCTCTAAAGCATCAAAACCACATTGCAAGGTATGTTTACCCACTTGCTCTGCACTATGCAACAAATCCTGCAACTCTTTCAAGTCTGGTTGTTCAGGTTGTGACATTTTGCTTTTCAACTGAGATAATAAAAACTGTTGATACTTTAACATATGGAACTGACAGTTTAATGCCCTCATGGTTAAGGTGGCCGAGGTGTATACCTTTTCCCCCCACCTTTCTAAAGCTCTGGAATCTCTCTCTGAAGGTAATGGATTTTTGGCAGTGGAGGCCTTAATTTCCTTGGGACCCTGTGAAATAGTTTCTGGGTCAGCTGCATGGCTTTTGTATAGAAATTGGTGTGAATCAGGAACCCGGTAATACCTGTCAGGCTTGACTGGAGCTGGAGGTAAGGAATCTGGGTTAAGGCTGGCCTCTGAATACACATCATCTAGCATGTCTAAGACAGGAGGGATAGCCAGAGGCCTGTGCTGAGGGAGCAAGAGGAAATCCCTGAGCCTTTTCTTGGAGTCTGAGTAATCTTGGCCTTCCCAGTGGAAGTGTTCCCTCAAGGTATGCAAGGTTTCCCCAAAAGAGTAGTCCTCGGGGGGGAGACAGAGGGAATGGACTCCTCTGCATCAGAATCTTCAAAAGGGGAGTAAGATTGTTCCTGGTCTTCAGAATGTTCTGAAGTAATGGAGGCCTGGTCCGAGGAAGGGTATTCTTCCTCCACTCTGGGCCTTTTGTCCGAGGGGGGTTGAGAACCCCTGATAAGAGTAATCAAATCCTCAGCCATTTTGAGCATCTGCTTTTTAGGCATGGGGCCTTGAGAGGGTCCCTGTGGAGCTTGTCTTTTAGTATGCATGGCTGCTTTAGATTTAGTGAAAGCCTTAATGGAAAAAGAAGGCCTGAAGACACCTTGAGAGGTGGCAGGCCTGTCTAAACTCTGAGTTTCCCCACCAAGAGTGGCTTCGGTATCTGTAGTCTGAGTGTGGGCCGAAGAGCCTGCGACCTTGGGCACAGAAGACACCGCTAATGAAGTGTCATCGGTAGTCAGGGGCTGCGTAGGCACCTCGCTGAGAACCGGAGCACCTGTAGTCGGCTTTAGCGTGGTGTCAGTAGAAGTCGCGGACCTCGTATGTCGGTCCTTATCTTTGCATCTTTTACTCAAAACTGGAGTCTGAGTATCCAACGACATAATGTAATTAAACTTTTTGCCAAAATAGTGTTGGGCGAACTCTGCCCAATGCTTAATAGTGCGTCTGTTGAATGTAGCACAAAAACGACAGGCCAAGACGTCGTGGTCTGGGCCTAAGCAAGGAATGCAGAGGGAATGGAAATCCTTATGCGGTATTTGCTTCCCACATGAAATGCAATTATTAACTTTGTCTGACATCGGTCTGAGGCAAGAAAAGTTTCCCCAATGGGGTACTTAGCTTTCAAGACGACTTCGGTTGAAAAATATTCGTAATCTCAGGAGCTGGCCGACCGGCACTTGCGAACTGCTTCTGCTTCGGGCACCGCGCGGCAAGAAAGACTGAAGAAAATGGCGTCGGCTGGTTCTTTTATACCCCTGTCGCACTGACGTCAGGGAAGAAGCGACAACATCCGATGCCGGACCTAGACTTTGGAATTCGGCCGACCGAGGACCCGCCTGACAGCAGGAAAACCCATCTGTTATGACTGCAGCTGTATGCACGATGAACATCTAATGACCACTTACACACAAAATAGAAATAAAGTACAGTTTTGTACCTACCATAAATGTAGATGTTAGAGTGCACTGCTGCAGTCATTACACTTGGGTTATCCTGCCATCAGACGGTCCCCGCAGTCGACCAGAGTTCCAAAGTCTTGGTCCGGCGTCGGTTGCTGTCACTTCTTCCCTGACGTCAGTGCGCCAGGGGTATACAAGATGCAGCAGACGCCATTTTCTTCAGTTTTTCTTGCCCCAGATGTCAGGTGCCCCCAAATAGGTAGGCAATACATATTGCTAATAAAACATACATAAAAAGTAAAACCAAAACCTTCTGTTACCAACAAATACACCACATAGGTAGTATAGGGTAGAAAGGTATAAATAAGTTCCAGCTAAGAAAGAGGGGCTGGAGGGAGGGTAATCTGGACTGCAGCAGTGAATACACTCGAACATCTACATTTATGGTAGGTACAAAACTGTACTATGTTCATCGTGTTTCACTGCTGCAGTCATTACACTTGGGTTGAATTCCAAAGCTGAGGTAGGGTGGCTGGTTCTATAGAGGATTTGGGGTGGCTATGAGGCCCTGCAGTGCTGCAGTGGCAAAGCCAGCGCTGGATTTAGAATAAAGAGGCAAGTGATAATGTTTGGTAAAGGTGTGCACTGAAGTCCAAGTTGCAGCTTCCAGGATATCTTTGGTAGGTAGGCAGTTGAAGTGGCTGTTGCCCTGGTGGAATGTGGCCTAATGTTGCTAGGTACAGTTTTCCCATGCTGTGTGTAGCAGAAACAGATAGTGTCCTATCCACTTTGAAATGGTCTGCTTTGAAATAGCCTTTCCCTATGATCCTGCAGCATATGCTACAAACAATTGCTCAGTTTTCCTGATAGCTTTTGTTTTGTCCAAGTAGAAACGTAGCTGTCTGTGCATGTCCAATGAATGCAGAAGTCTCTCCCCTTTATTCTGGGGATTTGGATAAAAAGTTGGCAAGTGAATAGTTTGGTTAAGAGCCACACTGGATACCACCTTTGGCATAAATGAAGGGTTTGTTCTTAAAGAAACCCTGTCCTGGTGGAAAATGATGAAAGGCTCCACTGCCATTAGTGCCTGTAACTCTGGGACTCTTCGTGCTGAGGTTATTGCCAGAAGCAGAGAAGTTTTCCATGACGCATTTTAATTCTGCTGAATTGGCTGGCTCAAAAGGAGGTAAAGTTCATTTTTCCAAGACAAAATTGAGGTCCCAAGTTGGTGTTGGTGCTCTCCAGGGCGGTCTTATGTTTTTAGCCCCTCTGAGGTACTGTTTCAGCAATGGATGAGAGAAAATAGGAGTGTCTGTGTTGTAATGAGCTGAGATGGCAGAGGCGTGGATCTTAATGGATGAAAAAGATAGGTCTTTGTCCAGCATCTCAGTTAAGTATTGTAATATCTGAATAATATTTGGGACAAGAGGGTCAAAAGCTTTGAGCCTGGTTCCAGGCACAGAATCTCTTCCATTTTTCTGAATAAGATTTCCTGGTGCTAGGCCTCCTGGCCTCCAAAATGACATCCATAACAGCTTTAGAGAGAGGTGTTGTCTGCTTGACTAAGGAATCTGCCATGCAGCCAGGTTTAAGGTTTTGAGCTGGCTGTGCAGGATCTGATTGTTTTGTTGAGTCAGAAGATACGGAGGTAAAATCCATGGTGGGCCTTGAGCTAAGTTCTTTAAGATTGGGTACCAGTGCTGGCGTGGCCAGTCTGGGGCAATCAGGATCATCTGTGGTTTTTCTTGTCTGGCTTTTAGGAGTACCTTTGAAAGGAGAGGCAGTGGTGGGAAGGCATAAACTTTTAGGCTTTTCCAGCTGAACGAGAGCGCATCCGCTTTCCATGCTTGTGTGTGATAAGTCCTTGTGCAGAATTTCTGTAGCTGGCAATTCATTGGGGAGGCAAAAAGATCTATGTCTGGGCACCCCCATTTTTGCATTATCATGCTGAATACTTGTGGATTTAATTTCCACTCGTGAGGATCCATGATGTTTCTTGCTTAAGTCATCTGCCAGAGTATTTTTCTTTCCTGGCAGGAATTGTGCTTGCAGATGAACTTGACAGGTTAGAGCTGTGTTCCACAAGGTCATGGCTTGTATGCATAGGGGATAAGAAGGAGTGCCCCCTTGTTTGTTTACGTACCACATAACTGTGGTGGTGTCCGTCTAATAATAGTTGTCCTGGATGCAGTAGGTCCTTGATGGCTGTTAGGGCATTTTGTACAGCAAACATCTCTTTTTGATTGATGTGAAGATGCATTTGGTCTACGGCCCACTTGCCCTGAATACATTTTCCTGCCATGTGTGCTCCCCAGGCGTAATCCGAAGCATCTGCTGTTAGCGTCTGCCTGGCTGTGGGTAGAGTGAAAGGCTGTCCCTTGTTGAGGTGACATGCCTGTGCCCACCATCAAAACTCCTGCTGTAGGCAGGGAATTAATGGTATTACTGCTTCCAAACTGTGACGGTGTTGAATCAAAACACTTTTTAGGTACCATTGTAATTTCCTCATATGCAGTCTGGCATATGGTATTAGTATGCAGGATGCCATAAAACCCAAGGCCTGCAGAATTTTTCTTGCAGGGAGATTGGTTTTTGTTGCCATCAATTGAAAGTACAGAGTCAGTTGTCCTGGCCTGTCTGGCGTGAGATAAGCCATCTGGGCCATTGTATTTATGCTGGCACCCAGGATCATCATCTCTTGTGAGGGCACTAGTTTTGACTTATTTTCGTTTACTGTGCACCCCAGGCAAATTAGCAACCTTTTTACAAACGCCAGATGCTTTAGAAGAATGTCCTTGCTCTCTGCTTGAATAAGGCAGTCGTCCAAGTATGGCTATATTTGAATTCCTTTTTGTCTGCAAAATGCAATTACTGGTGCCAGGCACTTTGTGAAGACCCTGGGCGCAGTAGATAAGCCAAAGGGCAGTGCAGAGAATTGGTAATGCATTGAACCAGCTATGAATCTGAGGTATCTTCTGCAATTTTGTCTGATAGGGACATGCAGGTATGCCTCTTTGAGGTCCAAAGTAACAAGCCAATCCTTCTTGCCCAGCATGGGAAGAAGCTGCTGTAGTGTAGGCTTTGTCCTTTCTGGGGACCAGGAAAAGTAGAGTAAAATCCTTGTCCTTGTTCCTGTTGTGGCACTTTTTGAATAGCTCTCATGTCCATGAGGGCTGTAATTTGTTTTTGTGCCTCTGCCCATTGATTTGGTGGCAGGTCTAGCATTCCTTTTAGCCTTGGTAGAGTGTGAAAGTGGAACCTGTAACCTTGAGACACAATATTCAGAACCCATTTGTCTTGGGTGATTATATGCCAATTTTGAGAACAAAGTGCTAGTTTTCCCCCTAAGGGAGCTGCCAAAAGGTAAGTGCTTGGCATTCGAAGGGGGAAGTCATTGGGACTGTTTCCTATAAGGTTGTGACTTGTCTTCACCTCCCTTCAGGGTTGAAGCACCCCCACTGTCGTGGTCTGTAAGAGCCTTGGGGCAGATATCTGCCTCTAGGGAGTCTGTATCTGCCTCTTTGTGGTCTGTCTGACACTGGAAAGGACCAATTCTTTGAAGGCCAATTTCTGCAAAATCGAGGTGGCTGTACCTGTAAGAAATCCTTCACTGTTTGCATAGATTTTGCCTTATCCTCCATTTTCTTTAATACCTCTTCTGCCTTAACACCAAATAAAATATCCTGCTGTAAAGGAGCATCCAATAATTTTGCCTTAACATGATCAGGTAAACCTTGTTCTTTTAACCAAGCATGCCTTCAAATCACAGATCCTGTAACTGCTGCTCTACAAGAAGCCTCTAGTGAATCAAAACCACATTGCAGAGTATATTTTCCCACTTGTTCAGCTGCATGCAATAATTCCTGCATTTCCTTATAGTCAGGATGTTCTAAACTTGTAAGCATTTTCTGTTTTAACAGAGACATTAAATATTGTTGGTATTTAAGCATGTGAAACTGGCAATTTAAAGCTCTTACTGCTAAAGTTGCAGAAGTGTAAACTTTCTTCCCCCATCTGTCTAATGCTCTAGAATCCCTGTCAGAGGGAATTGGATTTTTAGCCGTGGAAGCCTTTACCCCTTTGGGAACCTGGGAAATGGTTTCTGGGTCAGCCACAGGGTTTTTATAAAGAAATTTGTGAGAGTCAGGGACTCTGTAGTACCTGTCTGGTTTGACTGGAGCAGGGGGCAAAGAATCAGGATTTAAACTGGATTCAGAGAACACATCATCCACAATATCCAACACTGGCGGAATAGCAAGGGGCCTGTGCTGAGGCAATAAAAGAAAGTCTCTGAGCCTTTTCTTGGATTCTGAGTAATCCTGGCCCTCCCAGTGGAAGTGTTCCCTCATGGTATGTAAAGTTTCCCCAAAAGAGTAATCTTCAGGAGGAGAGGCTGAAGGAATTGATTCTTCAGCATCAGAGTCCTCATATGGGGGTAAAGAGTATCCCTGGTCTGAAGAGGAATCAGAAGAAATGGAAACCTGGTCCGAGGAGTCATAGTCTGTATCCTGCCTAGGCCTTTTATCAGGAGGGAGATGGGAACCCCTGATCAGAGTAATTAAGTCTTCGGCCATTTTGAGCATCTGTTTTTTAGGCATGGAGGCCTGTCCAGGTGAATGCTGTACTTGCTTCTTTGTCTTTAATGGAGTTTTAGACTTGGCTGTAGTTTTTATGGTAAGCTGTGAAGGTCTGAAAACACCCTCAGAAGCCGATGCCTGCTCAGCAGCTCCAGACCCATCTGAGGGGTTAGTTTCCGTAAGCCCAACACCTTGAGTTTCCAGAGGCCTAGACATCTCCACGTGGGAGTCAGAGGTGGCCTGTAGCTCTGAGGTAGCGGTTGTCACGGGCTGCAAAAGCACCTCATTGAGAACCGGCAAACTGGCGACTGGCCTAGAAGAGGCTTCATAGTCAGTTTTGGGCCTCAGATGCCTGTCCTTATCCTTGTCTCTGCGTTTTTTGTGTATTCCGGTCGTCGGTTGTTCCAATGGCATGGTATAATTAAACCTTCGGCCAAAGTAGTGACGAGCAAAGTCAAACCAACGTTTAATAATGCACTTGTTAAATCTAGCACAAAACCGACAACTAGCGACGTTGTGGTCTAGGCCTAGGCATGGAATACAGTAAGAATGAAAATCCTTATGAGGTATTTGCTTCCCACAAGAAATACAATTATTAACTTTTACTGACATTGGTCTGAGGCAAGAAAACGTTTCCCCAACGGGGTACTTAGCTTTACTGAAGACTTCGGTTCTGAAATTCGAATTGAAAATCTCAGGAGTTGGCCGACCGGCACTTGCGAACTGCTTTTGCTTCGGGCACCGCGCGGCACGAAAGACTGAAGAAAATTGCATCGGCTGCATCTTATATACCCCTGGCGCACTGACGTCAGGGAAGAAGACAGCAACCGACGCCGGACTAAGACTTTGGAACTCTGGCCGACTGCGGGACCGCCTGATGGCAGAATAACCCAAGTGTAATGACTGCAGCAGTGAAACACGATGAACATCTAACTTACTTATCCCTGAAGTTCAGGGCAAAGGAGACCACGATGCTCACTATGGTGCGGCAAACGAGATCTGAAGGAAGATAGAAGATGGTGGGTGCATTAAGGGTAGGGGGAGGAGCTCATAGCAGATGCTAGAAAATAAGTTGCCGGCTCGGATCCGATATAGATCCAAACACCCACAGGTTGCAGATAAAATGAAGTTAACTACTTCAGATCTAATATTTTACTGAAGCACCTTTGCCTGGGCCCGGACCACCTTTAGGTTGATCGTGTCATTTGTAAAAATTTTACTCCACATGCTACTGCAGACAGAAAAAATATATAGTGAAGGGTTTACTTCCTACTTCTTTCTCAGAAGCTATTGCTGGGGCTCAATCTTCCAAACCGAAAGCAAGAAAGCCTTCTACTAAGTCTCCTAAGCCATCTGGATTACAGACTCCTTCCTTGGAGCCGCCTAAAAAGAAGCATAAATTGGATCCGAAGGCCACTGCTGTCGGATCCGACAAAACCTCTGCGGATCTAAGCACTTCTGATCTGAGGTCATTACCCAGAACCAGATACTCACCTAATCTGGATCTGATGCTTTCTAGACTACCTTCTCCCTTTTGGAACCCAAAATCTACTTCCCTAGCTTCCTCTCATTCTTCCAGGAGTGTGACTGAAAGCTGATGTGGACTGAATGATTAGGAAGTTTCTCTTGGTGTAAATACAGATGAGAGTTCTGCAGAGGGTGTACATTTTTTGACTTCTCAAAAATCCTTCTCTAGGAGTCAGTGAGGAGGACAAGAAGTCCCAAGGTCCTTTCCAAGATCCAGATGAATACAGATCCCCTAGGGGTAGAGGGGGGAACTGAAATGGATAATGACACCCAAGAGGCAGTGGAAGCCCACAGAACCAGAGGGCCAGCGATCATTTCTCCAGTAGACCCTAAAAATGCTCCTAAAAGGAGGTCTTACTGTCCACCTCTGAAGACAGTTGGGGGTTGTTTATCCCTGCACCAGAGAGCCAGGATAGAATGAAAATTGACATCAGATCGCATCGCTGAAGCGTCCATTTGTGAGCCTCTGTTTTGGACCTGCACGGAAAGTCTACCAAGAGACTGGGCTATGAAGGAATGTATACTGCCTGAAGAGTTAACAGAGAGCCACCGCCCAATTCTGACGAGCCATCCTGAAGAGAAGGAAAGGTTTTGTGCCTCCCTGCTTGTTGACGTACCACATCACTGTAGTGATTGTGTACACCTTCAAGGGGCCTGGAAAGGACATGGGGTGAAAAAACTTGAAGGGCCAGAATCATAGCTCTCATCTCTTTGATGTTGATATGGTCTGACTTACGATTGGGGGGGCAGATATTCTGAACTTTCAGGTGACCAAAAGAAACCCCTATACCCCATGTCTAAGGCATCTGTTAACAGATCTTGACAAGGGACTGGAGGCTGAAAGAGCAGGACTGGTTTGAGAGCAAATGGCTGAATCCAACACTCAAATTCCTTCTTGACATAGGGAAGGAGAGGTACACCATAATCCAGAGTGACAATGCTGCAGCCAAACTGACATGCGGTACCAATGAAGCTTCTGTATATGCCGTCTGGCAAGAGGGAGCACTGGAATAGAAGACACCACAAATCCTAGGGCCTGAAGAAGCCCACTGACTGCCATGCCAGCCAGGGAAAGAAGAGACTGAAAGAAGTGTGTCAGTGCAAAACTTTTAGAGGTGGAAGAGATGCCAACACTGGCACTGTCTCAGTCCTGCCTCCCAGACAAACAAGATCCTGTGAGGGAATTAGGACAGATGTTTGTAAGTTAATAATGGACCCCAAACTTTGAAGGATAGAAATGGTGAGCTACAGATCCTGTAGCAGGCAACCGGGGAAGGTGTCTGAAGCAATAGGTCATCTAGATAAGGAAAAATCAGAATGCTTTGGAGCCTGCAGAAAGCAATTACAGGAGCTATGCATTTTGTGAATATCTGTGGGGTAGTAGAGAGGCCAAAGAGGAAAGCAGACAACAAGTGAAAGGAAGACACAAAAACTTCCTGAAAAGTGGGTGAATAGGGATATGAAGGTAAGCATATCTTTCAGATCTAAAGAAATCAGAAAAGCCTGGGGTAGTAAGAGAGGAAAAAGGGTTTAAAAAGAGTAACCATCTGAAAAGAAGGAACCTTGAGAAAGGTTTTGAGGAAGTTGATATCGAGAATAGGTCTCGAAGTGCCCTCCGTTTAAGGAATCAAGAACATCCTGGAATAAAAATCCTTTCCCACTTGGGAAGGGGGACAAGGTTGGATGGTCCCTTGGTTCACCAGGGACCCTAGAATCTCCAAGAAATGAGGAAGCTGCTCTAGAAGAGGTTGATGAATCCAAGAAAAAGGAGGGAGAGATTTCCATGCCATGAAGTAATCCTGACGGAGGACAGAAAGGACCCAAGAGTCTGAAAGGATGAGACACCAACTGGAAGACTAACCTGTTCTATAAGGGGAGGCGGACAAATTGCCAAAGAAAAGTAGGCTTATCAGACAAAGGAGGCTTCTGGGCCACAGAAATCTGAGAAGGTTTAGCAGAGAGGGTCTGCCTACCACCCCTGCTGCCCTTGGAGGCCTGGCTGGGTTGCCTGCGAACAAAAGCAGATCTTTCTAAAAGGATAATTCCTCTGGAACTTAAGGATACGAGAGAAAAATATATTCAAGGTCCTGCAAGGCTTTGTCTTTCTCTTGAAAAGACAGATCAGCAGCAGCAGTCCTAAAAAGATGTTTATTACCCAAAGCAGCATCCAACAACTTGGCCTTAATGTCCTCAGGCAGACAAAACCAAGAATAACGGCTCAAGACAGACCCAATATTCACAGGCTTGGAAGAGGCATCAGCAGCAACATAGCTAGAGTGGCGAGCCATTTGAGAAGCAGAACCTAAAATATGTAAGGCAGAGGATTTACCTTCAGAATCAGGGAAGTCAGAAATAACCTGAGCAATCAAGGCCAGAGCATACCTGGTCATGTGATTCTGGTAATTAACAGCCCTAAAGGCCAAAGTAGAACCAGCATAAACTTTTCAGAAGGCAAAAGTTTGGAAGAGGGCAAGAGCTTAAAAGGTTTATCAGAAGAGACTGACACCACAGCAGGATCAGCAGAAAGACATTTAAATGAAAAACCTACAGTCCTCAGGAACCTTATAGAACCTATCATGTTTCTTAGCAGCAGGCTGAGAATCAGGCGACTTGGAAGCAACAATGAAAGTGCCTAACAAAGAAGCCAACACAGGAGGAACTGCCAATGGTTTAGAAGTATCCACCTGAAGCAACTCATACCCTCTCGGAATATCAAGACACTTAAGTAAATCCCACAAAGTATTCCATCATCCTAGCATTTGTGTCCCCAAAGGACAATTCCTCAAAAGATGTCTCCAGGCTAATAGACCCCTCCTCATCAGAACTGTAAGCCAAAGGCGAAGGCATCTGTGAAGAATAGGACAAAGACCCCTCATCAGACAGTGAATCCTTATCCAAGCAATCCAGTTCCCGGAGCCGTTTAGGAGTAGAGGTCCAAGGAGGATCAGGTACCGAAGCCCCCTGAGGAGGCTTCAGAGCCATCAACGCAGATAAAAGCCCAAAGGAAACTCTTACCATTCCCTATGAGGATCCATAGGATGGACTGAAACAGGTTTCATTTTTTTTTTAATCTTTTCTTGGGACATCATCCCTAACAAATACCAGTGGTTTCAACCCTTGGCTGGATTCAATAAGAGAACCTGGAACCTCCTCCCTGACCAATATCTATGGATCCTCATTGATAAACTGCAGTTCCCCTCGACATCTGGCGTAAACGCCTGCAAAGCCTCAAAGGACACGCGATGGATCCATGCCAGGATCTGACAGGATCACGGCAGAGAAATCTGAATTAGGCACCAAATGACCCGCAGAACTATTACCTGGTTATAGAGCGACATCAAGTGGAGGATGGACAGCTAAAGAATCCAGCGAAGAATTTCTGGCCTTCTTACCTAGCAGGAGTATCTTGAGGATAAAAGATTCTACCATGGTACCCTGGACTAACTGTTTAAGCCACTGTTTTTCAAGATAAATGGCTAGGGAAGAAACAGCTTCTGAGTGTCTTACGCACAAATGCCTTACAGATACTACAAGTGGTATGGTCATGGAGAAGCACCCAAACAAAAAAGACAGTTTATGACGATCCTTATGGAGTCTGCCTCCACACTGACATTTTCCCTCTGGATGACAAGAATTCTAGGAAGCAAAATAAAAAACAAGACCAAGAAAAAAAAAACAATTGGGCACTCAACTGGTGGCTAGGCATTCAGCACAGCAACAAGACATTCAGACCAACTAGCAGTAATGGCGTTTTGAAATGGCAGCAAAGAAGTTCTGGGTTGTTGCATCTGTATGTCACCCTACGTTCTATGTGGGGAGGATAACTATGATGTACAGGGCATACAAAATCATTAGGCTTTAGTACACTGGCCAAGCATGGGGATAGATGCCCTGTGTAGGATATTCATTCTGTTCAGAATACCGCAACAATGACTGAAAAGGACGTAGGTAGGTACTAAGCTATTGGCCCTGGGGCCTATACAAGCCCAGCCAAAAAGGTACCCTGGCTTTTGCCACCCAAGAAACTTATTTTCCTGTGCCACTGTCGAGCAGAGCAACAGAGGTGATCCCCAGGGTGAATTTCCTATTTCCCATCCAATCTCCTATATAGAATGCCTTGCACTCACGTAAGGCAAGGTATACAACCCCACTGGCCTCACAATTACTATAGCTCCTTGCCAAGAGGGTATTATTCCTGGAATCCAGGTGGACTAGTTTAGGATTATGAGCTTTAGATCCAATTAGAGGGCACATGTATGTTCACCAGTGAACTCTAGAATGCGACTGACAGCAGCCACATCCTGGACACCCTGGCCTATAAAGGCATTTTATCAAGCTGGGGCAAACAAGGTTATACCCCACTCAAAGCAAGACTCACAGACTGCAGTCCAGGTTGCAGCAAGAAATCTGGCACAGCTACCTCCCTAGGGGAAACTAACATAAGGGGGTGGGGACTAATGACAAACAAATAGCTTTTGATCAATTGTGATCCCACTTCTTTCTGGGGAAAAAAGGGTGCGACTGGAGACGAAGGAAACTGCTCCCCCCCCTCCATAGTGGAAGTGGTCCTTTTTTCCCCCCATCAAAGTCATAAGGCAGGTCTCAGATGAAAACAAATTCATATCTTAACCATAAATTCTGATTTTTTTCTTCTGAGTTGGTCATCAACGGAGATACAGCTTCAGCCATGCCCATTCTCCATAAGCACACAAGACTCTTGAACCTTCAGCCCTGGCCACAGCATCAGCACAAAGCCACAAATTAAAATGGGTTGCATGCAAGCCCTCCTGAGTAACCATAGAAAGTGGCTTTGACAAGATTTTTCCTGAGCAGAAAGATAGTCAAGCCAACTATCAAGGACTGGAATCCAGACCTGTTAAAAGCACAGTTGAAGGTCTTAAGCCAAAACAAAACAGGACAGTAAATGCTTGGCACATCTGTTCCAAGTGTCTAACTTGTGCAAGATGGCAGGGTAGAAAAAACGTTGTGGTCTCAGGAGTCAATGGAAGCTTACAGACAGCATACAGCAGTATGTTTTAAGACATTTGAGTAACAAACCATTCTTAATAGTTGGGGGGAGGGGGGCTTATACCCAGCAATAGTTCTCTTGGGAGCAGGGTCAGCTCCACAACTCAAAAGGCCACATCATTGAATACTGCCTCCAACAGAGACAATAACTTGAGGCACCAAAGGTTCCCTCCACAGACAGACTGGATGACTGGGGTAAGGCTGTGAAGGGAAAGCATAGTGGAACTCATAAAAGGGATGGTATTCTTTTTTGCCTGAGACACAAAGGCTTCTATGTTCTCAGACTCCCAAATGGAGCTTGAGGACACAGTCCCTAAACCTCCAAAAACTGCATCTGTTTACATGCAGAAAGCAATGCATAGCGGAGGTGACCTACACAGAGCCTAGCACTAGCAACAGATAAATGTCTCAAAGGAATAAATCCCGTACCTTTGACTCGCAGCTCTTGCTAGGCATAATCACTTGATCTCTTGAGCTGCAGACCATGGAGCAAGTATCTCAGAATGATCTCAACTGCTACCAACTGACCTGCATGGGCATGGCATGGGGCAAGAACAGAGGATCTGGTCCCAAGTTCAACAAATCTATGAAAGGGTACACGTGACTGACTGCTCCAGTAAAGTGGGATGAATGACCTCAATCCTCAGCCAATCCATTGGGTAGATGACTGGAGATGTCATTCTGGATTGTTCATTTCAGTGAGGAAAAAGTACAGTTTTGTACCTACCATAAATGTAGATGTCCGAATTGGATAGCATCTGCAGTCATAACAACTGGGTTGTCCTGTCGTCAGGCAGCCCTTCAGTCGGCCGGATTCCAAAGTCCGGGTCCGGCTTTGGCTGATGTCGCACTTCACCTGACGTCATCTCTGTTGGTCTTCGGGTATAAAAGCATCAGCCGACGCCATTTTCCTCAGTGTTTCTTGCCCCAGATGCCAGTAGCCCTCTTGGAGGCTAAAATTTGGATAGATGCCAATGTTTTCAAAAAGATAGATGTAAACACAAAAATAAGCATGTATGTACATATATACAAACAAATACACCATAAAAGACTCCCCCCCACCAACTAGCTATTAGGGGGGTAAAATACCCTAGGAGTACCACAGAGGGAAGGAGGAGGGTAATCCTGACTGCAGATGCTATCCAATTCGGACATCTACATTTATGGTAGGTACAAAACTGTACTATGTCCTTCATGGATGCATCTGCAGTCATAACAACTGGGTAGAATACCATAGCCAACTAGGGGAGGAGGATAAAACTAGATTATGGTGTGTTTAGGATCCCTTGCAGTACAGCAGTGGCAAACCCTGCTCGGGATCTGGAATATAGAGGTAAGTTATAATGCTTGGCAAATGTATGCACGGAGGTCCAAGTAGCCGCCTCAATAATGTCTTTGGTTGCCACTCCTCGTAAGAAGGCTGTGGTAGTGGCTGTTGCCCTTGTAGAATGAGGTCTTATGTTCTGTGGAATTGGTTTTCCATGGAAGGAGTAACAGAATCGTATGCAATTTCCTATCCATTTGGAGATTGTCTGTTTGGAAATAACTTTTCCTTCCCTTCCTGTTGCATAGGCTACAAAAGTTGGTCAGTCTTTCTGCTATTTTTGTTCTGTCCAAGTAGTAGCGTAGCTGTCTATGTACATCCAAGGTATGCAGTATTCTTTCCCTCTGTTTTGTGGGTTGGGAAAGAAGGTAGGTAGGTGGATTGCCTGGTTTAAAGACACTCTGGATATCACCTTAGGCATAAATGTAGGATTAGTCCTCATGGACACTATCTTGGTGGAAGATTAGGAAGGGTTGCACTGCCATTAAGGCCTGTAGCTCTGAAACCCTCCTTGCTGAAGTAATTGCCAGTAGGAAAGCAGTTTTCCATGACAGGTGTTGTAGGTCTGCTGTTGCTGCTGGTTCAAAGGGTGATAGTGTCAACTTTTCTAGCACAAAGTTTAAGTCCCAAGCTGGCAAAGGTGGTTTCCTTGGAGGTTTTACATTCTTGATTCCTCTGAGGAACTGCCTGAGCAAAGGGTGAAAAACAGGTGGATCAAAGCTGTATTCTGCTGAAATAGCTGATGCATGTATCTTGATGGAGGAGTAGGACAAGCCTGAATGAAGAAGTTCGCCAGATACTCTAGAATGTTAGGCATATCTATGTTTGACACATCTTTTCCTCTTTCAGTACTCCAAATGACAAACCTTTTCCATTTTCCAGCATAGTTCCTTCTTGTTGAAGGTCTGCGTGCTTCAAGAATAATGTCTTTAACTCTTTGGGAAAGTTGTGGGTTAGCTGTTGCTATGTGATGTTCCATGCAGTCAGTTGCAACGTTTTTAGGTTTGGATGTATGATGCTGTAGTTGTTCTGAGTTAGCATCAAAGGCATCAGGGTATTGGCCACATATTGTTCTGAGACATGCTCCTCAGCAGTGGGTACCAGTGTTGTCTTGGCCAGTTTGGAGCTATCAGGATTATCCTTGGACGTTCTTCCTTGATTTTTAGTAATACTTTGTGTATCAAGGGAAGAGGTGGAAATGCATATGCTGTCAGGCCTTTCCAGCTGAAGGAGAGCAAATCCACTTTCCATGCCAGTGGGTGTAATGTCCTTGTGCAGAATTTTTTGAGCTGGTGATTGAGAGGTGATGCAAATAGATCTATCTGAGGCATTCCCCATTTGTTTGAGATTGTCTTGAAAATGTCCGGGTGCAGTTTCCATTCGTGGGCATCCGATGTGGTTCTGCTTAATATGTCTGCTAGAATATTTTCTTTTCCCGGTACAAAAATTGCTTGTAACTGGATGTTGCAGCTGAGTGCCAGGTTCCACAGCTCCAAAGTCATTCTGCATAGGGGGTATGAATGAGTGCCTCCCTGCTTGTTGATGTACCACATGACTGTGGTGTTGTCTGTCCTTATCATCAACTGGCCCTCTTTGAGAAATGGTCTGAACCTTTGGATTGCCAGTTTTACTGCCAGCATTTCTTTTAGGTTGATGTGCAGGTGAAGTTGATCCTGTGTCCACAATCCTTGCACGCATTTGTCCAGCATGTGGGCCCCCATCCTAGGTCTGAAGCGTCTGTTGTGATGGTCTGGCTTGCTTGACATCTGCGAAAGGTAGGCCTGGGTTTGTCTGGCATGCCTGAGCCCACCATAGGAACTCCTGTTTTAAGCATGGAATTAGTGGGATTTCTGTTTCTAGGCTGTGACTGTGTTGGGACCATAAATTCTTTAGGTACCACTGTAGTTTCCTCATATGTAGTCTGGCAAGTGGGACCAGGATTATGCATGATGCCATGAAGCCCAAGGCCTGCAGTACTTTTCTTGCTGTTAACTTGTTCAGCTTTGTTAGTGCCAAGAAGTAAAGAGGGAGTTCTTTTGTTTTTCTGCAGTTAGGAATGCCATTTGTTTTACTGTGTCCAATTCAGCCCAAGAAGGTCCTTGTTTGGGATGGTATCAGCCTTGACTTTTGTAGATTGACTGTGTATCCCAGTGCTTGTAGCAAGTAAATGACCCTTTGTAAATCTGTTGTCAGCTTGCTTTTGTTGTCCCCTTGTAGCAGGCAGTCGTCCAGGTATGGGTAAATTTGTATTCCTGTAGTCTGCAATGGGCAATTACTGATGCCAGGCATTTTGTGAATACTCTGGGCGCAGTAGATAAGCCAAAGGGCAATGCTGAGAATTGATAGTGCTCTGATCCTGCAAGAAATCTGAGGTATCTTCTGCAGATTGGTCGAATGGGGACGTGCAGGTATGCCTCCTTGAGATCTAGAGTTACCAGCCAACACTCCTTGCCCAGCATGGGAAGAAGTTGCTGTAGGGTCAGCATTTTGAATTTTGGGACAATGATGTATGTATTTAAGGCGGACAGGTCGAGAATTGGTCTCCAACTTTTTCCTTTCTTGGAACTAGGAATAGTCTTGAGTAGAACCCCTTTCCTTGCTCTGCAGTTGGCACTTTTTCCACAGCTCTCATGTTTGCTAACTGCATTATCTGTTGTAGAGCCTCTGTTTTTTGATTTGGAGGTAGATTTGGAATTCCCTCTTTTGATTGGTAAAGTGTGGAAGTGGAACCGGTATCCTTGATCTATGGTTTGTAAAATCCACTTGTCTTTTGTTATATAGTGCCAGTTTTTTGAAAATAAGGTTAACTTTCCGCCTAGAGGAGCTGCTATTTGTTCCCTGGTAGGCGGATTTAGGATTAAGTCACTGTGGTTGTGTTGATGTAGTGGCAGTGGTTGTGTCTGTGCCTCTGTTGTTACCTTGCCACTGTCGTCCTCTGTAGGCACCTCCTCTGGATAGGTTTCTGCCCCTTTGAGATCTTGTGGAGTCAGGAAAGGACCAATTTTTGGCAGGCCAGTTCCTGCTAAACCTTGGGGGTTGAACCTGCAAGAAATCTTTTACCGTTTGAACGGATTTTGCCTTTTCTTCCATTTTCTTCATAACCTGCTGGGCAGGTGTACCAAACAAACTTGTCTTATCCATAGGAGCATCTAGTAACTTTGCTTTAACATGATCCGGTAAAGCTTGCTCCTTTAGCCATGCATGCCTTCTTATCACTGTGCCAGTCATGGCTGATCTAAATGAAGCCTCCAGTGCATCATAGCCACATTTTAAGGAATGGTTACTAACCTGTTGTATGTTATTTACCATTTCTAATACATTTTTCTTATCAAGAGATTCATCAGTGGTTAGCTTTTAGTTAACTGATCAAGCATAAACTCTTGGTATTGTATCATGTGAAACTGACAGTTTAAAGCTCTAGCTGAGAGAGTAGCTGAAGTGTAGACCTTTTTGCCCCATCTGTCTAATGACCTTGCTTCCCTTTCAGAAGGAATAGGGTTTTAGCTATGGTCGCGGCTACTGCCTTGGGACCCTGGGATATAGTTTCGGGGTCTGCAAGAGGGGCCTTGTAAAGGTGGTGATGAGCATCTGGCACCCTGTAAAATCTGTCTGGTTTGGCAGGGGCTGGAGGTAAAGAATCTGGAGAGCAGACATCATTGAAAGCATCATCCACCACAGAGAGAACAGGAGGTATAGCTAAGGGCCTGTGTTGTGGAAGGTGCAGAAAAGTCCCAAGTCTTTTTCTGGAGTCTGAAAAATCCTGTTGCTGCCATTGGAACTGCTCTCGCATGGCATGTAAGGTTTCCCCAAAGGAAAATTCTTCTGGTGGGGAAGCAGCTGGAATGGATTCTTCAGCATCAGAGTCTTCAAAATTAGAGAAAGGAGCCTCTGGCTGGTCAGTTATGTCTGATTCATTGGCTGAATCATCAGATGACACTGGCTCAGGGGCTCTGCCCTAGGTCTCTTCTCTGGGGCTGAGAGGCCCTGTCTGGGTGAGATTGAGATCCTCTAATTAATGAAATTAAATCTTCTGCCAGAGTAAGCATTTGAGAACTAGAGGAGGGCCTGGTTGAAGGGGGTTTAACAGGCACTGTTTTAGTAGTCTTGGCTGCTTTAGCCCTGGCGAAGGCCTTAATGGACATGGCTGCTGGAGGCCTAGCAGCACCACGTGCTGGGGTAGAGACATCCAAGGGAATGGTGTCTGATAAGTCAGTGGCAACCACCGTAGTGGGTATAATTTCTGAGGCCGATTCAAGAATGGTAGCAGGGGCCTCAGTTGTAGAGATAGATTCAGCTGTACTTTGATCAGTTTTCTCGGTTTCGGCGAAACCGAGACACTCGATTTGCTTAACCATGGTTTCAGCGAAACCGCGGACCGCGAGTGTCGGTCTTTATCTTTGCGTTTTTTGGCAGATTGGGTAGTCGGAGGATCCGACGGCATAATGTACGCAAAATCAGAACCGTAAAACTGTTCAGCAAACTCCGACCGACGCCTAAGCGTTCGTCGGTTGAAAGAAGCACAGGCCGAACAGGCTGCTACGCCTAAACAAGGCTGGGCCTAAACAAGGCAGACAATAAGAGTGGAAATCTTTATGAGGTATTTGTTTCCCACAGGTTAAACAATTATTAACTTTTTCTGACATCGGCTGAGGCAAGAAAGAGTCCCCAACGGGGTACTTAGCTTTAGAAGTCTTCGAAGTAGTATTCGGTAGAAGTAATCTCTGGATCCGACCGACCGGCACTTGCGAACAGCTTCTGCTTCGGCGCCGCGGCAAGAAAGACTGAGGAAAATGGCGTCGGCTGATGCTTTTATACCCGAAGACCAACAGAGATGACGTCGGGTGAAGTGCGACATCAGCCGAAGCCGGACCCGGACTTTGGAATCCGGCCGACTGAAGGGCTGCCTGACGACAGGACAACCCAGTTGTTATGACTGCAGATGCATCCATGAAGGACATCTGGGGGTAAGCCCTTCTTTAGATCTCTCATTTTTTAGACCAGCATGTATTAAAGCTCTCATTAGACAAGAACATACTAAGTCTATGCAAGAACCAGGAGGTCACTCTCAGTGTGGAATCTTGGTCTGGCATCGGTTGCTGTCGCTTCTTCCCTGACATCAGTGCACCAGGGGTATATAAGATGCATCAGACGCCATTTTCTTCAGTTTTTCTTGCCCCAGATTTCAGGTGCCCCCAAATAGGTAGGCAATATATATTGCTAATCAAAAGTATACAATAAAAACAATACCTTCAGTTACCAGCAAATACACCCCAAAGGTTGTATAGTATAGAAAGGTATAGATAAGTCTGGCTAGTGGGGATGGAGGGAGGGTAACCTGGACTGTAGCAGTGTGAACACTCGAACATATACATTTATGGTAGGTACAAAACTGTACTATGTTCATCGTGTTACACTGCTGCAGTCATTACACTTGGGTAGAATCCCAAAGCTGAGGTTGGGTGGCTGGTCTATAAAGAGTTAGGATTGGCTATGAGGCCCTGCAGAACTGCAGTGGCAAATCCTGCCCTGGATTTAGAGTATAGAGGCAGGTGGTAATGCTTGGTAAAGATGTGCACTGAACTCAAAGTTGCAGCCTCCAAAATTTCCTTGGTAGGTAGTCCTCTGAGAAAGGCTGTTGAAGTGGCTGTTGCCCTGGTGGAATGTGGCCTAATGTTATTTGGGACTGATTTTCCATGCTGTGTGTAGCAGTACCGAATACAGTGTCCTATCCATTTGGATATAGTCTGCTTTGAGATAGCCTTGCCCTGTGATCCTGCAGCATATGCTACAAACAGCTGCTCAGTTTTCCTGAAACCCTTTGTTTTGTCCAAGTAGAAGAGTAGCTGCCTGTGTATGTCCAAAGAATGCAGAAGTTTCTCCCCTTTATTCTGGGGGTTTGGATAAAAAGTTGGCAAATGGATGGTTTGGTTAAGAGCCACACTAGATACCACCTTTGGCATAAAGGTAGGGTTTGTCCTTAAAGATACCCTGCCCTGATGAAAAATTATAAAAGGTTCCACTGCCATTAATGCCTGTAGCTCTGAGTCTTCGTGCTGAAGTTACTGCCAGGAGCAGAGCTGTTTTCCATGATAAAAATTTTAGATTGGCTGTATTGGCTGGCACAAAAGGTGGTAAGGTCAGTTTTTCCAAAACGAAATTGAGGTCCCAAGTTGGTGTTGGTGCTCTCTGGGGCGGTCTTGTGTTTTTAGCCCCTCTGAGGTACTGCTTTAGCAAGGGATGAGAGAATAAAGGAGGATCCATGTAATGTGCTGAAA
Source organism: Protopterus annectens (assembly GCF_019279795.1). Taxonomy (NCBI): domain Eukaryota; kingdom Metazoa; phylum Chordata; order Ceratodontiformes; family Protopteridae; genus Protopterus; species Protopterus annectens. The sequence continues at coordinate 1,583,160,520 of NC_056737.1, read as the reverse complement.
TGGCAGAGGCGTGGATCTTAATTGATGAGGATAGTCCTCTGTCCAGCATCTCAGTTAAGTATTGTAAAATCTGAGGAATGTTTGGAACAAGAGGGTCAAGGCTTTGAGCCTGGTTCCAGGCGCAGAATCTCTTCCATTTTTCTGAGTAAGCTTTCCTGGTGCTAGGCCTCCTGCCCTCCAAAATGACACCCATAACAGCTTTAGAGAGAGGTGTTGTCTGTTTGACTAATGTATCTGCCATGCAGCCAGGTTTAGGGTTTTGAGTTGACCGTGCAGGATCTCATTGTTTTGTTGAGTCAGAAGGTGTGGAATTTGAGGCAAAATCCATGGTGGGCCTTGAGCCACGTTCCTTAAGATAGGGTACCAGTGCTGGCGTGGCCAGTCTAGAGCAATCAGGATCATCTCTGGTTTTTCTTGTCTGGCTTTCAGGAGTACCTTTGAAAGGAGAGGCAGTGGTGGGAAGGCATAAGCTTTTAGGTTTTTCCAGCTGAACAGAAGAGCATCCACTTTCCATGCTTGTTTGTGAAAAGTCCTTTTGCAGAATTTTTGTAGTTGGCAATTCAGTGGGGAGGCAAAAAGATCTATGTCTGGGCATCCCCACTTTTGCGTTACCATGCTGAAGATTTGTGGATTCAATTTCCATTCGTGAAGGTCCATGGTATTTCTGCTTAGGTCGTCTGCCAGAGTATTTTTCTTTCCTGGCAGGAATTGTGCTTGCAGGTGAACTTGATACGTTAGAGCTGTGTTCCACAAGGTCATGGCTTGCCTGCATAGGGGATAAGAATGAGTGCCCCTTGCTTGTTTATGTACCACATTACTGTGGTGTTATCTGTCTTTAGTAGTAATTGTCCTGGAAGTAGAAGGTCCTTGAAAGCTGTTAGGGCATTTTGAACCGCCAACATCTCTTTTTGATTGATGTGAAGATGCATCTGGTCTGTGGTCCACTTGCCCTGTATGCATTTTCCTGCCATGTGTGCTCCCCAGGTGTAATCCGAAGCATCTGTTGTTAGAGTTTGCCTGGCTGTGGGTTGGGTAAAAGGCTGACCTTTGTTTAGGTGACATGCCTGTGCCCCCATCTAAACTCCTGTTGTAGGCAGGGAATCATTGGTATTACTGCTTCTAAACTGTGAGAGTGTCGTGTCCAAACACTTTTCAGGTACCATTGTAATTTCCTCAAATGCAGTCTGGCATATGGTATTAGTAGTATGCAAGATGCCATGAATCCCAGGGCCTGCAGATTTTTTCTTGCAGGGAGATGGGACTTTCTTGCCAGCAATTGAAAATATTGAGTTAGTTGAATTTGTCTGGCGTGAGGTAAGCCATCTGGGCCATTGTATTTAAGCTGGCACCCAGGAATATAATCTGTTGCGAGGGCACTAGTTTTGACTTATTTTCATTTACTGTGTACCCTAGAGAAATTAGCAACCTTTTTACAAACGCCAGATACTGTAGAAGAATGTCCTTTGTCTCTGCTTGAACGAGGCAGTCGTCCAGATATGGATATTTGAATTCCTTTTTGTCTGCATAATGCAATTACTGGTGCCGGGCACTTTGTGAAGACCCTGGGCGCAGTAGATAAGCCAAAGGGCAGTGCAGAGAATTGGTAGTGCATTGCACCAGCTTTGAATCTGAGGTATCTTCTGCAATTTTGTCTGACAGGGACATACAGGCATGCCTCTTTGAGGTCCAGAGTAACAAGCCAAGCCTTCTTGCCCAGCATGGGTAGAAGCTGCTGTAATGTCAACATTTTGAATTTCGGAATATCCAGGTAAGTATTCATAATTGAAAGGTCTAGTATGGGCCTCCAGGCCTTGTCCTTTCTGGGGACCAGGAAGAGTCTTGAGTAAAATCCTTGTCCTTGTTCCTGTTGTACTTTTTGAATAGCTCTCATGTCCATGAGGGCTGAAATTTGTTTTTGTGCCTCTGCCCGTTGATTTTGTGGCAGGTCTGACATTCCTTTTAGCCTTGGTAAAGTATGAAAGTGGAATCTGTAACCTTGAGACACAATATTCAGGACCCATTTGTATTGGGTGATTGATTGCCAGTTTTGAGAAAAAAGTGCTAGTTTTCCCATCAAGGGGGCTTCCAAAAGGGACGTGCTTGGCGTATGAAGGGGAAAGTCATTGTGACTGTTTCCTGTAGGGTTGAGACTTGTCCTCACCACCTTTTGGGGTTGAGGTGCCCCACTGTCATTGTCTGTTTGAGCCTTGGGGTTGAGATCTGCCTCTTGGTTGTCTGTATCTGCCTCTCTGTGGCCTGCCCGACACTGGAAAGGACCACTTCTTAGTTGGCCAATTTCTGTTAAACCGAGGTGGCTGTACCTGTAAGAAATCCTTGACGGTTTGCATAGATTTAGCTTTATCCTCCATTTTCTTTAACACCTCTTCTGCCTTAACACCAAACAAGGTATTATGCTGTAAAGGAGTATCCAATAATTTTGCCTTAACATGATCAGGTAAACTTTGTTCTTTTAACCAAGCATGTCTTCGAATCACAGAACCTGTAACTGCTGCTCTACAAGAGGCCTCTAAAGAATCAAAACCACATTGCAGAGTATGTTTTCCCACCTGTTCAACTGCATGCAATAAATCCTGCATTTCTTTACAAGGAGCTTCTGTGCTTGCAAGCATTTTCTGTTTTAACTGAGCCATTAAATATTGTTGGTACTTAAGCATGCGAAACTGGCAATTTAAAGCTCTTACTGCTAAAGTTGCAGAAGTGTATACCTTCTTCCCCCATCTATCCAAAGCTCTGGAATCTGTCAGAGGGTACTGAATTTTTTGCAATGGAAGCCTTAACCCCTTTTGGACCCTGGGAAATAGTTTCTGGATCAGCAGCAGGGTTTTTGTAAAGAAACTTGAGAGTCGGGGACTCTAATACCTATCTGGCTTGGCTGGAGCAGGGGGCAAAGAGTCAAGAGATAAACTGGATTCAGAGAACACATCATCCACAATATCTAGCACAGGCAGCATAGCCAGGGGCCTGTGTTGAGGCAATAAGAGGAAATCCCCGAGCCTTTTCTTGGATTCTGAGTAATCCTGGCTTTCCCAATGGAAATGCTCCCTCATGATATGTAAAGTTTCCCCAAAAGAATAAACCTCAGGAGGAGAGGCTGAAGGGATAGATTCTTCAGCATCAGAGTCCTCATAGGGGGTAGAGAGTATCCCTGGTCTGAAAAGGAATCAGAGGAAATGGAAACCTGATCAGAGAAGTCATAGTCTGTATCCTGCCTAGGCCTTTTCTCAGGAGGGGGATGGGAACCCCTGATTAGAGTAATGAGGTCTTCGGCCATTTTAAGCATCTGTTTCTTAGGCATGGAGGACTGTCCAGGAGAATGCTGTACTTGTTTTTTTATCTTTAATGGTGCCTTTGTCTTGGCTGTTTTAATGGTAAGTTGTGAAGGTCTGAAAACACCCTCAGAAGCCGATGCCTGCTCAGCGGCTCTAGACCCATCTGAGGGATTAGTTTCCGTAGGCCCAATACCTTGATTTTCCAGAGGCCTAGATGTTCTCCATGTGAGAGTCGGAAGCGGCCTGTGGCTCTGAGGTAGCAGGTGTCAGGGGCCTGTGGCTCTGAGGTAGCAGGTGTCAGGGGTTGCGAAAGTGCCTCACTGAGAACTGGCAACTGGCCTAGAAGAGGTTTCGTCAGCGGTTTTGGACCTCGGATGCCTCTCTTTATCCTTGTCTTTGCGTTTTTTCAGTATTGAGGTCGTCGGCTGATCCAACGGCATCGTATAATTGAACCTTTGGCCAAAGTAGTGCAAAGCAAAATCAAAACGTCTTTTTATAGTGCGTTTTTTTTAAATCTAGCACAAAACCGACAACTAGTGACGTCGTGATCAGGGCCTAGGCATGGAATACAGTAAGAGTGGAAGTCCTTATGTGGTATTTGCTTCCCACAAGAAATACAATTATTAACTTTTTCTGACATCGGTCTGAGGTGAGAAAATAGTTTCCCCAACGGGGTACTTAGCTTTATTGAAGACTTCGGATGTGAAATTCGACTTTGAAAATCTCAGGAGTCGGCCGACTGGCACTTGCGAACTGCTTCTGCTTCGGGCACCACACGGCTAGAAAGACTGAAGAAAATGGCGTCAGATGCATCTTATATACCCCTGGCGCACTGACGTCAGGGAAGAAAGCGACAGCAACCGACACCGGACCAAGACTTTGGAATTCGGACCGACTGCGGAACCGCCTGACGGCAGGATAACCCAAGTGTAATGACTGCAGCAGTGTAACACGATGAACATCTGCATCTGTTTACATGCAGAAAGCAATGCATAGCGGAGGTGGCCGACAGAGCCTAGCACTAGCAACAGATAAAGGTGTCAAAGGAATAAATCCCATACCTTTGACTCGCAGCTCTCGCTAGGCATAATCACTTGATCTCCTGAGCTGCAGACCATGGAGTAGGTATCCCAGAATGATCTCAACAGCTACCAACTGACCTGCATGGGTATGGCATGGGGCAAGAACAGAGGATCTGGCCTCAAGTTCAACAAATCTATGAAAGGGTACACGTGACTGACTGCTCCAGTAAAGTGGGATGAATGACCTCAATCCTCAGCCAATCCATTGGGTAGATGACTGGAGATGGCATTCTGGATTGCTCATTTCAGGGAGGAAAACTGGGGGTAAGCCTTTAGATCTCTCATTTTTAGACCAGCATGTATTAAAGCTCTCATTAGCCAAGGACAGACTAAGTCTATGCAAGAACCAGGAGGTCACGCTCAGTGTGGAATAAACTTTAGAAAGGATATACCTATATCAGCAATTCTCTAACATTTTCTGTGGCAATACTCCAATCTAAATTTACATCTGCAAGTGAACTACTCAGGGATTCCCACATGAAGCAACAGAAAAAGATGAGTAGTCCAAATTTCAGCTGAAATTTAACACCCTGCCCCAAAGATACACAAAAACACACGCACCTGAATACAAAAAAATATGCACATATAATGACAACTGCAAGAATAGAGATCCAAAATTTCCACGTGGCCAAAAAAAAAAAAAAATTGGATGGGCTAAGGGGTCAGAAATACTTATACAGATTGCGGAGTTCAGTCACGGCATGTGTTACTGCTGTGCAACAATCCACACGCACAAAGCACAAGATCTTTTATGAAAAGGGAATTGTCCTACTCGTACAAAAATTAAGACATTCAAACAATTTCCTCCCAGATATCAGACATACTTTTTTTGTTGAGGAAACACCACAGTTTGTTTTCTGGTGTGAAACAGGAGCTCATGCAGACAAATGTTTCACATAACACACTACACCTGTTGGTAACGTAATTCAGGGTGGTCACAAATATATATTAAAGGATTCCAAATAAAACAGTCTTTGGTAATTTCCAGCTTTAAATGTGTTCTGGAAATAGCCTAGTACCACCAACAAACAAGTAATTCTCTGTAACAAAAGGTTGCCACACTTGATCTTCATTTACTCACCCAGTTCATGTGCATTACTACTACAAATGGAAAAAAAAACAGCTGACAAGTTTGAAACAAAAAAGAAACATTTATTTCAATTTTAAGTTGTTACTACTAGGCTTTTCTGAAAACTTCATAAACTAGTACTGTACGTTTTAAAAAACTATCAGCTGACAAGTTTTTATTTAGCTCATTCAAGTCATAAAAATGGCTACAAGAGTCACAGGTGATGTAAACAAATTACACGACAGGATGCCAATAACCAGAATAATAAAAACGGAATAAGAAGTGATGCAAATCTCTTTGGTTGATCTAAAAAGTGGGAAATGAAGGCCAAGAGGAACCGAAAAAAGAACATTAATTTTTGTGCATCTGCAAATAAGTAGCCATGACTACAAGTGCATGACACCATAGGCCACTGGCATACCAGCCTTCATTACACAAATAATGAAAAAGAAAAAAACAGTCAATGTGGCATAACATGTACACTCTCACTACATCATTTATCTATGAAGCTCTCACTGCATTAGCTATCTATGAAAAAAAACCCTTCTTGATATTTCATGTGTTTGGAGATTTTATATAAATAAATATATATATATATATATATATATATATATATATATATATATATATACATATATATATATATATATATATATAAACACACATACATACACACACACACACACTCTCCATTAACCAAAATTCAGCATCTTTTTCATGAAGTTTCAATGCTCTGGGACAGACCAATTATGTCACACACCTGCACCCTATACCTGCCATTTCATTCCCACGCAACTAGTGAGCTCCACCTGCAAATAATGAACAAATATTTGGCATCACCACTATTAAGAAATGATATACAGATATACACACTTCAACTTACAGAGAAAATCTAACAGTCAAGGTGGGCTGTAGTTGATGTCCCATCCACACAGGGATGGGGGTATACCTAATCCATTAAGGAATATTCTCACTATTTCAACTCAGAGCACAGGTGCATCTAACATCAAGAACCCTTCTTGATGGATGTGTAGTGACTAAGCTGAATACCGAACAGTAAAATTACCCTCATGGAAACAGCAAAAGAATCATGACTTCCCTTCTCTATGGTGAGTGCAAAGTGAATGCTGATTCATTTTAAGAGTTCAACTTCCTGATGTCGAACTCCTTGAAGGCTGTTTCTCAAAGGAGATCTCTCTTTCTGTGCTCTTCTATCTGCATACAGCAGTGATTCCATTTGTGGGGTGGTCCTCCACAGCTGTGCAGCAAAGGAATCAGTATATGGGGAAAAATGACCCGAGGTTGCAGGAAATCTGTCCCACTGCAAAAACATGTTTTCGTGCGCTTCACTAAGCTAAATCTCTGATCAGTGTGTTTTGTCCAGTTAAGCTTCAGGGAATTTAACCATGATGAATGCAGGGAAACCAAGATCCAGACGAAGAGCAGCAATTAGGCTCCTTACTGGGAAGCATCTAGAAAAAGCAAGACTCCATGCCCAGACAACAAACACTGCCTGGGAAAGAGGTTTCATGTGCTTAAATAGACAAAGTAATGAAGTCCCTAAATGTGAGACCAAGAAAGCATTAAAAGGCTGATCTCAAAGAAAAGGAGACAAAACTACAGCTTAGACTAGCAAACAATGTCCAGTAAATCAAAACCTAACTCTCCTGCCCCTACAATGGATTAAAGACATTACAGAACTAATTTCCAGCATCCAGACAGATGAACAACCAGTTCATCTAGCCTGAACCAGCACCCTGCTGGAGAAGAATCCATTCCCCACCACAAGATTACGGCACTTTCAAGCACAGGTGAATTTCAAAAATGACCCCCCCCCCTCCCCACCCATGAAGAGAGCACTCCTTCAAGAGACAGCAATCTGACCCTTTCTACACAGAGCAGTGTGTAACAAGATGAGCCCTCCAAGGGGTAAGAGCACACTTTCATCCCCAGCAGGAACTGTAGGGCTGGAATACTATGCAGCACAGCCACTAGGAAAGAATATTACTGTTAGAATGCTCATACTACAGGTCCAAGCACCCCATAGCAGACATGCATGCCTCTGTAATAATTATAAAAGCCCAAAAGGCAAGAATGTCCAGGAGAGGGGAAAGCGGTCCTTACACTAAGTGGGCCAAGGGCACAAAGACTGCAACTTGTGCCCCACCAGGCATGGAGGACAGGAACTGTCCCACTTACACCTACTGAGCACAAGACTAACCACAAGTATCCAGAATACTGCACGCACACACATGCACAAAACGCATCACTTGTCCTCACTGAGAACTCACACTTGTTTGTACAGAAGGCTTCCCAGCAGTACAAAACTTTCCCTGCAGGGTCTCACCTGATGTTGGTGGGAACTATACGGCACTAATCATGGTTAAGCAGCAAGACAGTTGAATCACACTGCAAGAAGGAAACAATCTTTATGAATCCCAAACAGGACGGCAGCCCATCTAGGAACCAACAAGGGACAAATCCCTTCATAAAGGGAAGGCAGACAATATCACAAAGGACATCTTCTGATAAGCAAATGAGTGAGGGTAAAATTCCAAGCGCCTAGAATCAGTAGGTGATGAAGCAGGCAGTAGTCTCAGGACATATAAAAGGCGGCAAAATGTGCCCTCCTTCCAGGAGATGGTTGCTTTACCCCACCAACATGGCAATGGAGTCTGGGCATATGGCAATGTTGCCTCACAGAGAAGCCCAATAAGAGTAGCTGATGTTATGCAGATACAAGATGGAACCCCCACCACTACCAGTTTCCAACAGGTCAGCTCCTCCAAAGAACTAACTTCAACCCAATGAGCTCTGTGACTGCAAACAGCTCAAATACAAAAAGTGGGACCTGGACAAGGAAACTCAGACTGTACGTCCTCCAAGTATGGAAAATCACTGAATGCTTGGCCCTGCACACATGCTGCTTGTGGGAATTCTCTTTTTGGAAGAACAGAATTTTAGCTCTTAAAAAAGGGACTAGCCTGTTACCAAACAAAATGCAATCAAAATAGCACTCTTTTGAAAGTAATAATTTGGGAGGCATACCTGGTCACCCCAAGGGTGGGAGGGGGAGAAATCTCCTCAAAGCCATGTGGTGGAAGTGGTACAAAGCCATGCCTACCATTCTCACTAAGGAACCCAGCCCAGACAGCCTCCTAAGGCGAGACAGAACCAGCAAGCAAGATGCTGTCTAATCCCACAGTGAGGGAGGGTTCTCAAGCTTAGCCAGGATTACCCATTAGGAGGGCTTGCAACATGGAAAGCAGAGATGCATATCTGAGGAATCTGAGGACTCTAAGCCCTAGATTGGTAGAATAAATCTTCTTACCTACACTACCCTTCTTCAGAATCATTCAGCATGGGCTTGTAGAAAACCGAAAGCCAATACAACCACACAGAAGTCTGCTTTTTGATATTTTGCAATTATTATTCCAGCATGCTGGAGGATAGTGCAATAAATTGTTTCCAGGTCTCTGCAATATCAACAAAGGCTAGTTACAAAATAATGGAAGGGGAAACTGACATGGGTCACCCCATACTCTCATCTGGCCTTGGTACAACAAAATACTTCACATATTTTAAAACCTAATTAAAAGGCATCTTGGCCCTCAGCAGCTGGAAGGGTAATAAAATTCTAAAGCTTCAGCTACCTTATCCAAATTGAAGCTGATTGAAAGAGGCCACACCTGCTGTGCTGGAAGCTAAATTATGCCAACTCCTACACAAGTAGCACATATGACAATTCAAGACAAAAGGCGCTCCCCCCATGCATTCATGCATGCACCCCGGGCAGCATGCAAGTATCAGGAGCTTTCATCACAGTGGGTTAAACTCGGCACCTGTATCTTTAGATCCTACTAAGACTTGATCTCTTGGGCCTTGCCTACAGACTCTGGTCTAAGCTCACCCTTGCATCTCCTCTACCAGGGCTGACCAGTCCAAATGTCTTCAGAAGATGGCCCTGCGAGACAAAGCCTCAAGATCCAAGCAACCCCATCCACAAATTAATGACTCTTCTACAAAAGCAGAGAATGGGACTGACCACCAGTAGGTCAAGTATAAACTATCACAGGGATGCGAGGTAGGTAACTTCTAGGAGGCACTTGCTCCAGTAAATCCGCTAAGTGGAATCTTAGATAAAACTTTAGCTCCTCAAATGGCCAAAAATGAGACCCTACTCAAGGATCTCATGAATAGACCCTTTCCTTGCTCTTATGTTCTAAAGATAAAATCGGAATATCCAAAAAGTGTGCAAATGGAGAAATCTTTTACTGGTGATAAAATAGGTTGAGATCAAAACTGCAACAAACAAAAAATCATTTGTGGGCATTGGGAGAGTCAAGATTATGTAGTCTACATGCATAACATGAAAGAAGACATCATGGCTGCACAACCATCACCAAGCAATGAAACTTATGGAAAAAGATGCCCAATATTTGTAGTGGAGAGGACACACCTGATCATAGGGAGTTCTCTACTCCTCACCTTTCAATTCCTATACAATGGATCTGTACCTTGTGTAACAGCTAATTAGATACTCCAGGTTAAAACACACAAGTTTACACCTGCAAACCAAAACTGCTTAGTACACTAAAATATATAAAAAAATGCAGTAAAATATCACTAACTTTAAATCTACATGCTTTATTAGTCACCTGAATGCAGAAATATTAGTCCTGCACTTCTTCCTTTATTCAAAGCAGGAAAGAGTAAATTTCAGGAAGAAATGACACCATGGACAACTGATGCAGATCTAAAAAATGTAGTGATCTCTCTCTCTCTCTCCAAGACACACACACACAAAAAACAGTACACGGCAGTCTTCCACAATCAAACACCACAATTAAGCAGCATACTGGTTCAGGGAAAATGCATTTCATGCTATTACATTGTCCTTGCATGTAACTTCATAATCAGAGGATAGTACTGAATTTTAATATGCTCAATGCAAAACTACTGTGGCTGATGCCAGAGTAACAAAGTATTAAGAGTAGCCAGTAGTAAACAAAACCTCTCAGTCCCACTGCGCATCTTACTAAATAGAAGACTCACCACTGGTTTTGTCTTTTTGGCACCAGGACACAATACTTCCTATTTGCAAGAGAGGGATCCACAGCTGATTCAGAAAACTACAGACTCATCAGCCTTGCCAATACCCATTTGCAAGGTTACTGAGAGAATACTCAAGGAACTAGTTTAGACGGAAACTGGTAAGTTATCACTTTTAGACTTGTATCATTATGAGTAAATCATACTTTTTACCCTGTTAACTTCTGATGTTTCGCCATGGATACATCAACGAGGTTTGAGACAAGTCACACACAGACCATATCATGTGATGCAAAAACCAGGAGCTGCAGCAACATGCAGAATTTGAATTATCTGTGTTTTGTTTGCAAAACTATTTTCTGACTAGAAGCAATAAAGAGGGACAACCTAATGGAGAGATGTCTCCCTCCTTTTATTTACTGAACAGAAGATTTCAGTCAACCAGAATAAGAGCAAACAGGATTCCGAATTCAGCTGCAATAATACTGCATGCCATCCAATCTCCGTCTCTTTCTTGAACGCAAACCTTCAAAGAAATGCTGTATGTCTTCACTTGTGACAACCTGGATATAAGAAAAGGAAAAATATTACATCTTATGGAAAAATGCTTATGCAAAAAGGGTGCCTTACTGCTAGAGATGAGGGTGCTGCACAGATGTTGACTGAAGTTAGTATAGTCAGGCATATACTGAATACTACAGTACCGATCAAATTAAACATCCTTTAGTTATTTTCAAAACATAAGCAACATGGTGTCAGTGACCTCTGTTAACAAGGGAAAGCATACAAACATAATTGCATTTATACTTTAATCATTTGAACATTTTGCTTGTAAAACTACTTTCAGGTCTCAGTCTGTTTTCATTACTAGCTTTATACAATTAAGGGCCACAAGGAGCCAGAGCCTACATTGGCAAGCAAACAAAGGAAAGCAGAAACCACTCCTGGATGACTCACCAGCCCATAGTGCATAGACACTCCCACACATTCACTGACAGTTCACTTAAGCCTTGCTGGGATTGTGGAAGGAAGCCAGATTCCCAGAGAAAACTCAACAAAAAAATGAAGGCATGAAAATTCTGCACAAAAAGTACACCAACAAGGAAGTGAAATGGAACAGCTACAGCTTAAAGCAAAATAAACTTCCACTGTGATGCCCTTCTAATACAAAGTGCTAAAAAAGACAATACTGAAATGCACAGCATTAACCAGCTGATAGTCTAAGTCGTCGATTCTTGGAGAAACCCTCAAACTGTAGTTGATGCTCAAGTCCCAAGGAATGGAGAAGGCTTGATCTAGGTAATAACTAGTAAACTTGGAAACTCTGAAGGAATTTACTAAAATCTGACTCAGATATATCTTAAAGTCATCCAGCTCTGACCCAAACAGACATGGCTGGTGGGGTGGCTAAAGGGGTGGTTATTTACTTCCCATGAACAAGTTTACTATTCACCAACATATGGTTTAGCTGCTTTCTGTTGCTAGCAGAAAAGGAAAAAAGGGAGGTGGGAGAGTACAGCAGGATGGCAAATACAAAACTATGAAGCACATAACTTTATATAGCCAAAGTGTCAAGGTTCTCAATGTAGGCTCCAGACATCATGTAAATGGCCTTCCCCAAATGTTCCTCATCTCAAATGCACTGGAGGGGTGACAGTGCAAGTATTACTATCAAAAGACTGGAACTCCATTTACATCTGCAGTTCGAAAGGTGTGGTTGTTTTGTACATTCTGATCACTGACACTGCACACAGTGCTGCTGGACAGTGACTACTTTGCACCGTCTCCAAAAACACTACACTTCTTTCACTTGTAACATTTAGTATGACAATACAAAAAATAAAACATTTCAGTGGTACACTGCTGCTTTTCATATACTAACAAGTCAAGCATATACCTTTTTAGACGCACTCACTTTCTTGTGCATTACAAAACAAAGGCTGGTAGTTGGTGAATGAAGGTAGTAAAATCAAAGCTACACATACTTTATTATTGACAAGTGCTAACATACCCTTGCTAGTTTCATGGAAACATTGCTTACCTTTCCTTCATCTGCAAACTGCTTCAGATAATCTTTAAGTTCTGATTTCAGGTCATTATACTCTAAGAAAAAATGCATTTGGTGACTTTGCTGGAAGCACATTATCTCCAAATAAAAACATTAAATGCTGCTTATATGCTTTAAAAAATAATTAGGCTGCAGTTTTCCTTCCTCCACTGTCATACATATAAACTTCATAATAATCACACGGTAATCTTTTACACTTTCAGTTAATTTACAACATGCCATAAGGACCCCTAAACAGGCATTATAAAAAATTACATTAAATTGTTCCGAGTGCACTGCTGTCTTCCAAATAAAAATTCAAAACATTAGAAATATGCAAATGCTTTCCTGAGATACAACTCAGCCTACAGTTTCACTCCAGTAGCAGACAGGAAATGTAATCAATAAGCTACATTAAACATGCAAATACAGAACGTACATGGTAATAACATTTCAAGCTTAAGAAAATCTGAAGCCACGATAGCAAAAATAATACATAAGCAACTCAACTATATAGGTAATGTTTGAAAGAGCACCTCGGTAATGGACACTTAAGTCCTTACCATAACTGCAGATCTGATTGAGAAGGTCCATCCCTCAACCAAAAAGACTGGAACTGCAGGCTTGCAGTGCCTTGACATCCAAACCATTCCAAAGTCCTCCCTCTTACCCATAATGAACTGCCAAACAACTTCCTCTTCAGACTGCAACTGGAAAAAGAGCACTTTGTATGAAACCATATGCCAATATTCCAGTTCACATCTGCCATGAGGGTGGGGGAAAGAAGGTGAGCATGATTTTCAAGATTGTACCTGCTCCTCTAAGGTGTGTGTGTGTGTGTGTGTGTGTGTGTGTGTGTGTGTGTGTGTGTGTGTGTGTGTGTGTGTGTGTGTGTGTGCGCGCGCGCGTGTGTGTGTGTGTGTGCGCGTGGCCATCATTGAATCCACACTGTAAATCACTGTGCATCCAAATGAAGACCTAGACATGGAGATGTTATCCAATTAATAAAGCCTTATGAAAGTATTCAATGAAGCCCATTCAGTGGGTGTGTAAATATAAGGATAGCGCTATTGTTGAAAAATATCCGAGAGGTATCCAGTGGTCTTAGCAGAATGTACTGCAGGCAAAAAAGCATCTTACACTTTTTGTAAATGCTGCTTCTGTAAGCCCGGAACCTAATCTTTATTGGAAAATAAGAATCTTTTGAATCTTTCCTGATTTTGTTCTGTCCACATAAAATCTGAGCTGCCTGTGAACAGCTCTGCAATGAAGGGAGAATTTGGGACACCCTAGCTTGTATGAAGAGGCCATGGCCATTATTGGAATTCAAGTCATTAGGCAGACAGATGGAGAGTGAAAATCTACATGAGGCTTCTGGAAAGGTGTGCCAGCAGATTTCTTGAGGGCCCTAGATGTACAGCCTACTCTAGAAGATGGGGCCAGAATAGAGGGGAACCAGATCTGTTGAGGCCATCATGGGGGCATGAGAATAACACTAAACTTGCTCTACTTGGCTTTCTGAATAATGCTGGAATAAGAAGAAATGGGGATGGGGGTGTGTGTAAAGGAGTCTTGGCAGCCGTTTCTAGATAAAAAGCATCCTTGCAACATTCCCCAGGGAAGAGATGAAGGAACAAATGTTAATGCATATGGCACTGGTAAGAAATGTGAACAAGTTCCAGTAAGGCTTACCGCAATGACTGAAGATCTCCACACTACAGAAAAGCTGAGGAGCCACTAGTAAGGTATGATTAAATGACAATGTGTTTGCTAGACAACTTGTACCATCAGGAATATAACTGGCTACTGAAAAACATCCTGTTGATACACACCATTCCGATATCATCACTTCTTGGAAGGAGGTTGCTGTCCTTTGCTCAAGTACCAAACCTGTATTGTCAGTGTGGATAGCATCTGTACCTTGAGGTAAGGAATCCTGGAATGCCTGAAGATGGAGGACGAGCCTCCTCTTCAGAATACTGAAGCGCAGACAGACCTAACATACATTTTGGATTGCCTGCCTCTAACACTGCCTGCCACCTCCACCCCAAGCAAAGGTGTCTGTGGAAGCAACCACTAATGAGGTGAGAATCTGAAAACAGCTATGCAGATTAAGATTTGGAGTATGAATCCATCACTGTAAATGAATCTTGCATGCCTTGGAAATTTTACCTAATGAAACACAAGCCCATTTCACTAAAACCTCTACACCTGCACTGGCTGACCATCATAATGGAACTGTGTGTGTGAGGAAGCCAAGTGAACTACAGCTGCCATGAGAAAGAGTGGTCAGAGACGGAAGTTTTTATGACCAACAGCAAAGAACTGGGAAATAGGTTTACATAGGAAGAATTTTGTCTGAAGGAAAATGGCCTTTCAGGAGAGACCATTTAAAATGTATCCTGTGAAGGACAGTGGTTGTAAGGACACGAACTTGGATTCTGCAGTGTTCTGTACTATTTTCAAAGACTGGAAAAAATGTTGCAGAGCATGCCTGCACCAATGGCATAGAGGGATACAAGCCCTGGCAAACTCAGTTTAACTAGTGGCTTGAGAACATGATGGTACAAGGAAGGGAGGATGGGTGTGCCCACCCTAGGAGAGGGAAGGATGGTGAGCCATGCCCAGCTTGCCTGTTGATGGATATGGGGAATCACACATGCACAGACACTGGGGCAAAAGCAGCCTTAGATATGACAAGTTTTGGATGTCACTACCAAGGGAGGGGTTAGGCCAAACATGAAAAATGTTCTCATTGCTGGGAAGCCCCATCACAAAAGACCCTAATGGCTGTGTGGATAACAGCCCTCCTCGGATAGTGCATATCTCAAAGGAAAACGTGACTGTATGATATTTGACCATGTGCCTACAAACTAAGACTTCTTACAGACTGCTAAGCTGCAACTGGCCTATTTGAAGCTGGGGTGGTTAACAGTCATCCTGGTTTTGGAAACACTTTCATCCGTTGCAGCACCTGATATACGGCAATGAGAAAGTGTCTGCTAAACATTGCTTCCTGGACATAGGTGATGCAGAACAGAAGCATCTGGAAAGTAAAGTTGTGTTAGGAGCTACCATAATTGTAGAAAGAGTATATCCAACTTTTGCTGTAGTAACTTTTGGGATTCCAGACTGCGGAACACTGACTGCTTGGCCCAACTTCTACAGCTATTCACCCTTCCCCTTAATGGCACAGTGGATGCCTTCCTATCTGTGGCAAGACATTGGAAGTAAAAAGGGATGTCAGCTGGCTTCCTCCGATGACTTTTCTTGCCCTGACAAAAGGGTTATGACAAAAGGGTTATAGCACAAGGGTGCCAGTGTACAACCCAGTGTGGAAGAATCAAAGTACAAACTTCAGACAACACCCAGAAAGTACAGTTTTGTACCTACCATAAATGTAGATGTTAGAGTGTTCACACTGCTGCAGTCATCACACTTGGGTTATCTGCCGTCAGGCGTTTCCCAGTCGGCCCGAGTTCCAAAGTCTTGGTCCGGCGTCGGTTGCTGTCGCTTCTTCCCTGACGTCAGTGCGACAGGGGTATAAAAGAGGCAGCAGACGCCATTTTCTTCAGTTTTTCTTGCCCCAGATGTCAGGTGCCCCCAAATAGGAAGGCAATACATAATCCTAAGTAAATTACATAAGTAGAAAACAATAGCTACAGCTGTAAGCAAATACACCATATAGAAATACATCTTAGAGATTGTATAAACAGGGAGCTATATATAAAACCCAGGTAAAAAGAGGGGAAGGTGGGAGGGTAACCTGGAATGCAGCAGTGTGAACACTCAAACATCTACATTTATGGTAGGTACAAAACTGTACTATGTTCATTGTGTTACACTGCTGCAGTCATCACACTTGGGTTGAATCCCAAAGCTAAGGCTGGGCGGTTGGTACAAAACAGGGTTTGGAGAAGCTAGTAGGCCCTGCAAAACTGCAGTGGCAAAGCCAGCTGTGGTTTTTGAGTATAGAGGTAAGTGGTAGTGCTTGGTGAAGGTGTGCACTGAACTCCAAGTTGCAGCTTCCAAAATATCCTTGGTTGGTACCTCTCTGAAGAAGGCTGCTGATGTTGCTGTAGCCCTGGTGGAATGAGGCCTAATGTTACCAGGTACAGGTTTCCCATGGTGTGTGTAGCAGAAACGGATACAATGTCCTATCCATTTTGAAATGGTCTGTTTTGATATAGGCTTTCCTTGAGATCCTGCAGCATAGGATACAAAGAGCTGATCAGATTTTCTGAAAACTTTTGTTTTATCCAAGTAGAAATGCAACTGCCTGTGAATGTCCAGAGAGTGTAGGAGCCTTTCCCCTTTGTTCTGGGGGTTTGGATAAAAGGTGGGTAAATGAATGGTTTGGTTTAGAGCCACACTGGATACTACCTTTGGCATGGTTAGTTCGTAAGGAGACTCTGTCTTGATGAAAAATGATGAAAGGCTCCACTGCCATTAGGGCCTGTAGCTCTGAGACTCTTTGTGCTGAAGTTATTGCTAGCAGCAGGGCAGTTTTCCATGATAAAAATTGTAAATCAGCTGAAAAAGCTGGCTCGAAGGGCGGTAGTGTAAGTTTTTCCAAACCAAAATTGAGGTCCCAAGTTGGTGTTGGTGCTCTTTGGGGCGGTTTTATGTTCTTAGCCCCTCTGAGGTACTGTCTTAATAATGGATGTGAAAAAATAGGAGTATCCGTGTTGTAATGAGCTGAAATAGCTGAAGCATGGATCTTTATAGATGAAAAGGAAAGGCCTTTGTGCAACATCTCAGTTAAATATTGCAGAATCTGAGGAATATTTGGGACAACAGGATTTTGGCCTTTAGCCTGGTTCCAGGCGCAGAATCTTTTCCATTTGTCTGAGTAGGTTTTCCTGGTACTGGGTCTCCTGGCCTCCAGAATGACATCCATAACAGCTGTAGAGAGAAGTGTTGACTTGGTTGTTTAGATAATCTGCTATGCAGCCAGATTTAAAGTTTTGAGCTGGCTGTGTAGAATCTGATTGTTTTGCTGAGTCAGCGGGTGAGGAATTTGAGGTAAAATCCATGGTGGGCCTTGAGCCATGTTCCTTAATATTGGATACCAGTGCTGGCGTGGCCAGTCTGGAGCAATGAGCATCATTTGTGGCCTCTCTAATCTGGCTTTTAGCAGCACCTTTGCCAGAAGAGGCAGTGGAGGAAAGGCATACACTGTTAGTGTTTTCCAACTGAATAAGAGGGCGTCCACTTTCCAAGCTAGAGTGTGGTATGTCCTTGTGCAAAACTTTCGCAGTTGGTAGTTTTGGGGGGAGGCAAACAGATCTATGTCTGGGCTCCCCCATTTTTGAGTCATCATTGTGAATACTTGTGGGTCTAGTTTCCACTCGTGAGGATCCATATTTCTGCTTAGTTTGTCTGCCAATGTATTTTTCTTTCCTGGCAGGAATTGTGCTTGGAGTTGAACTTGGTAGGTCAGTGCTGTGTTCCACAAGGTCATTGCTTGCCTGTATAGGGGGTAGGAATGTGTGCCCCCTTGTTTGTTTATGTACCACACCACTGTGGTGTTGTCAGTCTTTATTAGAAGTTGTCCTGGATGTAGGGGGTCCTTGAAAGCTGTTAGGGCATTTTGTACAGCTAGCATCTCTTTTTGATTGATGTGGAGATGCATTTGATCTGCAGACCATTTGCCCTGAATACACTGTCCTGCCATTTGTGCTCCCCAGGCGTAATCCGATGAATCTGTTGTCATTGTTTGCCTGGCTGTGGGCAAGGTGAAAGGCTGACCCTTGTTGAGGTGACATGCCGGAGCCCACCATAGAAACTCCTGTTGAAGGCAGGGAATTAGTGGTATTATTGTTTCCAAGCTGTGGCTGTGTTGAGTCCATAAGCTTTTCAGGTACCATTGTAATTTCCTCATATGCAGTTTGGCATATGGTATTAGTAGTATGCAAGATGCCATGAATCCCAAGGCCTGCAGAACTCTTCTTGCAGGGAGTTGGGTCTTTGTTGCCATCATTTTGAAGTACTGAGTCAGTTGTGCTTGCTTGTCTGGCGTGAGATAAGCCATCTGGGCTGTTGTATTTAAGCTGGCACCCAGGAATATTATGTCTTGTGAGGGCACTAGTTTTGACTTCTTTTCGTTTACTGTGTACCCTAGGCAACTTAGTAGGTTTTTACAAACGCCAGATGTTTTAAAAGAATGTCCTTGCTGTCTGCTTGAATAAGGCAGTTGTCCAGGTATGGATATATTTGGATTCCTCTTTGTCTGCAGTATGCAATTACTGGTGTCAGGCATTTTGTGAAGACCCTGGGCGCAGTAGATAAGCCAAAGGGCAGTGCAGAGAATTGGTAATGAGTTGTACCTGCTATAAATCGGAGGTATCTTCTGCAATTTTGTCTGATAGGGACATGCAGGTATGCCTCCTTGAGGTCCAACGTTACTAGCAAAGGCTTCTTGCCCAGCATGGGAAGAAGTTGCTGTAGTGTGAGCATCTTGAATTTGGGTACTTCCAGGTATGTGTTTAGAACTGAAAGGTCTAGAATGGGTCTCCAGGCTTTGTCCTTTCGGGGAACCAGAAAGAGTCTTGAGTAAAATCCTTGTCCTTGCTCCTGTGTAGGAACCTGTTGAATGGCTCTCATGTCCATGAGTGCTGTAATTTGTCTTTGAGCCTCTGCCCGTTGATTTGATGGCAGGTTTGGCATTCCTTTTATCCTTGGTAAAGTGTGAAAGTGGAACCTGTATCCTTGAGTTACAATATTTAGGACCCATTTGTCTTTTGTGATGATGTGCCAATTGTCTGCAAAAAGTGCAAGTTTTCCTCCCAAGGGAGCTGCCAACAGTGATTTGCTTGGCAGTCTGAGGGGAAAGTCATTGTGATTGTCTTCTGATAGTTTGAGACCTAACTTCTCCTCCTTTCTAGGTTGTGGCACCCCATTGTCGTGGCTTGTAAGAGCCTTGTGGCTGACCTTTGCCCCTTGGGTGTCTGTATATGCCCCTCTGAGGTCTGTCAGAAGTTGGAAAGGACCAGTTTTTGGTTGGCCAATTTCTGCTGAAACGAGGGGGTTGGACCTGTAAAAAATCCTTGACCGTCGGCATACATTTTGCCTTATCCTCCAATTTCTTTAAAACCTCTTCTGCTTTCACACCAAATAAAACATCCTGCTGTAAGGGTGCATCCAATAACTTTGCTTTAACATGATCAGGTAAAGTTTGTTCTTTTAACTAAGCATGCCTACGAATGACGGACCCTGTTTACAGCTGCTCTGCAAGAAGCTTCCAATGAATCAAATCCACATTGCAAAGTATGTTTTCCCACTTGTTCTGCTGCATGCAACACATCTTGCATTTCCTTGTAATCAGGCTGCTCTGTACGAGTGCTCATTTTTTGTTTTAATTGAGACATCAAATATTGTTGATATTTCAGCATGTGAAACTGGCAATTTAAGGCCCTCATAGCTAGAGTAGATGAGGTATATACTTTCTTTCCCCATCTGTCTAGTGCTCTAGAATCCCTTTCAGACGGTACAGGATTTTTAGCATAGAGACTTAACCCCTTTGGGACCCTGGGAAATGGTTTCTGGGTCAGCAACAGGACTTTTATATAGGAATTTATGTGAGTCAGGGACTCTGTAGTATCTGTCTGGTTTGGCAGGTGCAGGAGGTAATGAATCTGGGTTAAGGCTAGATTCTGAATAAACATCATCCACAATGTCTAACACAGGTGGAATAGCAAGAGGTCTGTGTTGGGGTAGTAAGAGGAACTCTCGGAGCCTTTTCTTAGAATCAGAGTAATCCTGGCCTTCCCAGTGGAAATGTTCCCTCATGGTATGTAAAGTTTCCCCAAAAGAGTAGTCTTCTGGGGAGATGCTGAAGGAATAGACTTCAGCATCAGAGACTTCATAAGGGGGAAAAGAGTACTCCTGTTCCGCAGAAGAATCTGAGATAATGGAAACCTGGTCAGAGGAAGCGTAGTCCTCCTCCTGTCTAGGCCTTTTGTCAGTTGGGGGATGGGAACCCCTGATTAAGTCTTTGGCCATCTTAAGCATCTGTTTCTCAGGCATGGGGCCTTGCACTGGAGACTGCTGTACAGGCTTCCTTACTTTTAATGGAGTTTTCAGTTTTGCAAAGGATTTAATAGTAAGTGTAGTCGGTCTGAAGACACCTTCAGTAACTGACGGCCTTTCAACTGCACTGGAATCCCCATCAGCCATGGAGTCGGAAGGGCCTAAAGATAAAGGCTCTGGAGGCCCTGCAATCTCAGCTTAGGAGTCGGATGCAGGCTGGGGTTCTAAATCAGCAGTCGTCAGGGGCTGCGTAGGCGCCTCACTGAAAACCGGAGAAACGGCGACTGGCCTAGCAGAGGCCTCGGTTGCCTGTCCTTACCTTTGCACTTTTTATGCATCCCGATCGTCGGTTGCTCCGACGGCATGGTATAATTAAATTTTCTACCAAAATAATGTCGGGCGAAATCAAACCGACGTTTAATAGTTCGTTTGTTAAACCTAGCACAAAACCAACAATCTGTGACACCGTGGTCTGGGCCTAGGCAAGGGATACAATAAGAATGAAAATCCTTATGAGGTATTTGCTTCCCACAAGAAATGCAATTAACTTTTTCTGACATTGGACTGAGGCAAGAAAAGGTTCCCCAACGGGGTACTTAGCTTTATTGAAAACTTCGGTCTGAAATTCGATTTGAAAATCTCTGGAGTCGGCCGACCGGCACTTGCGAACTGCTTCTGCTTCGGGCACCGCGCGGCAAGAAAGACTGAAGAAAATGGCGTCGGCTGCCTCTTTTATACCCCTGTCGCACTGACAGGGAAGAAGCGACAGCAACGGACGCCGGACCACGACTTTGGAAATCGGGCCGACTGCAGGACCGCCTGACGGCAGATAACCCAAGTGTGAGACTGCAGCAATGTAGCACGATGAACATCTGCCTCTCCATAGGTTCATACTAGGCTATCTGCCCTGGGGCAATTATAAGCCGAGCCCGATTCTGTATGGCTTACGCCACCCCTTGATTTGAGTATACTGTGCCCTTTTTAAGGTTTAGTTTACTGTGCCTCTGTCTAATTGTGACACGGGAGTAATCCCTGGGGCAAACCTACGATCCCCCATCCACCTATCGAGATTCTTCTTGAAGAGATTCAGTGAGGTGCTCTGCCTCACATGAACTGGAATTCTATTCCAGAGCGAAGGGAGCCTCTGGGTTATGAACTTGTTCCTCCAGCAAGTTCTATTTATTTCTGTGCTGAGGTTCAAGTCCCTTGAGCGTGTGGCTCTAAGGGATTTAGATTTACTGAGGTGGAGCATGTCCATTAATTCTGGATTTGACATAGCTTTGTATGTCAGGCATAGATCGCCTCGAAGTAGGTGGTATGCAACTGAGTAGAGCTGGAGTTTTTTTAACCGAGCAGCATATGGCATCTGTTTGAGACCCTTGATCCTCTTGGTGAGATACTTTTGGGGTCTTTCCAATTGCTGCAGGTGTCGGGTAAGGTACATCCCAAAAGGGGCATTGTATTCTATGATGGGCCTGATGAGAGATGAATAAAGGGGCACGATTACCTCTCTTGATCTAGATGTGAAACCCTTCGTGATGAGGTGGGCTATGTAGAAGGTCTTTCTAACCACTTTGGCAATGTGGTTTTCAAAGGAGAGATTGCTATCAACTTGGGTCCCCAGGTCCCTAATAACTTTCTCTGTACTTAATGGGTTTCCACCTATGTGGTAATTTGTGGGCACATTGTTTTTGCCAAAGGGTATGACTATACATTTTGGCATTTAGCTTTAAACCATGGCGCTGGCACCAGTTATCTGTCTCTGTGAGACCTTTTTGAAGGATGTTTGTGTCAGCTGGAGAGTTGATTATGGCCCAGTTTGCAGTCGCTCTGCGAACTTGGTGAGCCATAGTCCTCCCACGTTTGCCTGTACCTCAGAAAAGTATATACCGAACAAGAGTGGTCCCAGGACAGAACCCTGTGGGATGCCACTTGTGACCGGTTTGGAGTCTGACATGGCTCCAGCAACTCTCACTCTGTGGGTTCTGTCTTTGAGCCAGTTTGCGACCCATCTTGTGACATAGAGGTTTATATTTAAGCTGGATAGCTTATCTATGATGCCCGAGTGGGGTATTGCGTCAAATGCCTTTGCAAGGTCCAGATAGGCTGTGTGGACTACCTTCCCTTCATCTATGGCTTTGGTGACTGTTTCGAAGAAGTCAACCAGGTTCTAAAGGCAGGATCTGCCCTTGACAAAGCCGAACTGGGTAGGATCTAGTGTCTGTAGGTCCCCAATGTCTTTGTTTATGAGCTCCATGATGATCCTCTCCATAGCCTTGCAGACTAAGCTAGTCAGGCTTATGGGGAGATAGTTTCCAGGGTCCGTAGAGGCTCCACCTTTGTGGAGTGGGACCACTGTTGCTGTACGCCATTCTGTGGGCACATATCCTGTAGTGAGGCTGAGATTGTATAGCTGTTTTATTTGAGGGATTAGTTCCTCTTGGAGTTCATGTAGGACGCAACCTGGGATGCCATCTGGTCCCATGGAAGCAGTGTTTTTTGCTTTGGAGAGGGCTGCCTTCACCTGAGCATCAGAGATGTTTGGGAGGCAGCCCTCTGCCGGGATAGATACTTGCCCTTTTGGCGGGGAGGGGGTGGAGAAGTTTGCACTGAACCCGTCTGCCAGGATATTGGCGATGTCTGTGGGTTCAGTGTATTTTTTGTCGTTTAGAATCAACTCAGAACAAGTCTGGGAGTTGCATCCCAGGTTTCTAACATAACTGAAAAAAGCCTAATGATTGTCTTTGGTGTCCTGTGCAATTTTTCTCTCGAAGCTGGCCTTGGAGGATTTTATGAGGGATGTAATTTTTTGCTAGTACTGATCAGAGATGCCTTCCCTATTATGGATTTTGCTCTATCATGTAGTAGCTTCCTCCTTCTGTTGTACAGTTTATTTATGGCAGGGGTCCACCAGACTGGATGCCTGCCTTTGGATGATTGGGTCTTGGTGCTGCTTGAAGGTGGGCCCTTAACATGGCCTGGAACTTTCCTGCCATAATAGTAGTAATGGAAGCAGATACAATGCCCTATCTATTTTGACAGTGTGTTTACCAAAGGTTTACCCTCCCTGTCCTTAACAAAATAACTGCTCAGATTTCCTGAATTGCTGTTCCATCCAAATAAAATTTCGATTGCCTGTACACATGTAGTGAGTGTAAGATTTCTTCTCTTATTCCTGGGTGGTGGGAGTAATGCAAGGAGATGATTAGCTTTGTTCAGAGACAAAGCTGTCATCATCTTAGGCATGAAGAAAGGGTTAATCCTGGAGGTGACTGTTCCTGAAAAACATTAGAAGGGAGCTTTACCTGTAGTGTAGGGGAATAAAGTCCAGACTACAGCTCTGGTGACCAGTGTTCACCTAGCTTCTTGGGCTCATGATAGAGTGGGACAATGGGAAGGCCTACCCTTGAGCAGAGAGAATGAGTTCACGCCAGCTCAAACAGCTGCTTGCTCTACACAATTGCTGCTGGAGGGCAGGGATGGAATTGGAGCACAGTGACAGTGCATGCAGTGATGGTCACACCCCTCTCGGCCATTAGGATAACAGCATGCTATAAAATTAATAGAGGGTCACAAGTGGTCTTTACAGTGACATAGACGGCCAAGTTACAACTCGAAGGGTTAAGGCCATTAATGCAAAAAGCTCTCACTATCAAGATGCTGGTGACAGCAAACACTCCATCTGCCTAAGTGACTGTCATTCTGGATGACTTTTACCCTGTGGGACCTGGGAGAAGTCCTTGCTCCTAGGGGAAAAAAATGGGTTTGACTAAGACAGGGGATGGCAGTTTAATGGTTCACATGGTAAGGGGGACAGGGGCAGGAGGCGAAGCTTCTAAGAAAAAAAAAATTTAGAAAGGGCACACAAAATACAGCTTGCATGTCTGAAATTCTTCCATCAGAGATGACTGCTAACAGAATGCAGTTATTCAGGACAGAGGTTTGACAGACGTGCAAGCAGATGGCTCAAACAGTTGGCCAATGTGAGCTCTCCCAAAATTTGGCTCACGTTCCATGGTGAAATAGCTTCCTTTCTTGGTGGTTTTAGATACAACACCTATTATGAACTGCTTAACTGGCAACTGGTATTAGAGCAGTGATTCAAACAGTCAGACAATAGCTGATGCAAGTACAATGAGGCATCTGATAGGCCTGTTTGACACCTAGTAACGCTCGGGCAGAATCTGTGTCATGGTCTACATTAACTTACCAAACTTTTCATCAAACAGGTATGACTGCCTTATATTAGGTTTTCAGGCTTACCTCAAGGCATGCAGCACATCCTAAGAAAATGTGTTAAAACAGGATGAGAGCTCAGTCATCCACAAGGTCAGTCTTCATGTTCACAAGTTGAAGTGGACTAGGGATTTCTTATTTTGAAATAAGAGCACAAAAAGGATACATTCTGCCTTTACTAGACCTAAAAGCAGGAAGAACCAATATTGCCATGGCCAAACTGTAGATGCCAAATAGCATTTTTAGCCTATCCTCTATCTGCTGTAACACTCAGATCAAAGTCATATGAGGGAAAACTACCATTTGGTTGTTTACCTTTGCCTTGCTTAGAGCAGAATGGTACAATTCCTATGACATCCTGGTGCAGGCAGAGGAAAATGAGAAGTGATCAACTGCATAGTTTTCCTCAGTCCCTAAACATGTTCTCTTTGGGGGGTGGGGGCAAAGAGAACCTCCATGCCCAGGGATGTAAATGAGCTCTATTGAAAGTGCCCTGGAAGAGTGCGTGTCCTCCAGCCAGGAATACCTCCTAATCACAGACTCTGTGGTAGATGCGTGCATGACTCATCAATTACATCAAAACAATGTCTCATGGAGCTTCTGGCAATCTGGAACCGAGGATGCATAGGTCATGCACACCCACTTTCCAGGTCTTTAGCTGCTGTTCCCTTATGTCTTAACTAGTTAAGGAAGGACTTTGGAACTTCAAAATATAGGACTAGCAGTTAAGTACCTTAATGGCCAGGGTAGCTGAGGTGCAAAAGCTCTTCCAAAGCAGTCAAGGATTTTTACATCCCTGTTATTGGGAATAAGCTGTTGATTAAAACCAAAGTAGATCCCTTACTAGAATGTAGAGACACAACTGCCCAATAGGCTAAAAGGTTTTTATACAGGTATCTGTGGGAGACAAGGACCTTATTCAAAATTATTTGGCTTCCTAGCAGCAAAAGGTTGCGAATCTGGCTCCAGACAATATTAAATGCATAGCCTGGGAATGATGACATGGGCCAGAGGTTTGGGATTCAGGCATGCCTTGTAAAGTTCCTGCACCTAATTTGGACCTGGGAGAATTCCTTGGCCTTCCATTGCAAAGTCTGCTTTATACTGTAAGGCATTCCCAAATGAGGCATCCCCTGGGGTGAAGGAGAGGATTACTGTGACACTACAAAAAAGAGGAGACGTCTGGCCTACATAGGCCAGTTTGTATACCACGTGAGTCTGAGGTGACCCAAAGTCCCACTAGGAAGAAATCCCCCCTTTCCTTTTGGGAGAGGGCATCCATGACACTAAAGGTTTATCATAGGTTGTGGACTGGCTTTCAAAAAAAATCCATGAAATCCTCAGCTAAACTGAAGAATTTCTGGAGGACGGATGGGGTAAATTTCCACTACGTTCAGGCAGAGGCAAGTTAGCTGATGTCCACTTTGGCTTCAGCATCATAGGCCTATGCTTACAAGTGTGATCTGCCTTAACCTGCTCTGCCTTAGACTTCCTTGTGAACCTGCCCTCTACTCCAGTGGTAAAGTACAGTTATGTAAAATCTTACTATAACAGTGGATGTCCTTCTCTTCACTGCTGCAGTGTTCTTAGGTTCATAGGTTCATAGGTTCATACTAGGCTATCTGCCCGAGGGCATTTACAAGCCTAGCCGGGAACTATACCCATTATTTTGCTGTGCCTCTGTTGAGCAGTGACACTGAGGTAATCTCCCATCCATTGGTCAAGATTTCTCTTGAACAAGGCCAGCGAGGTGCTCTGCCTCACATATACCGGGATTTTATTCCACAGCATAGGGAGTCTTTGGGTGATGAATCTTCTTCTTCACAACAGAATCCCCTGCCAAGGGCAGCCAGACGTCCAGTCAGTTTAACAAAGTTTTTTTAGTCGTAAAGGGTGCACTGTATGTCTCATGCATGCTCTCTGTGCATGGAGTAGGGCATAAAGGAGAAATAAGGATGTACCATCCTCAGGACTGAAAAAGCCCCAGTAGGAATACCAGTCTAAGAATAAAAATAAGAAGCAAACACATCCAGAAGGAAAAAGGACCAGGGGGAGGTGGAAGGGAGCAAATACTGTAACAGTGAAGAGAAGGACATCTGCTGTTATTGTAAGATTTTACACAACTGTACTATGTCCTTCCATATCACTGTTGCAGTATTCTTTACAATAGGGAGAACGCAAAAGCTCAGGAAGAAGACTGGGAGGAGGATGGAACAGCACAGCCCTCCAGGAAGCCACTGAGAATGGACCTGGCAAAGCCAGCTCTGACCCTAGAAACCACATCAAACACAGTGCTTAGCAAAGGTATGCAGAGAAGTCCAGGCTGCTGCCTCAAGAAAAGTTAGCATCCAAACCCTTGAAAAAAAGCACCAGAAGAGGCCAGAGCTCTAGTGGAATGACCTTAACAGAAAGAATGTTCTTCCCATGAAAAGAATAGCAAAAAGAAATGGTTTTAGATATCTAATAAATAGTTTGCTTGGAAACAGCCAAACCTAAAGACCTAGAATGAAAAGAAAAAACGTTGTTCAGATTTACGAAAAGCTTTAGTCTTACCAAAATAAAATCACAGTTCTCTATGCAAATCTAAGGTGCAAAAAACCTTCTCATTAGCGGACTGTGGAGAAGGGGGAAAAAGTGGGCAAATGAATAGACTGATTAAGAGACAACTCATTAACCAGCTTGGGCATAAAAAAATAATAGTACAAAGGGACACCATGTCCTTATGGAAAACTAAAAATATGAGTAACAGCCGTAAGGGCTTGCAGCTCAGACACCCATCTGGCAGCTCAGACACCCATCTGGCAGAAGTGCCAGAAGAACAGTTTGCCAAGAACAATGGTGTAAGGAAGCTGAAGCAACAAGTTCAAAAGGAGCGCAAGACAATTTTTCTAAAACAAAACTATGGTCCCAGTAAGGAGGTGCAGGCTTCCTGGGAGGTCTAATGTGAAGGACACACAAACTGGTCTCAAATCTACAGCCTAAAGGGGGAGGCAAAGGCAAACAAGCAGAGATAGCTGATAGGTGGGCCTTAAGAACACACCAACCCAGAACTGAGCAATTCACACAATTAAGACAATCAATGGAAAGTACAGTTGTGTACACTTACCATAAATGTAGATGTTCGAGTGTATTCACTGTTGCAGTCATTACATTTGGGTAATCTGCTGGCGGGTTGCCCTCAGTCAGCCTGAATATCAAAGTCTTGGGTCCTGCGTCGGTTGCTGTCTCCTCTTCCATGACGTCAGGGGTATAAAACATGCAGCCGATGCCATTTTATTCAGTTTTTCTTGCCCCAGATGTCAGGTGGCCCCCCCCCAAATGGGGAGCAAAAAAAAAAAAAAAAAAAAAAAAAAAAAATATATATATATATAAAAATAAATAAACAGTAATATATATGTAAATGCACTTTTAGCAACATAAACTTTACCTTCATCTAAAAGCAAATACACCACAAAGGCTTTAGAATATAGTGAAGGAAAGAGAAGTTCTAGAAAAAAGGGGGATGGCGGGTGGGTAACCCAGACTGCAACAGTGAATATGCTCGAACATCAACATTTATGGTAAGTGTACACAACTGTACTATGTTCTTCGTGTTTCACTGTTGCAGTCACTACATTTGGTTAGAATCCCAAAGCTATGGATGGGAGGATGGAACTAAATAGCATTAGGAGCGGCTATAAGGCCCTGCAGGAACTGCAGTGGCAAAGCCTGCCCTGGACTTAGAGAAGATAGGCAAATGACAATGCCTTGCAAAAGTATGAAGAGAGCTCCAAGTAGCAGCTTCTAGAATGCCTTTGGTTGGAAACTTGGAACTCCTCTGAAAAAGGCTGCTGAGGTAGAGGCAGCCCTGGTAGAATGTGACCAGATTCCCTTGGGCACCGGTTTACCATGATGCAAGTAGCAGAAACGAATGCAGTGGCTTATCCACTTAGAAATAGTCTGCTTTGATATAGCCTTCCCTCTGATCCTGCAGCAAATGCCACCAGTAGTTGCTCAGATTTTCTTAGAGATATGGTCCTGTTCAAGTTGAGTCTTAGTTGTCTGTGTACATCCAATGAATGCAGAATCTGCTCCCACTCGTTCTGCGGATTTGGGTAAAATGTTTGATATGGGAATAGTTTGGTTAAGAGCCACACTGGCTACCACCTTAGGCATAAATGAAGGATTGGTCCTGAGAGACACCCTGTCCGGGTAAAATGTAATAAAAGGCTCCACAGCCATGAGGGTTTGTAGTTCTGAAACCCTTCTTGCTGAAGTGATTGCCAAAGGAAAGCTGTTTTCCAAGATAAAAACTTTATATATGCAGTAGCTGCTGGTTCAAAAGGAGGCAGGGTGAGTTTTTCCACCACAAAATTGAGGTCGCATGCAGGAGTTGGTGATCATCTGGGAGGCCTTACATTTTTGGCCCCTCTAAGATACCATTTTAGTAGAGGATGAGAAAAGATGGGAGGCTCCGTGTTCTAATGAGCTGGGATGGCAGAGGCATGGATTTTTATTGAAGAAAAAGATAGGCCCTTGTCAAGCATCTCACAAGTATTGTAAAATCTGAGGAATATTTGGTTTTGCTGTGTCTGTTCCTTGTGCTTGGTTCCAAGCACAGAATCTCTTCTATTTATCAGCATAAGATTTTCTAGTATTAGGCCTTCTAGCTTCCAAAATGACATCCATCATAGATTTACTGAGAGGTGTCAGCCATGCTGCCAGGTTCAGAGTTTGGAGCAGTGTGTGCAGAATTTGACTGTTCTGCTGACAAAGTAGATGAGGTATTTGAGGCAAGTACAAAGGAGGGAGTTGAGACATATTCCTTAGAATTGGGTACCAGTGCTGGCGAGGCCAGTCCGGAGCAATTAGGATCATTTTTGTTTTTTCCTGTCTGACCTTTAGTAAGACCTTGGGGAGAAGAGGCAGAGGAGGAAAGGTGTAGACTGATAGGTTTTTCCAACTGAAGGATAGGGCATCCACTTTCCATGCTGGTTTGTGATAAGTCCTTGTGCAAAATTTGTCCAGTTGATAATTTTGGGGAGAGGCAAATATATCTATGTCTGGCCTCCCCCATTTCTGTGTTACCATGCTGAAGACTTGAGGATCCAGTTTCCACTCGTGAGGGTCCATAAGGTTTCTACTTAGGTCGTCTGCCAGAGTATTTTGTTTTCCTGGCAGGAATTGAGCTTGAAGATGCACTTGGTAAGTCAAGGCTGTGCCCCACAATGCCATAGCTAGTCTGCAAAGGGGGTAGGAATGTGTACCCCCCTGCTTATGTACCACATAACCATGCTGTCCATCTTTATCAGTAGTTGTCCTGGATGAAGTAAGCCCTTGAAGGCTGTCAGGGCATTCTGAACAGCTAGCATCTCTTTCTGGTTGATATGCAATGCATTTGTTTTGGGTTCCATATGCCCTGAATGCATCTCCCTGCCAGGTGGGCCCCCCAAGCATAGTCTGATGCATCTGTAGTTAGGGTTTGGGTGGCAGGGGGTAGAGTGAATGACCGTCCCTTGTTTTGGTGACATGTCTCTGCCCACCGAAGAAACTCCTGTTGTAGGCAGGGAATGAGAGGAATCATTTGTTTCCAGACTGTGACAATGTTGACTCCATAAACTTTTTAGATACCAGTGAAGTTTCCTCATATGCAGTCTTGCATATGGAATTAGTAGAATGCAGGATGCATTCCAAATTGTAGCTTGCTACAGATCCCCCACCATACCCCAAGATTCTCACTACACCTTTCTAAACATACTGGAAAATATTAAGATAGAACCAAACACCCTAATACTGGGTGATTTTAACTACCCTGCCATTAACTGGGAAAACTACTCATGTCCCAACACCTTTGCGCAACGGTTCTTGGAATTCATAAATTCCAACGCCCTGGATCAACTAATCCATAGTCCCACCAGGGGCTCCAATATCCTAGACCTGGTCATTACTGACATGGGAAATCAATGTTCCATACCTATGGTCACCCCCTCGTTAGTCAGGTCTGACCATAAGCTAATCACCCTTAACATCCACATCCCACCCCCACCCCCCCAGTAAAGAAACCACCATAAAAACCATCTCCAAAGCCAACTTCATGCTACTCAAGTCAGAAGTGACAAACTTCATGACACCCATGCAGACGGGAACTGAAAGTTCAACTGCTGAATCCTACACTAAGGCACTGTATGAGCACATCCACTCATGCATGAATCGTGCCATCCCAAATAGAACCAAAATGCTCTCATCCAAAAAAGGAAGCCAATCTGGTGGTCCCCTGCCATAAACAAACTTTACAACAAAAGGAATAAACTTTTGCAGAAAAGAGGAAAATCCCAGGATGCAAAAAACTCCCTTACTAGCCTCAGTAAGAAACTGAGATGCCTCATAAAATCCTCCAATGCTAGTTACGAAAATAAAATTGCCAAAGATTCCAAAGACAACCACAAAGCATTCTATAACTATGTCAAGAATCTAAATGGCAATGCTCAGATCTGCTCTGAGCTAAAACAGAATGGCATTAAATATACTGATCCGAAGGATATTGCCAATATCCTGGCAGATCGATTCAGTGCCAACTTCACCCCCCTCTCACCCCTAAAAGGCCCATCTCAATACCGGAAGATTGCCAAATTCCAGTAATAACGCCACACAGGTACAAAACGCACTCTCTAAAGCCAAGAATACAGCATCCATGGGACCAGATGACATCCCGGCTGTGTACTACATGAACTACAATATGAATTGGCACCTCACCTAAGTGTCATGTTTAATCATAGCCTCACCTCAGGTTTCGTGCCCACTGAGTGGCGCAGAGCTACAGTTATCCCAATCCACAAGGGGGGATCCACCTTGGATCCCGGAAACTACCGTCCCATCAGTCTGACAACCCTTATCTGCAAGGCCATGGAGCGTATTATCATGGAACTTATAAACAAAGACATTGGCAACCTTCAAACACTGGACCCCACCCAGTTTGGGTTTGTGAAGGGCCGATCTAGTCTCCTGAACCTGACTGACTTCTTTGAATCAGTCTCCAGAGCCATGGACAAGGGTAAGGTGGTCCACACAGTCTATCTAGACCTTGCCAAGGCCTTTGACACCATCCCCCACTCTGGAATCATAGATAAACTTACTAAGTTGGGCATTAATCCCTATGTCACCCAATGGGTTGCTAAATGGCTTACTGATGGAATCCACACTGTAAAAGTAGCAGACTCCAAATCCAGCTCCAGACAAGTGACAAGTGAAGTACCTCAGGGTTCAGTCCTGGGGCTGCTCTTGTTTGGCATCTACTTCTCTGAAGTACAGGTCAACACTAAGGGACTCTGGCTAACAAAGTTTGCAGATGACTGCAAACTGGGAGCCATTATTGAATCCCCAAATGATGTGGATACTCTACAAAAGGGCCTTACAGAAACAGATGCTTGGTGCCAGAGCCATGGGCTCAAGCTCAATGCCAAGAAATGTATTGTTATCCCCTTTGGGAAAAAACATGTATCCATGAATTACCATATAGGTGGCAGTACACTAAACACAGAAAGTGTGATAAGAGACTTAGGGACACAGGTGGACAGTGGTCTCACCTTCGATAACCACATCGCCACAACAGTCAGGAAATCCTTCTATGTGGCACACCTCATCACGAAGGGCTTTTCCATCCAGAAAAAAGGAGGTCATTGTCCCACTGTACTCATCCCTCATTAGACCCATTATAGAATACAACGCCCCATTTGGTATGTACCTCTCAAGACATCTGCAACAACTGGAAAGGCCTCAGAAATACCTCACTAAAAGAATCACAGGCCTAAAGCAGATGCCCTACGCTGACCGCCTTAAAAAACTCCAGCTATACTCTGTCGCATATCGTCTACTCAGAGGCGATCTCTGCTTAACATACAAGGCCATGTCAAACCCAGAGCCGTTGGACATGCTACACTTAAAGAAATCCCAATCCCTCAGAGCTACACGCTCCAGGGATCCTTGTCATCACAATAAACAAAACATGCTGGAGGGATAGGTTCCTGACCCAGAGACTCCCCAGACTCTGGAATAGATTGCCCATACATGTCAAGCAGAATGCCTCTTTGGACCTCTTCAAGAGGAACCTTGATTGGATGGGAGAAAGGAAATTCACCCCAGGGGTCACGTCAGTCGCCCTGCTAGACAGGGGTCCAGGAAAGTAAATAATGTGGGAAGAAATAGCCAGGGAATTGTTATGGCTAGGCTTGTATAGGCCCTAGGGCTGATAGCCTAGTACCAACCTATGAACCCCAAAGCCTGCAGAATTTGTCTTGCAGATAACTGGGTTTTTGTTGCCATCTGTTTGAAGTATATAGTCAGTTGCCTTTGTTTGTCTGGCATAAGGTAAGCCATCTGGGCAGTTGTATTCAAGCTTGCACCCAGGAATGTAATTTTTTTGAGGGGGTACCAGCTGTGATTTCTTTTCGTTTATCGTGTCCCCTAGGCATGTTAGAAGCCTTTTTACAAACGCCAAATGTTGAAGAAGAATGTCCTTTTCTGTTTGAATGAGACAGTCGTCCAAGTAAGGATAGATTTGTATGCTTGTCTGCAAAATGCAATTAGTGGTGCCAGGCACTTTGTAAAGACCCTGGGCGCAATAGATAAGCCAAAGGGTAGTGCAGAGAATTGGTAATTCGTAAAACCTGCCTTGAAGTGGAGGTATCTTCTGCACGATTCCCTTATTGGGATATGCAGGTATGCCTCTTTCAAGTCTAGAGTCACTAACCAAGCGTTCTTGCCAAGCATGGGCAGTAGCTGTTGTAAAGTCAGCATTTTGAATTTTGGAATGTCCAAGAACATGTTCAAAATCGATAGGTCTAGTACTGGACCATCAGGCATGGTCTTTTCTGGGTACCAGGAACAGTCTTGAATAAAAACCTTGCCCTTTTTCCTGTTCTGGTACTGGATGAATAGCCCCCATATCCATGAGGGACGTAACTTGTTTCCGAGCCTCTGCCCATTGATTTTGTGGCAGATCTGGTCAACAGTCTGGAATTGGCAAAGTATGGAAATGAAATCTGTACCCCTGGGATACTATGTTTAATACCCACTTGTCCTGGGTAATTAAGTGCCAATTTTGAGCATGAAGTGCTAATTTTCCCCACAAGGGGGCTGCCAAAAGATAAGTGCTTGGTGATGGTAGAGGGAAGCCATTGAGACTGCTTACTGTAGGGTTGTGCTTTGTTTCCTCCAGATTTGGAAATAGAGGCACCCCATTGCTTTGACCTGTAAGAACCCTGTGATTGGTATCTAGAGCCTTTTGAGCGCCTGGATTTGCCTTGAGAGGCTCTGTTGGACACAGGAAAGGACTAATTTTTAGTAGGCCAGTGCCTACTGAATCTGGGTGGCTGCACTTGTAAGAAATATTTTACAGTTTGCATAGATTTAGCTTTGTCTTCCATTTTCTTTAAAACCTCTTCTGCCTTATTACCAGAGTATCATGCTGTAAAGGTGCATTCAACAATTTAGCTTTAACATGATCAGGCAGATTTTGCTCCTTGAGCCAGGCATGCCTTCTAATCACAGATCCAGTAACTGCGGCCCTGCAAGAGGCCTCCAAGGAATCAAAACTACATTGCAAAGTATGCTTTCCAACCTGTTCTGCTGCATGCAATAATTCCTGTAATTCTTTATTTTCTGCACAATCAGAAATCATCATTTTCTGTTTCAACAGGCCCATATCATGCTGTTGATATTTAAGCATATGAAACTGGCAGTTTAAGGCCCTAATTGCCAAGGTTGCAGACGTATAAACCTTCTTTCCCCATCTATCCAGTGCCCTGGAATCTCTATCAGAGGGGGTAGGATTTTTGGCTGTAGAGGCCTTTACACCTTTGGGACCCTGTAAGATAGTTTCAGGATCAGCAGCAGGGTTTTTGAATAGAAATTTGTGGGAGTCAGGAACCCTGCAACATCTGTCTGGCTTACTAGGAGCCGGAGGGAGGGAATCAGGAGTCATGCTAGATTCCGAAAACACATCCACAATGTCTAATACAGGAAGTAGAGCCAAAAGCCTATGCTGAGGAAGAAGGAAATCCCTAAGCCTCTTTTTCGATTCAGAGAAATCCTGACTCTCCCAATGAAAATGTTCCCTTAAAGTATGCAAGGTTTCTCCAAAAGAATAATCCTCAGGAGAAGATGCAGATGGAATGGATTCTTCTGCATCTGAATCCTCATAGGGTGGTATAGAAAATTCCTGATCAGAAGAGGAATCAGAAGAAATAGATCTGAAGATTCATAAGCAGTGTCTTGCCTAGGCCTCTTAGCAGGGGGGGGGGGGGGTTGGGAACCCCTGATCAAGGTAATTAAGTCCTCAGCCATTTTGATCATCTGTTTTTTAGGCATAGGGGCCTGAGCACGTGGCTCATGCGTCAGTTTTTTAGACTTAGAACTTGATTTTGTTTTTGAAGCTGGCGTCTGTTTTATATAAAAATGTTGAGGTCTGAAAACGCCCTCAGAAGCCGGTGCCTGTTCAGGGAGAGACATCCGCGGGTTCAATACTGAGAATCTCGCGGCATACCAGACTCCGAATGGATCTCAGTAGAGGCTTGCGACTCAAAAGTAGCAGGTATCAGGGGCTGCTAAAGTGCCATACTGAGTACCAGCGAACCGGCAACTGGCTTAGAAGCTTCGTCGTCAGTTTTGGACCTCGGTCTGTCTTTTTTCTTTGCGTTTTTTGTGTACTCCGGTAGTCGGTTTGCTATCAGACGACATTTCAGGGTAATTAAATCTGGATCCAAAATATTTTGAAAAAAATATACCGACGCTTAATAGTGCATTGGTTAAATCTAGCACAAAACCAACAGCAAGGCACATTCTGATCTTGGACTAGGCAAGGAATACAGTGCAAATGAAACTCCTTATGAGGTATTTGCTTCCCACAAGTAATGCAATTATTAACTTTTACTGACATCGGTAAGGAGCAAGAAAAAGTTTCCCCAATGGGGTACTTAGCTTTAACTGAAGACTTCAGATCTGAAACTCGAATGCGAAAATTTCAGGAGTTGGCCGACCAGCACTTGCGAATTGCTTCTGCTTCAGGCACTGCGCGGCAAGAAAGACTGAATAAAATGGTGTCGGCTGCATGTTTTATACCCCTGACGACCTGACGTCATGGAAGAGGAGACAGCAACCGATGCAGGATCCAAGACTTTGATATTCAGGCCGACTGAGGGCAACCTGCCAGCAGATTACCGAAATGTAATGACTGCAACAGTGAAACACGAAGATCATCATCCAAAGTAAGTTGATCCAGGTTACGAGAAAGACACCAAAGAGAAAACCTCTTCCATTTGGATAATTAAGATTTCCTAGTATTGAGTCAAAAACAAGATTTTGGGAGCATCCTGTTGAATTTTTAACAGAA
Source organism: Protopterus annectens (assembly GCF_019279795.1). Lineage (NCBI taxonomy): Eukaryota > Metazoa > Chordata > Ceratodontiformes > Protopteridae > Protopterus > Protopterus annectens. The sequence goes on along the minus strand of NC_056737.1, from coordinate 1,583,124,348 downwards.
TGTTTGGAATGAGGGGAAGGGAAAGTGTAAAGAAACACCCTCTTCCAAGAAAAAGATAGGGTGTCCACCTTCCAAACCAGAGGACCTGGGACTCTGGCACAAAATAGGGAAAGCTGCCTGTTCAAAAGGGGGGCAAAAAGATCTATTTGAGTACCACTCCACTGGTGGACAATGTCCAGAAACACATCCCTGTGAAGCATCCACTCGTGGGATTGAGATCAAGTACCTGCTCAGTGTGTCTGCCACAATATTTTGAGCTGAGGGAATGTATACTGCCTGAACAGTCACTTGATACTGGATAGCAACATCCCACTTGAGAACTGCCAACCAACAAAGACAAGTTCTGCCCCCCCCACCCCCCCAATTGTTTACAAACCATATCACTGGTATTTGTAAATACCTTGAAAGGTCCTGAGGAGAAGAGAGGATGAAAAGCCTGAAGTGCCAACAGAAGAGCTCTCATCACTGACATTGATGTGCTCTTCTTTCTGTTGAACAGGCAACCGTTAGGGAGCCAAAAGCTGCTCCCCAATCCCACGTCTGAAGCATCTGTGAACAGCTCCTGAGAGGGAAGAGGGGGATGGAAAAGGAAGCTCTGGATTCAGAGACAACTACTCTATCCACCAGTGAAGCTCTTTCTTGAGACAAGGACTCATACCCCTCAACCTCTTGGAGCAAGAAATCTGGACAAGGCCATGAATAAAAGTGGGACAAAGGCCCAACAATAGGGATACTTTTTAAATATTGCTCTTACAAACTTAGAACATTGATAATAAGAAGTTATGTTCCTACCATAACGTTCCATGTTAGTTGTCTTCTCTCGCCTTCTTTCTTGCTTGATGGGTTCGGAGCCGATCCTGCTTTAGCTCGAGAACTCCTTTTACCAGCTCGAGGCAGCCCCATATCCCATGATGCAAGGCAGTAAGTACCCAGATCTCGTTTGTTGACAAAGGGCAATAACACCAAGCATAAAATACTTCCCAAAGGAAGAAGAAACTTATAGATGGAAAAGGACCAGGTAGAATGGTCTTTAGCATAATAGTTTCCTGTACAAGGTCTGTCCAGGCCAGGGGGAAGGAGGGAGGGTCGCAAGAAAGAAGGCGAGAGAAGACAACTAACATGGAACGTTATGGTAGGAACATAACTTCTTAATGTTAAGTTGTCAATCTTCATTCTTGCTTGATGGGACCGGCCTAGCACCTCTATCCTGGGTGGCTCAATGGAACAAACTCTTGAGGACTGTAGAGCCAAAACTGGCTCTGTCCCTGGAGGCCAAGTCCAATTTGTAATGGGAAACAAAAGTGTGAGGAGTGGCCCAAGTGGCCGCTGCACAAATAGTGTCCAAAGGCAGTCTAGCTTGAAAAGCTGCAGAAGTAGCTAAACTCCTAGTTGAATGTGCTTTAGGTTTTGAGCACAGCTGTTTTCCCCTGATCGTATAAATTTCAGTGATGACCCAAGAAAGGCATCTGGACAAAGTCACTTTAGAAACAGGAAGGCCTTTTATTATCCGCATAGGAAACAAAAAGTTGATCAGATTTCCTAAATTTTTGTTCTGTCCAAATAATATCTAAGCTGACGGTGGACGCCAAGATAATGTAGCTTTTGTTCAGCTCTATCTGAATAGTTAGGAAAAATACAGGAGATCAATGGATTGATTCAGATTGTTTTTGAAGCGACCTTAGATAAAAAGATGGATTAGTTCTCAAAGATACTCTGTCTTTGTGAAACCAAATAGGGGGGTCGAACCGAAAGAGCATGAAGTTCAGACACCCTCCTGGCAGATGTAATAGCCACTAGGAATAAAGTTTTCCAAGAAAGATATTTCAGGGAACAAGAAACAGCTGGCTCAAGGGGAAGAATCAAGGATGTCAGCACTAAATTTAGATCCCACTGAGGAGGAGGATTCCTGATTGGAGGCTTTAGTAGGAAAATTCCTTTCAAGAAGGCCCTGCAGAGCCTATGGGACATAATATTGTGATCTGCTATCCCAACATGAAAATTAGAAATAGCAGCCAATTGAACTCTGACTGTGGAAGAAGAGGAGCCTGCATGAAAAATCTCTGCTAAGAAGTCTAGAACTGCCTGAACAGGGGCAGTAAAGGATCAATATTTTGGGCCTTAGCCCAATAAGAGAAACGTTCCATTTGCTGTGTAAATCCTCCTGGTAGAGGATTTTAGTGAAGTATGATATCTCTAACAGGGTTAGAGATCAAAGGAAGCCTGGCTAGGAAGGAAGTGGAGCAACCATGCTGTGAGGTTGAGAGAGGGTTTGACCGGTGCAGCTGTCCGGATTGGTGAATCAGTAGATCTGGCACTGGGTCCAGATGCCACGGCTGCACCAACAGATGATGATGGAGGAACGGGAACCAAACTTGTCGAGCCCAGTAAGGGGCAATGAGAATCAATTTGGCACTCAAACGGTAGCTTTCTGGATCACCTGAGGGATCAGAGGAAATGGAGGGAAGGCATAAAGAAGTCCCTGGAGCCAATCCTGGGTCAGAGCGTCTCTGGGGGGATGGCCTGATAGAGGGAAGAGGCTGAAGAAGTCTGGACATTTGCTGTTTTGGGGAGTAGCAAAGATCGCAACATGGACGACCCCATTCCAGAAAAATCTCCTCCGCTACGGATTGTTTGAGAGACCACTCGTGAGGCATGAGAATAGCTCTGCTCAATCTGTCCGCTAGAATGTTGGTTTTCCCAGGGATAGCTACCAGAAACCGATGAGAGGAGATCGCCCATTGCCATAGTCTGACAAGGGGTAGGACTTGGTTCCGCCCTGTTTGTTGATATACCACACTACAGACATGTTGTCTGTGTGGACTGCAATTGTCCCTACGGGAAGAAAGTCGTTGAGGGCTTGCAAGCACTGCTCTCATCTCCAGGACATTTATGTGCAGATGGTACGGTTGCCACGTCCCATGAACCATCCTGCCCTGATAATGACCCCCACCCGATCAGGGAGGCATCCGTGGTGACAGTGGCTATCGGGGACGGGGTACAAAGCACCTGCCTTGGTGAACCTGAGACGATGTGATCCACCAAGCAAGATGTTCTTTGCATGTCTGTGTCACCAGAATCTGGTGACGCAGGGAGTTGCTGGTATGACCACTGAGTGAACAGCATCCACTGAAGGAGCGCATGTAGAATCGAGCCAGGGAAGAAGAGTAATGGCCGCAGCCATGAGACCTAATACCTTTAGAACCATTCTGGCCTGTACTTTCTTGCTGGCCAGAATGATCCTGACATGAGTCTGAATGTCTGAAACTCTTTGTTCTGTAAGGGTAGCTGACATCCGAACAGTGTCTAAGTTTGCCTATGAAGGTAATAGACTGGCAGGGCGATAAGGATGACTTTTCAAGTTGATCGAGATGCCTAAATGAAAACAAAGGTCTATTGTGTAATCCCTGGCTTGTATAAGCTGATGCCTGGTGGTGGCTGACAGGAGCCAGTCGTCGAGATACGGAAACACCTGGAATCCTTGACGCCTCAGGTGAGCCGTGACCACTGCCATGCATTTGGTGAACACTCTGGGGCTGTGGTGAGACCAAAGGGCAGGGCTCTGAACTGGAAATGACTGGACCCCAGCCGAAGAGGAGAAATCTCCTGGAGCGTCTGTGAATTTTGATGTGATAGTACGCATCCTGAAGATCTATTGAGCACATCCAGTTGTCCTTCTGTAAGAAGGGCAGAATTGACTGAAGAGTGACCATTCGGAATCTTGTCTTCCTGACAGACTTGTTGAGTCTGCTGAGATCCAATATTGGTCTCCAGTCTCCCGTCTTTGGGGACCAAAAAGAACCTTGAGTAGATTCCGGGCTCTGAATGGTCTAGTGTAACTGGCTGAATGGCTCTTTTTTGCAGTAGTTTTGCGATCTGTAACTCTGCAATGTCCCTTAGACCGGGTGGTACATCTGGAAGGGAACTTGAGGGAAAGGGACTTTCCTCGAAAGGAATTATGTAACCCTTGGATATGATTGACTGTACCCATCTGTCTTGAGTGAGGGAATGCCAGGCTTCTGGGTACAGTGATAGTCTTCCCCCGACTGCCTCCAAGGAGGGACAGCCGGGCAACACCTCAGGGATGCTGAAAGGGCTGCTCAGGAAGAGACTCCTGTTGCCCTGGTTCTTGGACCCCTCTGCCTCTAGAGCGTCTGTTGTTGTTACCCCTCTGCCTCTAGGGGTAAACTGACCACGTGAATCGTGACTCCTTGGGATTTACGGAACCACATCTTCCCACTCTTCTGTCCTTTGGGATAAGGCCTAGAAGGGGTGGAAAACGGACTCCAACAGCAGAAAGAGTCTTGCCGTCCTGCTCACACCTGGTCAAGGTTTCCTTCACCTGAGGGCCAAACAAAGCTGACCCATCAAAGGGAGAATTTGTGAAGGACGCCTTAAAGGGATCCGCAAAATCACATAGCCGCATCCAGGCTTGGCCTAAGAGCCACACCTGTGCGCTCTACCCATCAGCAGCATAAGATATTAGCCGCATGGAGGAGTTAGCAATTGAATTGAGGGTTCCTAGCTGCGAAGCAATCTTTTCTTGGGCCCCTGCAGCTGTAGGATCCTGAACTACCCCTCCCAGCTCCTTCAGGATATCTCTGGAGTCTGGTGAAGTGACAAAGATAATTCAGAGCAAAGGTCGCTGAGGAAAACATCCGCTTGCACCTATCCATGGTCCTAGAGTCCTTATTAGGAGGATGGACGGGCACAGAAGGATCTGCAAGTTCCTTTTGGTGGCCGCAGCCACCACCATGGCATCAGCGGGACACCCTTGGTAAGGAATAGTTTGTCACTAGGGGCAGTTATAAATTTAGAAGGCCTCCTAGGGACTGGCTCTACAGAGTCAGGAGCTGTCCACGCCTTCGAGCAATAACCTGCATCAAGGGGTCGAAGGCGGAGACACCCAGGAGGTGGAGGGCCGAGATCCAAACGCCTCTAGGTATACTGACTCATCCTCAGAGGGATTGTTGGTGGGCCAGTTTCCCTCTGTTTCAGAAGTTCTAGGATGTCTGAGAAGGAGACATCCTCAGAGGGGATCTAGGGGATCCCTCTGACTCATCAAAGTCAGTATCCTGACAGACTCGGGAGTCTACATGCTTCCTCTTACAAGTCCTCTTCCTAGGAGGATCTCCCGAAACATCAGGAGAATCCTCGGAAGAGGGAAATTCCCAATGGGGAAACCTGAGGCGGAGGATCTCTGGGTCCTGTAGCAAGAGTAGTGGCAGAGATGTCAACAGGTACAATAGAGGGAGGAGCTACGGGAAGAGACTGCTGACTGATACTAGTGGCCAGTACACTCTTCATCACCTCGAATGCTCCCTCCCAGGCAGATCCGAGAGGCCCCGCTCGAGCTAGGAACTCCAGGGGCCACCGAAGGAAGTCTCCGAGGCAGATGTCGGAGCCGAGCTCACCAAGGCGAGGCTCCAAGGGAAGAGCGGGCTCGGACAAGGGTCCGATGCCACTCACCCTCGGAGGAGACCATGGAAGCCCGACCACCGAATCCCTCTAAGGAAGAGGAGATAAGAGCAGGGGACGAAGGAACAGAAGGGGGTATCCGTACTCCAGACGTAGCAGTAACCATGCACGAAGACTGTAACTCCAAGCTGTCGGGTCGAGTTGAAGGAGGAACTGTAACGGGTGGACCAACAGTCGCCTGCTGAGACGGACTGTGTAGCATTTGGGCCAGTACCTGTGACTTGAGCAATCTACTGACCACTCTCTCGAGGTCATGATCTGACAACCTGGATGACCTTGAAGATCGGCTCCGATGGCTCCGCTCCGATAGAAGAGGCGAGGCCAAAGTATCGGCTCCAAGGAAGGAGACCTCGACCTCTTCCTGGAATGGGCCATCGGAGCCGATACTACAGATCCTGTCGGCACCGACTTCTCGGAGCCGACAGAACGTCTCGATGTATCGGCTCCAGCCGGAGCCGATACAGCCACCAGTAACGGTGTCGGAGCCGGTCGGAGCCGACCCCGATGCCTGTGCCACATGGGTGTCGGAGCCGATCGGAGCCGACACCGATGCCCGTGGGTGTCGGAGCCGGTTGGAACCGACCCCACAGTGGTCAGCAGATTCAGCACCGATAGCCATCGGGCCGAAAGCTTAGTGGATCCAGAATCGGCTCCAGCCGAGCCGATCTCGACTCTATGTCGGAGCCGAGGCCACAGGCTTAGAAACAGAAGCCTGGGTCTTGGCAGATTTAGTTGATTTTGTGGGGCCGACTTAGCCGGAGAGCCCTCCGGCTTAAGAAGACCCCTGAGAATCAACTTATTCCTTCTCTCCTGCAGGACTCTCTGGCTGAAGGAGTGACAAATAGCACAGGAGTCCTGCAGGTGAAGAGGGCCTAAACAGTACAGGCAAGAAGTGTGACCGTCTGTCAGAGACATCTTCTGACAGCACGAGTCACACTTCTTAAAACCTGAAACCCTCTCTTTAGACATGGTGTCTAACAAAACACACACACACCAGTCCAATTAAATTAAACTAATACCAAAAAGGTACTTAGTAAAAAATACCAACACACACACCCTAACAGGGGGGGGATGGGACAGGGAATTAACTGACTAAAAAAATTAAAAGAGACAGGGATTTCTGTCAGAAAAAGTTAAATTTAAAGTTAAACTATCAAAAACAAAAAGTTTTTAACTAAAAGGGGCTTAAAAGTCACAAATGTGAATTACTTACCAGGAGCTGGTAAAGAGAAGACCTCCCAAGCGGCAAACGAGATCTGGGTACTTACTGCCTTGCATCATGGGATATGGGGCTGCCTCGAGCTGGTAAAAGGAGTTCTCGAGCTAAAGCAAGTGCCGAGTCGGAGCCGAGGGATCGGCTCCGAACCCATCAAGCAAGAATGAAGGCGAGATTGACAACTTAACATAATACAGGTTTTGCATTAGCATGAATTTTCTGAAGGGTATGAACTCAAACTCAATGTCATTATTTTCTAACTTTAGCCCTCAATAATTTGCCACTATTTTGCCAGAAAACCACAATTTTATGAAAAAAACAGGCCAACAATATGAGGCAAAAATCTGGACTTTATGCGAAAATTTGTACAGTTCAGCAGTATGGACAAGGTAGAAGATTAACTACAAATTCTAGGGGATGCGCATGTTGAAGCCAAACTGACTTCAGAAACTACTGAAACTTTCTCATGTGGAGTTTAGCCAGAGGGAGCGTATAGGGATGGTGGATGCCACGAATCCCTGAGCTCTCAAAAACTCCCTGGCTGTAAATACAGGTCAGAGGCACCAGAGTTTGAAAGAAGAAAATGAGTGTTAAGGCCTTGGAAGGGGGCAGCATAGGCACCATCTGGATTTTGCATCCCAGAAAAACATGGTCTTGAGGAGTCAGAAAAGACTTTTTAAAGTTTATTGTAAACCTCAGGCTTTGCAGAAGGGAAATGGCAAAAATGAAGATTTTTTGCAAAAGGATCTCTGAAGAGGATGCGGCAAGGCATTTGGTGAATACCCTTGGGGTGGTAGAAAGTCCAAAGGGCAAAGCACAGAACTGAAAATGCCAGGAAGTAACAGAGAAACAAAAACTTCCTGAAAAGGGGATGGATCGAGATAGGTAGATGAGCATCCTTGAGACCCAGAGACACCACATAAGCTTGAGGAAGCAATAGAGGGAACAAAGTCTGTAGGACCAACATTCAAAAGGAGGGCACCTTCAGAAAAGTGTTTAGATGAGAAAGATCTAGAATTGGTCTCCAAGTACCCTCTTTTATGGGTACTAAAAAACATCCTGGAGTAAACTCCCCTCCCCCTTTGGGACACATGCACCTCTTTAATAGTACCCTCAGTCAAAAGGTCCTGAAGCACCTCTGGAAAGGAGGAGAGGCGTTCCTGAGGAGCTTGAGGAACACCCATAAAAGGAAGGTGGGATTTCCAAACCATGAAATATTTTGACGAATAATGGACAGGACCCAAGAATCCAGAGTAATCTGTAGCCAAACAGGAAGAGAGAGAGAGACTAAGAGAAAGAGGAAAGTGTCTGGAAAGAATAGGATAGTCAGACAGTGCCTGGTTTATCTGGAAAAAGGAGACTCCTGAGGTACAGCCTTAGCAAGAGGAGCCCGCTTGCCACCATTTTTACCCTTAGGAGGAGGGCGAGATTGTCTGCAAACAAAGGCTGGCTTACTGGGGTAGTTTCTCTGAAATTTAGGCACAGGAGAAACAAATGCATTTTTAAGCTCCTGTAAAGCCTTGCCCTTAGCCTGAAGGGACAAACATAGCAGTAGCAACCTCACCAAACAAGTGTCTGTTCTCAAGAGGGACATCCATCAACTTAGCCTTAATATCATCAGGCAAAGGTTGCAGCTGAAGCCAAGAATACCTCCTCATCACTGACCCAAAAGCAGCAGCCCTAGACACGGCATCTGCTGGATCATAACTACACTTCAAGGAATGACGAGCCACTCAGGAGGAAGTCCCTAACAGGGAAAGGGCAGAAGTTTTACCCTCAGATTCTGGAAGATCAGAAATAACCTGACAGGCCTGGAATAGGACATCCAACAAATACCTGGACATATGGGTCTGAATTAACAGTCCTAAAAGCCAAGGTAGCAGAGGTATAAACATTCTTGCCTAGCGTTTCCATGGTCCTATCTTTATCAGAGGGCAATAACTTGGGAGAAGGAAGCGATTCAGAGGGTTTGTCAGAAGCTACAGACACCACAGAGAAATCAGCAGAAGGACATTTGTACAAAAATGTACAGTCCTAAGGTACCCTACAGAATTTAGATTTCCTGGAAGTAGGGGCCGAGAGAGTCTGGAGCCTTAGAAGCATTGGAAAATGCATCCAACAAGGCAGCCAAAACATGAGGAACAGCAGAAGGTTTAGGAGAATCCATCTGCAGCAACTCATACCTTTTATGTACCTCAGAAATCTGAGCACAATCCCATGTAAAGAACTCCATCATCCCGGAGATCGTGTCCCCAAAATAAATCTCTTCAAAAGTATCAGGGCTGGTAGATTCTTCCTCTAATCCATAGATCACGGAGAGGGAATCTGAGAACAGTAAGCAAGGGATTCCTTATCCGAACCTAACTCCTCCTCACAGGAATCCTGTTCTTGGGTCTTTTTAGGGGAGTAGAGGCCAAGGGGGGTTGGAACAGAAACTCCCTGAGGAGGTTTCAAAGGCATCAAAGCACAAAACAAGCTCCGAGTGAAGGACTGCCATTCACACTGTGGATCCTTAGGAGCGGGAGTAATATGTTTAGTCTTTTGCTTTTTCTTTAATGGGATGTCCGCCTTATAAAATCTGGAAGGCTCTGATCCAGGACAGCATTCAATAATGGTAGTAGGGACTTCTCTGACTAATATTTCAGGAACACCTCTAGGTCCCCCTTCAGAGATAATCAGCCGTGGTTCCTCCTGAACGTCCAAAGTGGACGTCTGCAATGCCTCTTCAGATGTGCTTAAAGTAAGATCCCTGCCAGCCTCCAACGCAGTCGCAGCAAATGAACCCAGTGATAAAGCTGGGTGAACCTCCAGGCACGAAACTCGCCTCGAAACAGATGTCCAGCAGAGGCTGAACAGCAGAAAGTTCCAGCCTAGGCTCCTGGGCCACCTTCTTCATTGACTGCTGTCCCTCAGAGTGGTAAGTTCCCTTCATCGTGTCACTTTGCAAGAAGCTTAAAAGACATGGTTTTCAAGATAAAGCACCAAAGAAGGGAGTCTACTACAAAGGGTTTTAGGTACAAAGGCATGACAAATGGGATAGGATACATGGTCATGTGAAGCACTAAGTCAAAACAGACACTGTTGGTGGCAGTCTTTATGGGGAATCTGTCTCTCGCACTAGTATTTACCCTTCATGGATGACATGAAATCCCTTAAGCAACAAAAAAAGAAAGATAGGTAAAAAAGAACCCCAACGGGACACTTATCTGCAATGTCTTGTTGAACCAGCAATGGAATGGGCTTTCATTCGGAGTGGCAGCAAAGAAGTTCTGAGTATGGTATGTCCGGACGTCACCTTTATGCCCTAGGTTACACGAGGAGCACATGTGTGATATACGGCTTACCTTAAAGCAACCTGAGGATCCCTAATTTAATGAATACTGCAACAGTGAAATGGAAGGATATCAGGATAGTCAGACACAGCCCCTAGTTTGTCAGGAAAAGGAGGCTTCTGAGTAGGAGGAGTCTGAGCAACCTTAACAGGGGGTGCCCTTCCACCACCCTTTTTACCTTTTAAGGAAGAGCGAGACTGTCTGTGGACAAAGGCAGGCTTATTAGGATAATTCCTCTGAAACTTGGGAACAGGGGAACTCCTGTAAGGCCTTGCACTTTTACTGCAGGAACTTAAATTCTGCCAGTAACACCAGCAAACAAATGCTTATTATGCAGAGAAGCATCAATCAGTTTAGCCTTGGTATCAAGTAAAGGCTGAAGTCTGAACCAGGAATACCTCCTCAAGACAGATCCAAAAGCAGCAGCCCTAGATGAAGCATCAGCTGCATCATAGCTGCATTTAATGCAAGGGCAAGCTATTTGGAAAGACGTCGCAAGCAAGCAAAGCAAGAGCAGAGAGAGGCATTCTCCTCAGAATCAGGGTGATCAGAAATAGCCCGACAGACCTGAAAGAGAGAGGAGCCAAAACGTACCTAGTCATGTGTGTCTGATAGTTAACAGCTCTAAAGGCGAGGGTAGCAGAAGTATATACCTTCTTACCCAGTCTCCCCGTGGTTCTGCTGTCCATACCAGATGGCAGCAATTTAGCAGAAGATAATAATTTGGCAGGCTTATCAGAAGCCACTGACACCACAGAAGGATCAGCAGAGGGACATTTATAAAGAAACGTGTAGTCCTCACGCACTTTATAAAACCTATCTTTTTTGGGAGCAAGAGATTAAGAATCAGGAACTTGAGAAGCAGTAGAAAAAGAATCCAGCAAGGCAGCAAGTACTGGAGAAACAGCAGAGGGCCTAGGACACCATTTGCAAAAGGTCATAGTACCTTTTTTGATCATCAGACACTTCAGCACAGTCACATTTGAAAAATTCCATAATTCTGGAAACAGCGTCACCAAATGAAATCTCCTCAAAAGGAGAGGAAGGACTGATGGACTCTGCTTCCTCAGGACCAAAGTCAAGTGAAGGAATCAGGGAAAAATGCGTCTAGCGTCAGAATCAACATCCTCCTCCTCAAAAGGATCCTGCTCTCTAGGCCTCTTAAGAGGGGTAGAAGACTGAGGGGAGCAGGAGCAGAAACACCATGTATATGCTTGAGAGCCATAAGTTTGGCTTCACAAAGGGGGGAGGTGATAAGTGGTCCCTAGTGACATCCAGGTAATCCCAGATACTTGAATCAAATTAGATTATATTGAAAAAGAACTGAGCAAACTGGATCCAAACAAAGCACAGGGAAAAGAGTAGTAATAATGAACTGAGAACACTTCAGCAAGAACTTACGGTACCATATGTATTATTTACAGGTCATATAAATATGTAGAGATTCCTCAAGACTGGAGGCATTTGCTTATTAAATATGTCTTTAAGGGAAGAAGGAGTAGGAAAAACCCAGAGTCATACAGACCCTCAACTCATTACAGCTGTGTGCGCCTCCAGGCATTTATGCAGTTACCTCTCTACTGGCCTGTAGGTGTCAATTGCTTGTTCATATTTGCATTAATTCCAAAACCATGCTACACACAAGGTATCAGAATATTTTATATTGAAGCATACATGATGGCAAACACAACTATATTAATATTTTAACTCTATCAATGAGTTTGTGTTAGACCTGTAAGGTGATAACTTCATTTTTTTAAAGTCTCAAGCCACACCCTCTAGGAATTAAAGGTACACACTCAAAAAACCTGTACTGGAGGGAATAAGTTAAGTCTACTTTCATGCTGTGGAAAAATAATGGAGAACTTAATATAGGATAAATTATTTGCAGAAGTGGATATTTTGGGACTTGAAACCATAGATCAGCATGCATATGTTGAAAATAGATCTATTACCACCGGTTACATGATGTTCTATAACAGAACAGCAGCTATGAATGAAAAATTGTGCTGTGATGTAATTTATATCGACTTAACGTCAGCATTTGACAGGGTCATACACAAAACACTGATCAATACATCAGAACTAGGTATTGATAGAGTTCTGATAAGACGGACAGTTGGATGGCTTACAAATAGGACATGGCAAGCATCACACAGAAATTGGACAGGTGAAATTCTTGGCTACAGTCAGGGTGTCCCACAAGGCTCTGTCCTAGGCCCCTACTTGTTTAGATTGTATCTTTCAGACCTAACATTTTCATCTGAGGTGTTCTACAGTCTACATGCAGATGACCTGAAATTGGGTAAACTGATTACAAGTGCTACAGAGAAGGCATGTCTGCAAAATAACTTGACTAAATTGATCATTTGGGCGCAGATATTATGATAAATACATCAAAAACCAAGTATAACAGATATGGGAGACAAACTGAATGGCGAATATTTAATACAGCACACAGTGATCAGAATTGTAGATTCATTTAAGGGACCTGGGTATATAGGAAGATCTAGCTTTGAGTTTTTCTAATCATACCAACCATTTGGTTGATGGTTGCAGAACTATAGACTGTATAAAAAGATTTATGCAGTCTAGGCAAATCAGAAATGAAGTAATTGTTAGTTACACTAAACCCAAACTTGAATATAACATAATATGGAAACCTTGTATGAAAAGCAGTAGTAAACTGGAAAGAGTACAACGGAATTATACCAAGGGCATCCATGGATGTGAAAATTTAAATCATGAAAGACTAGAACAACTGAACTTGTAGTGTCTCCTACAGATATCCAAGAAGAGATCTTATTACGGCATATAGGGCATTTACAGATAACTACCTGTGGGAATGTTTGGGGGTATCAAAAAGTAGTAGAGAATCATTAGACAACCTATGTAGAAGATTCTATAGGAATGAGAAGTGTACTAAATTGGTTCTCAGAGCAGCTGATGCATGGCAAGTACTAGTTTAGGCATTTTTAAGAACACCCTGGACACTTACTACGGGAACAAGTGTTTTGCTATATTGGCAGGTTAGAAGGGTATTAATGTCCATGCTTGAAATACTTGTATGCCTGTATGCAAAAGGGCATTAAACAAGCCTTGAGTGAAGTTCTGTCATTCACTCCAAGGATCTTTGGGAGCAGGCAAAACGTGTTTAGTTTTCGGCTTCTTTTTGAGTGGGACGTCAGCCTCAAAAAATTTTGCAGGCTCTGGACCCTTGACGGTACTCAATAATGGTAGTCGGGACCCTCTTCTCTGACTAAAATTTGAGGAACATCCCTAGGCCATTCAGTAATAACCAGCCGGGGGTCACACTGTACATCAACGATGGAAGGATGCAAAACGGATGCTCCTCCAGGCTTTCACCAGCCTCAAGAGAGATGTCCGATGGAGGTAGTACAGCCGGAGAATCAGACCTAACCTTTTTCTTCATAGATGGCTGGTCCTCTGGCAAGGAAAATCCTTCCACATCATTTGCCAGCAATTTAAGTTACTCATTCTCAAGATAAATCACTGGGCAAGAAAGCAGACTCCTCAACATCTGAGGGACAATGGACTGACAAATCTTGCAAGATGTATGGTCATGTGAAGCGCCTAAATAGAGTACTACTCATGATTATCTTTATGGGGAATCTGTCTCCCTCCTTGCATTTCCCCTTTCTGGATGACATGAAACCCAACAACCAGATTACAAGACAAACGTTAAGATAAATAAAATCAAAAACCCCAACAGATAACTTATCTGAAAGTGGTAGAACCAGCAGATGAATGGGCATTCAGACTGGCAGCAAAGAAATTCTGAGGATAAATCCGGACATCACTTTTATGCCCTACTCCATGTGCGGGTACATACATGTGATGTACAGCAAACCATTTACAATCGAAAGGCTCTGGTATACTGGCTGGATGTCTGGCTGCCCTTGGCAGGGATTCTTATTTCAAAGAATACTGCAATAGTGATATGGAAGGACATCTACAGAGATGTGAGGACCACAGGTGCACACAGGTCTCAGGACTGACTGACAACAAAATAGTTTCAATTCACAAGAATGTGCTTAGGACCAATATGGCAGCCTGAAGAGACACCACAAACTTCGACAGTAACTGATGCAGAGCATAAGGCCATAAAAAAAGTCTTGCTAACATCTGCGTTCCAGCCATGGGGACTATCTGACTTGGACATTTCATTATCAGCCTCCTGATATTTTCTTGTCTTTTGTGCTTGTCAAAATACTTTTTATCTGGGAAGTTTGAGGAAAACCCAGACAACCTGGTGGACTAGGAAAAAATGCATACACTCTTCAAAGATAAAGTATTCATTGAGAAGACTGCACCCGTTACTTAAGGCATATGAAGAGTTGTTTGAAAGGTTGGACACTAAGGAGGGAGAAAAGGACCTGTACCGATTGGCTAGACAGAGGGACCGAGCTAGGAAAGATGTGCAGCAGGTAAAGGTGATGAGGGAAACATACTTGCAAGCGAGGAGAGTGTGTTGAGCAGATGGAAAGAGTACTTTGAGGGGTTGATGAATGAAGAGAATGAGAGGGAGAGAAGGTTGGATGATGTGGGGATAGTGAATCATGAAGTGCAATGGATTAGCAAGGAGGAAGTAAGGATAGCTATGAAGAGGATGAAGAATGGAAAGGTTGTTGGTCCAGATGACATACCTGTGGAAGCATGGAGGTGTTTAGGTGAAATGGCAGTGGAGTTTTTAACCAGATTGTTTAATGAAATTTTGGAAAGTGAGAGGATGCCTGAGGAATGGAGAAAAAGTGTTTTGGTACCGATTTGTAAAAATAAGGGTGATGTGCAGAGCTGTAGTAACTAAAGAGAGATTAAATTGATCAGTCACAGCATGGAGTTATGGAAGCTAGGTTAAGAAGGGACGTGATGATTAGTGATCAGCAGTATGTTTTCATGCCGGGAAAGAGCACTACAGATGTGATGTTTGCTCTGAGTGTTGATGGAGAAGTACAGAGAAGGTCAGAAGGAGTTGCATTGTGTTTTTGCAGACTTAGAGAAAGTATATGACAGGGTGCCTAGAGAGGAGTTGTGGTATTGCATGAGGAAGACAGGAGTGTCAGAGAAGTATGTAAGAGTGGTACAGGATATGTACAAAGGTAGTGCGACAGCAGTGAGGTCTGCGGTGGGAGTGACGGATGCGTTTAAGGTGGAGGTGGGATTACATCAAGGATCAGCTCTGAGCCCTTTCTTATTTGCAGCGGTGATGGACATGTTGACAGATGAGATCAGACAGGAGTCCCCGTGGACTATGATGTTTGCAGATGACATTGTGATCTGTAGTGAGAGTAGGGAACAGGTGGAGGAGACCCTAAAGAGATGGAGATATGCTCTAGAGAGAAGAGGAATGAAGGTCAGCAGGACTAAGACAGAATATATGTGTGTGAATGAGAGGGAGGATAGAGGAATGGTGAGGTTGCAAGGAGTAGAGGTGAGAAGGTGGATGAGCTTAAATACTTGGGATCAATAGTTCAGAGTAATGGTGAGTGTGGAAGAGAGGTGAAGAAGAGAGTACAGGCAGGATGGAGTGGGTGGAGAAGAGTGCCAGGAGTGATTTGTGACAGACGAGTACCTGTAAGAGTGAAAGGGAAGGTCTACAAGAGGGTTGTCAGACCAGCTATGTTATATGGATTGGAGACAGTGGCATAAACAAAAAGGCAGGAGTTAGAGCTGGATGTGGCAGAGTTAAGATTTGCACTGGGTGTGAGGAGGGTGGACAGGATTAGGAATAAGTATATTAGAGGGTCAGCCCAGGTTGGAAGACTTGGAGACAAAGCCAGAGAGGCAAGATTAAGTTGGTTTGGACATGTGCTGAAGAGGGATGCTGAGTATACTGGGAAAAAGATGCTAAGGATGAAGCTACCAGGTAATAGGAAAAGAGGAAGGCCTAAGATAAGGTTTATGGATGTGGTGAGAGAGGACATGCAGGTGGTTGGTGTGACAGTGAAAGATGCAGAGGACAGGAAGGAACGGAAACGCATGATCTGCTGTGGCGACCACTAACGGGAACAGCTGAAAGATGCTGATGATGATGAGTAAATGGGAGTGGCTAGGGCCAGTACCCAATCAGTGTGTGTAGGCGTGTAAGAGTGGTCTGAATCTTTTATTCAGATTCATGCCAAAAGGTGAACCCAGTTCTCGTACTCTCACTGGATTATCATACAGGTCATAAACCACCAATCAGAATTGTTACAATTCCATCTACAGTTTAAATAACTTCTGAGCGTTCAGTCACTAAAATGCAATGAATAAAATGCAATGTGTAAAGTAGGGGTGTCCACAAACCAAAGTAATTTAATTCACATGTTAAGAATAATGGCTGCCCAAGTTAAAAACACTAAACATTTGCTGCATTTTCGAATTTCTTCTTCACGGATGCAATCATACTCTAATAGAAGTTTAGGTTTTTAACAAAAAATTCATAATTGTAGAGATTCAGGTTAATAATCAAAATAATGATCAAAACTGAAAATACTGAAAATGCTAAATATGAAGAACCTGAAATCACTTCAAACTTTTTTTTTGCTTGTCTTTCGGCTTTTCCCGGTTAGGGGTCTGGTCCGCTAATGACTGGCAGTTGGTTTTTATGGTGTCGAGTTGCCAGCCCGACACCCAACCTTCAACAAAGGCACTCCCATTCAACGCATGTCTTTCGAACGCCCACTCGACTGCGGGGAGGACATGCAGACTCCACACAGAAGGCACTCCCAACCCAAGCAGAGAATCGAACGGGAGAACCCCTCTTGCTGTGAGGCTATAACACTACCGCTGCACCACCGCGGAATACTCTCAAATCACTTCAAACTAATTACAAATAAAAACTACAGTAAAAAAACAAGTAAATGAAGTAAATGTTGAAGGTTTATGGGAAGATAAAACAACATGGAGGACACGGGATGAGAGCATAGGTTGTCTTGCTAGTAACAGAACTGGAGAAACCAGGCTGTAAGCTTGAGGTTTGTGATGTCTGAGTGAATCATGCCTGCCAGGTGAGACAGAAGGTCTAGAATTGGATCCAGAATAAGTACATGAGACCATAGGAAGGGAAACAAAACAAGAGGACAGTAAGGTGCATTAAAGGATGATTCTGCTCTTCAACCTAGCAGCTTTCTGCAGAAATTTCAGAATTAATGGAAATCGGCAGGTAGGCATAAAGCAGACCAGGAGGCAAATCATGAAGTAGAGCATCCCTCGGTGATTCCCCTGTGGGGGGATAAGGGCAAAGTAGCTGCTGCATTTATTGTTTAGGAGAGTAGAAAAAAGATCGCAGCAAGGCTAGTCTGACTGACGAAAGATCATTCATGTCACTTTCTTGTTGAGAGACCACTAGTGAAGTAGATGAACGGAACTGTTCAACTTGCCTGCTATCACGGACTTCCCTGGTATGCATGTTATGAGAAAGCGGATGGATGAAATCACCCATTGCCACACTGAGTGCTTCTAGATGCAAGGAGTGCATGATCTGGTCTTCCCTTGTTTGTTGATGTACCAAACTATTGACATGCTTTCTGCTGGAACAGCAACTGCCCCTATACGGAGCGCATTCTGGATGGCTTGCAACGATAAGTGCACTGCTCTCATCTCTACGACATTTATATGCAATTTGGCCTCTTTGGGGGACCAAGTGCCTTGGACTGTTTCCCCAGAAAGTGACCCCCCACCCCAACTGGGAAGCGTCTGTGGTCACTATGGCCTTGGGCAGAGAGAGAATGGATGGGCCTTGTAGAACTTGACCTGACCGAATCCACCACCTGGGATCTCTTTTGCTTGCCTGGGTGATTATTTGTGCTGCCATGTGATGGTAAAGAATCGACCGCTGTGTTGCTAATATGCACTGAAGAATTTTTGTACGAGATCTGGCTAGAGGTACTAAAGTTATTGCTACTGACATTGATCCTAGAGCTTGAAGGACCAAGCAGGCTGAAATCTTGGCACTGCAAATTACTTTTCTGACCTGTAATCTGATAGCCTCTCTTCCTCTCTCAGGAGTACAGACCATCAATGACTTCATGCTGAAAACTGCTCTTATGAATTCCAAATTTTGAGTTGATTGTAGGTGAGACCTGTCGTAATTTATGGTTATCTCCAGATGACTGCAAACCTGGAGTACCTGATTTCTTGTCCTTATTAACAAGATTCCTGGTTGGGGCAGTAATGAGCCAGTTGACTAGATATGGAAACACCTGGAATCCCTGGAGTTTCAAGTGAGCTGCAACTACTGCCATACATTTGGTAAACACTCTGGGGTTGTGGTGAGGCCAAAAGGCAGAGCTCTGAACTGGTAGTGACTAGCTCCCAGCTGGAAACGTAGTTACCTTCTGGATTGTTTATCTTTATATGATGGTATGCATCCTGAAGGTCTATCGAGCACATCCATTCATCCTTGCCCAGAAAAGGAAGAATGGACTGAACTGTGATCTGAAACTTCAGCAACTTGAACAAGTCAGTTCAACACATGAAATCCAAAATTGGTCTCCAGACTCCTGTTTTCTTTCCAGACTATCTGGTCTGGCAGGACCTCTTGGATGACTCTTTCTAGCAGCTTTTGTATTTGTATTACTGTTGCTTTCCTCTGACTAGGTGGAACATCTGGAATTTTTCTTGGAGATGAGGTGGAAAGGAAAAGGTATATAACCTCTGGAAATAAGATACTTGGGTGAAGAGGATTAGGTCTTGCCAGGCTCTCTGGTGCATGGATAAATGCCTCCAGATGTGACAACTGGACCTCCTTTCAGGAGCTTTGGTAGAGTCTGTCAGAGAAAATCTCCGGATTCCTGGTTTTGCGGGCCTCCTCTGCCGCAGTGGCATTGTCATCCATTAGACCCCCCCTCCCCCCTGCCCACAGGGGAACTTTCTCCACGTATGTCCTAGAAAGGACCCTGGAACTTCCTGAACCACATCTTTTGACCACCTTATCGATTCTTAGAAAAGGATCTTTAAGGGGTCAAAAAACATATGCTCACTGCAGTGAGGGTCTTTCCATCCTTCTCACACCTACATAATGTGTCCTTCACTTTGGGGCCAAACAAAGAAGTGCTGTCAAAAGCATTGACGAACGAGGACATGAAGGGCTTCGCAAAATCACAAATGCATCCAGGCATGCCTCCTAATGGATATACCTGAACCTACTGCTCTTGAGGTGCCTTCGGCTGCATGCAAAATAAGCCTCATGGATGAATTTGAGATAGATTGGAGGGTAGCCAGTAGAGAAACCACAAATGATTAGGCCTCAACAGAAATGGTCCCTGAAAGGGAAGCTGAAAGTTGTGATCAAATTCCTTTGCAACCTAGAAAAAAATGTGCCAAATAGCTCAGTGACCAACGGCAAAGTTCGCTGAAGTGCAGACATGCTTCGCAAATCTGTCCATCGCCATAGACCGCTTGTTAGGGGGATGAACAGAGGAACTCCGTTTGGCAAGTTCCTTCTTGGTGGCCACTGCCACAACCATGGTCATCCATGGGCACCCCCTTTAGCCCACAATTCCTTCCCTGCAGGTAGAGCTAGAATCCTATCTGGCCTTTTGGGTATTGGTTCAACTACATCAGGCTCCTTCCATACCCACCGAGAGACCAAATCAATAAGCTTGTCTGTGGGCAGAGTAACCCAGGAAGGAGATAGTATTTCTAGAGGCCTCTGGAGATAGCCTGACTCCTCAACTGAAGGGTTGCTGGGGCTTCAACCACCTCTCCGTTTCAGGATCTAAAGGATGTCTCCAAATGAGACGTCTTTTGGAGACTATCATGGGGATCCTTCGCCCTCATCAAAGGCAGTATATTTCTCTACTTATGAACTTCCGCTGTGAGATGTTCTGGGGAAGTATCAGAAAAGACTATGAAAACCTGCTGGGTAGGACTGGAGGTCTCAAGCTGGCTATCCCAGTGGCATCGAATGATGATCCTCCAAGCGCACTGATATATGGGTGTTGGACTGAAGATCCAAGGGGGATGGGTCCGTCAATCCTGTCAAAGCAGAAAAGAAGAAGTTATGTACATACCATAATGTTCCATGTGAGTTCTTCTCGCATTCATTATTACTGATGGGTTCGGAGCCAAGTCGGCCTATTTGCAAAGCTTGAGGTCTCAAACAGCTCGAGGCCAAAGCCCTACCCCACAATGCACCACTACATTCCCCAGATTTTGTTTGCTGCCAACTAGTGTAAAACCTACCCCAGATTCCAAGGAAATCATACAGTCCAGTGAGAAAGGAAACTCCTCCGGAAAACCAAAACCACAATGGTACCTCTCGAACTTCCAGACATAACTCACATGGAACGTTATGGTAATTACATAACTTCTTAATGTGAAGTTGTTCAATCTCGCCTTCATTCTTACTGATGGGTAGCGTTCCCAGCACTAGAATCTTGGGTGGCTCATGGGGGTACCTGTTTCAGGACAGCAGACCCAAATGAAGCTCTGTCCCTAGAGGCCTTGTCCACTTTGTAATGAGATAATAAAGGTATGAGGATTCGACCAGGTGGCAGCTGCACAAATTGAATCAATAGGTAATCTGGTCAAGAAGGTTGCAGAAGTAGAAACCGCTCTTGTAGAATGAGCCTTGACTTTGTTATGTAATGCTATACCCACTTCACTGTAGATAAAAGAAATAAAATCAGAGAGCCATCTTGACAAGGTAGTTTTGGAGACAGGTGTGCCTTTTTGAGTCTGAGGAGATCTTTTGTCCTGTCCAAATAGAAGTCAAGTTGCCAGCGGATGTCAAGTTTGTGGAACATATATTCCAACCGGTTTGAATGAATAGGAAAGAAAATGGGTAACAATTGTTTGATTCAGCGTGAATTCTGAACATACTTTTGGTAGGAACGATGGATTCGTCCTAAAAGGAAACCCTACCTTTATGAAATATTAGGTAAGGTGGCTTAATGGAAAGGGCTTGCAATTCCAAAATTCTGCGTGCTGAGGTAATAGCCACCAAGAAAATGGTTTTCCAAGAAAGGTACTTCGGCTCACAAGAAGAGGCAGGTTCAAAGGGCGGAAGAATAATTTTGGACAAGATGAGATTCAAGTCCCAGGGAGTAGTAGGAGATCTGATCGGCAGTTTTAAGTGCATCGTACCCTTCAAAAAAGCCTTAGCCAGCTTATGAGACGTACCATTTTCAGATGCACCTAGATGAAAATTAGAAATACCGGCCAGTTGGACTTGAATGGTCACTGCTGCAGCTCCTTCAATGAACAGTTTTGTTAGGAATTCCAAAATATCTGAGATAGATGCCAGGAAAAGGTAATTATTATTCTGCTGTGCCCAGATGGAAAACCTTTTCCACTTACTGAGGTAAAGTTTCCTAGTTGAAGATTTATGAGACAACAAAAGAACATGTCGTGCTTCTTCTGATAAATTTTGGCACCTGGCTTTTCTTGGAATTGGAGCAGCCGAGCTGTCACGAGAAGGGTGAAGAACTCTTGACGAGTGGGTCAACAGATCTGGCACTGGGTCCAGGATCTAAGGCTCCTCTAGTAGATGAGGCTTCAGGAAGGGGAACCAAATTTGACGAGGCCAATATGGGGCAGTTAAAATAAGTGTCCTGCCCAGAAAACTGGCTTTCTGCAATACTTTGGGAATTAGTGGAAAGGGAGGAAAAGCATAAAGGAGTCCCGGAGGCCAATCGTGGAAAAGTGCGTCCCTCGGGGATTGTCCCTGTTGAGGGATCAAGGCAAAGTAGTTGCTGCACTTGGTGTTTATGGGGGTGGCAAAAATATCGCAGCAAGGCTGGCCCCATCTGCGGAACACCATTTCCGCTATTTCGTTCTTGAGAGACCACTCATGAGGTAGCAGAATAGCTTTAAGTCTGTCCGCAATTACGTTGGATTTCCCCGGGATGTGCGTTGCAATCAGAAAGTGCTGGGTGGACTCTGCCCATTTCCATAATCTTAGAGCCTCTTGACACAGGGGGTAAGATTTGGTTCCTCCTTGTTTATGTACTAGACTACATACTGTCCGACTGGATTGCAATCGTGCCTAGGGGAAGAGAGCCTTGAAAGGTCTGCAAAGCTGAAAGAACCATTCATCTCCAGGATGTTTATGTGCAAATGAGCCTCATGAGTCAGCCAAGTACCTTGGGGCTGTCTGTCCCCGATAATGCCCCCCCCCCACCTGATCAGGGAGGCGTCTGTGGTTACTGTGGCCACTGGGGTGAGGAGAACAAATGGATGGTCCATAGTCATAGTCTCTGACGTCAGCCACTATTGAAGGTCGTCCTTGCAAGAGTTGGTAATCAGAGCTGGATAATTCATCGGTAAGTCCCGAAACGTCCACTGTGTGAAGAGCAGCCACTGGAGAATGCGCATGTGAGATCTCGCAATGGGTATTGCAATAATCTCTGCTGCCATAGTGCCAAGCAGTTTGAGAATCTGTGATGCTGGTGCCTTTCGTTTTGACAGGAGATCCACAATTTGTTGAAGGATAATCACTCTTTCGGGAGGGAGCTTCAGGGACGTGTTGACCATGTCTCAAGTCTGCTCCTATAAAGACGGTACGCTGCGATGGCAATAAAGCAGACTTTTCTGAATTGATTGTAATACCCAGCTGTAAGCATAGATCTATGGTAGCGTCCCTTGTCCAAATAAGTTGATGCCTGGTGGGGGCGGTAAGGAGCCAGTCATCCAAGTAAGGAAACACCTGGATTCCTGAATGTCTCAAGTGAGCCATGACCACTGCCATACATTTGAACACTCTGGGGGCTGTAGTGAGCCCAAAGAGCAGGGCCCGAAACTGAAAGTGACTGGCTCCCAGCCACAAGCGCAGATGATCCCTGGATGGCCTGGTCATTTTGATATGGTAGTAGACATCCTGTAGATCTATACAGCACATCCAGTTGTCCTTCAATAAGAACAGAAGAATGGACTGAAGCGTGACCATCCAGAACTTCGTTTACCACATATTTCTTGAGTCTGCTGTGGTCCAGAATAGGTCTCCAGTCCCCTGTCTTCTTGGGTACCAAAAAGAACCCTGAGTAAGGTCCGGATCCTTACTGGTCTGTTGGGACTGGCTGGATGACTTTTTTGTAATAGTTTCTGGACCTCTACGGGTGCTACATCCTGTAAACTGGGTGGAACGTCTGGGCTGTGAAAGGAAGGGAATGGAATATCCTCTGGATATAACGTTTTGTACCCAACAGTCTTCTGAGATATTTAGCCAGGTGCCTAGGTACAAAGACAAACATCCCCCGACTGCCTCCAGAGCAAGACAATCGGGCCTCCTTTCAGGAGCGCTGATAGGGTTTCCCAAGGAACTGATCCCTGTCACCCTGGTTCTGCGGACACTTCTCTGCCACGTGGGCATCGTCTTCCACCATTGCCTCCCTCTCTGCCCCTGGAGGAGGTTTCACCTTGAGTTCAGAAAGGCTCCTTGGGTCTTATGGAACCACATTCTCCCACCCTGTTGACCTTTGGGATAAGGTCTAGTAGGGGTAGAAAAACAGACTCCAGTGGCAGATAGAGTCTTACCGTCTTGCTCACATCTGGTGAGGGTCTCTAACTTTTGGTCCAAATAAGTTGGTACCACTGAAAGGGGCATTCACAAATGACTTAAAAGGTTCTGCAAAAGAACAAACGCATCCGGGAATGTCTTCGCAAAGCAATTCCTGTACCTGCACCCCTACTCGTTCCATCAACTGCGTAAGAGACTAGGTGCACGGACAAGTTTAAGATGGAGTTGAGGATAGCAAGCTGAGACGTCACCTTGTCTGCCACAGAGTCGGCTACTGCACCCTGGAGAGCATCTCCCAGCTCCTTGAGGAGATCTCTTTGAAGTCTTGTGAAGTGGGTTAGGCAGTTCAATGACTGAAGGGCAAAGGTCGCAGAACTGACAATGAGCTTCCCGTATCTGTCCATTATCCTAGACTCCCTATTAGGAGGATGGACAGATGTATAAGTCTCAGACATCTCTTTTTTAGTGGCTGCCGCCACCACCATGGCATCAACAGGTATGGGTTTAGATAAAAAGGACTTATCGTGGGGTGCTGAAATGTACTTATTGGGCCTTCTTAGGACAGGCTTCATAGAGTCTGGTGACTCCCACACCCTTCGAGACAAAAGATCCATCAACTCATCAAAGGGCTGAGACACCGAAGAGGTGGAAGGTCGGGACCCGAAAGCTTACAGGAGCACTGATTCGTCCTCGGTAGGGTTTTGGGGCTGCCCAGTCTCCCCTCTGCTTACGGATCTCAAGGATATCCCCAAAGGAGATATCCTCAGAGGGGGACCTTGGGGACCCTTCCGATTCCTCCAAATCGGTGTCCGACGTGATGGATTCCTGAGGGGAATCTAAATGTCTCCTCTAACAATCTCTTCCGAGGGACCTCCTCAGTGGGAATCTCTGGGGAGGTCTTGAAAGAGCAGGGTTCCCCCAAGGGGGCATCCTGAGACTCCGGGTCCCTACGCTTGTGGTGAACCTGTGGTAGTGGAGAAAAAGCAGGCACATTCCGGGAAGAGGTGGCCATATCAGAGGGTGTGGATGTCCGTGGGGACAAGGCCCTCCTCATGGCATCGAAGGCCCCACTGCTCCGATGCGAGGAAGCACCCGGGTCCGAAGACTCCTCCCGCACCAGAACTGCCGGCTCTAAGCCTGAGGTAGGAGCCGAATTCATCTGTGCCGAAGCCCCAAGAGGGAGAAGTCGGAACAGGTGTATCGGTTCGACCCCCCCCCCCCAGAACTGACAGGAGAGTGTTGGCTCCCAGATTCTGCCGCTGGAGCAGAGGATATCAGGGTGGTCGGTACCGACAGGTCAGAAGTGAGTGCCAGTACCGCCGGTTCCACTGACTGAATGGCCTCCTCCGGCTCCGAAGAATCGATTCGAGTCAGAGGAGGAGCAACAACAACAGGGGAGGACTTTGTCGGTTCCGAAGCTGCTAGAGTTGAAACAGACAGAATTTTAGCAAGCGCCGGATCCTGTAAAAGTCTCCATACCACTTGGTCCACGTCCGAATCAGAAAGTCTGGAAGCCCGAAAGGAGACCACCTATGGAGCCGGTGACCAAAGAATCGGGGACCTCAAAGTAGGAGATATCAGTTCCAAGACTGGGGACCGGCTTCTACCAGCAACCTGAACGGTCGGTTCCGTTGACACTGGAGCAGAGACAGTAGCCTTTTTTGCAGTTTACGGCACCAAAGAGCCCTTCGGAGCCGAACCAGATGACGAAGCTGGAGAAGAGGGTTTTGGTTGACCGGGAGCAGAATCCAAGTCGGATTGGAAAGCAGACTAGATTCAACCCCGCTCCACTAGCTTACGCTTCCTTTTCAGCTAGCACCCTAGAGCTAAACCTATGACAAACAGCACAAACCTCTTGTAAATGTACTTCCCCCAAACAGTACACACATGTAGAGTGTACATCTGTAATCGACATCTTCTGACTACATTTTGGGCATCTCTTGAAACCAGATTTAGCCTTTTCTGACATTGTAAGGCAGCAAGCACAACAAATCACTATAACCAAAGAAAAGTAAGCCTAACCGGCTAAAAGTATACCAAGGCAGCTAACTTTAAGCTGTAATAGAAAAACCTAACGGGCTAAGGAAAACAAGAGAGCCAAAAAAATGGCCAAGAGCCTAACCTAACACAAACTTGCACAAAACTGCAAAAGCCTAACTCGGCTTGGGATAGAGCAGAGACCAGAACAGGGCCAAGCCCAACTAGCGAGAGAGAGAGAGAACGCGCAAGAGCTATCCACCAACTAGGAAATAATCCAAAAAGCGGATAAGTAGAATAAAGCACAATATTAGCATTAACAAATGCAAGAGGAAACTTTCTTGAAAATTTTTTTTAGAAGATCGCAAACTTCTCTCTCCAACAGCCAAGAGCTGTAGAGAACACCCGATCAGTTGCAGCGGCATTGTGGGATAGGACTTTGGCCGCGAGCTGTTTGAGAACTCGAACTTTGCAAATAGGCCGACTCGGAGCCGATGATCGGCTCCGAACCCATCAGTAAGAATAAAGGCAAGATTGAACTTCACATCACTCACTTCACAACTTAGAAGGCCGGCCAAGCTGGGGAAAGATCTCAGTAACGAGAAGGTAGGATTCTGGAACGTTGTCGTCTCCTGCCCCGAAAGCAATCTCCCGAAGGAGGAAGTTGGCATTGAGCTATCAAATACAGAAGCACCAAGGCACAGAGATGGCTCCGAAACCTTCAGAGTCTATCCCAGTGCCTCGAACCTTACAAGGAAGCTTCAGCTCTGACAGTTCTCTCCAGATCCAAGGACGGCAGAGCTGGGGCACTCCGACTTAGTTTCAGATCCCAGGATAAGGCCATCTTTGGATCCAAGCATGACAGACCCGGAAGACTCTGAAGCAACCAAAGGAATCACAGGAGCAGTCTGATGTGGTGGAGTGGTCGATGGACAGACCTAAAATTGTATAAGCCAGTAACACAGCCATCTGGATCTGTGCCAAGAGAAACGTCCTCATCATCCGATCCATATCTTCTTGTCAAACTCCTGGACAAGCGAGATGAGGCCTGCGAAGATGACTTAGCACGGCGCCTTTCTATAAGGGGAGAAAAAACCCTGGACGGAACTGGATCCACAGATGGAAAATAAAGGGTTCGAGGCAATACCATAGGATCTGAGTCAGCTCCGAAAATTTTTTCGTCAGCTCCAAGGACGTCAGATTCGTAAACTTCTTTTTCTTCAGATCCGAAGGGGAAGAGGTTCAAGACCTCTTAGAGTCCAACTTAGTCCTCTTGGACAACTCTGAAGATGGAGTTGAGGACAAGCAACAGGAGATTTCAACTCCTTGGACTTAAGCTTGGGGGATTGAGCTTCTGAAATAGCTTTGAATGATGAAGGCAACAAACTTTTCAGTATTAGTTTGTTCTTTCTGTCCACTAATGCTCTGGGGTTAAAACTGAGGCAGATGGAACAAATCATCTTTGAAGGTGCTGCGAACCTAAACAGTAAACGCAAGGACTGTGGGCATCAGAGACAGGTAACCTGTGCCCATACATTTTGAAACTGGAAGGGCCCTTCCAAGTTATTTTACAAAAAAAAAAAGCGGACACACAAATTTTTTTTTTTTTTTTTTAAGTAGGGAATTTAGAAGGAAAGAGGTATTGCCAACAATGGCAATTAACAATACACTAATGTGCAATGGAAAAAAAAGGATAGATACCAATGATGGTATATACGGTAATACTATCAGTACAAGGATAAAGAACTAACAGAAGCAAGAAATTTAAAAGTGGAAAAAGCAGAAAATGAAGTTTTGAAAAGACAAACTTAGCTGAAAAGTAGCGATGAAGCTCAAGATCTATGGCTGACCACATTCTTTTGCGAAAAGCAGCAAACAAGATCTAGGGTATGTTAGGGTCGGTGCATTATTGGTAAGGGAGAATCTTGAGAACGTTTTTGGTTACCACAAGCTTTAGCAACAGCAAAGACAGATCTGAGAATTGGATCAGAACCGAACAGTTGAGGATAGAATGAAAATTGACATCAAATTAGTGTGCTTTGACAGGTTGTCGCTCCTCCTTACCTTCAGAGTAAATTAATAACAGATACAAATATCTGAAAGATTACTTCTGTCAAGATAGTACCCAAGCTGTTTGTGGCCATCCAAAGTATCCTCTCTCTCATTTTTAAGTTCAGGAAAAGAAAAAGTACAGTTGTGTACACTTTGTGTATTCACTGTTGCAGTCCTAACTAATGGGTCATCCAGCTCCCGGTAGCCCTCGATCGGCCAGAATACCAAAGTTAAGTAAAAATTACATAGGCTGCCATTGGTTCTAAAGGACATCAGAGCGTCAGATACAAAAGGAGGCAGCTGTCACTTCCTCAGTCTTTCTTGCCATAACAGTCAGAAGCCTCCAGAAATAAGGCTAAACCAAATGCAAATTTGGCAAATAATATCCAATTCAGCCTGTACCTCAGGAAAAGAGAATAGGAGAGGACCAAAAAAAAAGGGGGAAAGGAGGGAGGGAAACCAGGACTGCAACAGTGAATACACTCTAACACCTACATTTATGGTAAGTGTACACAACTGTACTATGTTCATCGTGTTTCACTGTTGCAGTCCTAACTAATGGGTTGATTACCAAAGCCCAGAGAAGAGAGGAGGAACCAACAGAATCAAGGGTTGGACATAATGCCCTGCAACACAGCAGTGGCAAATCCTGCCCTGGCTCTGGAAAACAGAGGCAAATTATAATGTTTTGTGAAAGTGTGAAGAGTAGACCATGTGGTAGCCTCCAAAATATATTTAGTAGGGACACCCCTTAAAAAGGCTGCAGAAGTGGAAGCTGCTCTAGTTAAATGGGTTCTAACCCTTTGAGGAGGAACCTTGCCATGAAAGGAATAACAAAAGGTGATGCAATGTGCAATCCACTTGGAAATGATTTGCTTAGAAATAGCCTTGCCCGGAGCTCCAGGGGCAAAACTGACCAATAACTGTGCTGATTTCCGAAGGTCTTTAGTCCTGTCCAGGTAAAACCTGAGCTGTCTCTGTGCACATCAAGAGAATGTAGGATCCTTTCACCTTTATTCTGAGGATTAGGAAAGAAGGTAGGAAGGTGTATGGACTGATTAAGAGTGAAGCTAGATACCACCTTAGGCATAAAGGAGGGACTGGTTCTCAGAGACCCTGTCTGTATGGAAAATAATAAAAGGCTCCACAGCCAGAGCTTGCAGCTCCGAAACGCTCCTAGCTGAAGTTATAGCCAAGAGGAAGGCAGTCTTCCAAGAGAGAAACTTTAAATCTGCAGTGGCAGCTGGCTCAAAAGGAGGAAGTGAGTTTCTCTAGAACAAAATTAAGATCCCAGGCTGGAATAGGTGCCCTTCTGGGAGGTTTTAAGTTGCAAGCACCTCTGAAAAACATTTTCATCAGGGGATGAGAGAAAATGGGTTGTTCAACAGAACAATGAGCAGAAATGGCTGAAGCATGGAGCTCAGAGGAAAAAGAAAGACCACCCTGAAGCAATTCAGCCAGGTATTCCAACATCAGAGGAAGGATAGGCTGAGAAGATTCCCCTCTAGCCTGCATCCAATGAGAGAACCTTTCCCATTTGCCAGCGTAGGACTTCCTGGCCTCCCTCAGCACATCAACCACCTGCCTGGAAAGGGAAAAAGAAGGTAGGAGTCATACAATGAGCCATGCTGCCAAATGAAGGGACTGAAGATGAGGATGCAGAATGATTTCCCCCTTCCTGAACCAAAAGATCTGGCTTCAGAGGAAGATGCCAAGGAGGAAATTGGGAGAGACTGCGAAGCAGTGGATACCAATGCTGTTTGGGCCAGTCCGGAGCTATGAGAATAGTCCTTGGTAGTTCATCCCTGATCTTCAATAATACTCTGGGTAGAAGAGGAAAGGCATAAACTGATGGCAATGTCCAAGGGGAAGGACAGAGCATCCACTCTACAGGCTCTGCTGTGATGCTGTCTGGTGCAAAAGAGAGGGAGAAGATGGTTGTCTGGGGAGGAGAAAAGATCCACCTGAGGTGTGCCCCAACGTTGAATGATGCTGTAAAAAACTGCTCTGTTCAGCTACCACTCGTGAGGATCCAGGGATCACCTGCTCAACTGGTCTGCCAAAACATTGAGCCTTCCTGGAAGAAGCTGAGCTAGGAGACGCAGGTCCAGGGATGCTGCCATCGACCAAAGATTCATGCTTTGTCTGCACAGGGGGTTAGAGTGTCCCTCTCTGCTTGTTGATGTACCACATGACTGTGTTGTTGTCTGTTCTGACAAGCAGAGTCGCCGGAGAAAAAAGATGCTTGAAAGCTAGTAAGGCCTGTTGAACTGCAATCAACTCTCTTAGATTTATGTGCTGGTGCATCTGCTGGGCGTTCCACCATCCCTGTATGCATCTGCCATCCAGGTGTGCTCCCCAGGCGTAGTCCGATGAGTCTGTAGTCAGAACTTAGTGGCAGGAGGTGTCCGAAAGAGCATGCCTTTGTTTTGTAGACAGGCTGTCGCCCACCATAGAAACTCCGTCTGCAGAGATGGAAGCAGAGGGATCATCATATCCAGGTCCTGTGTGTGTTGACATCAAATGTTCTTGAGTTACCATTGCAATTTCCTCATATGCAGTCTTGCATATGCAATCATGAGAATACAAAATGCCACGAATCCCAGAGCTTGCAGATATTTCCTTGCAGGGAGCTGGGACAGACTTGCCAAGTCCTTGAAGTAAACAGAGAGTTGTCTGCTTCTCCTGGGTGAGATGTATCATCTGGGCGGCTGTGTTCAGACTCGCTCCCAATGTTATCTCCTTGGATGGTACCATTTTTGGATTTTTCCTCTGAGAGTATAACCCAGGGAAGAGAGAAGAGTTTTTACGAATTCCAGATTCTTTAGTAGCTGTTCCTGAGAACTTGCTCGAATCAGACAGTCGTCCAAGTATGGGCAAATTTGAATTTTCTTCTGCTTGCAAAAAGCAATGACTGGGGCCAGGCACTTTGTGAAGACTCTGGGAGCAGTAGATAAGCCAAAGGGCAGCGCAGAGAATTGGTAATGTTGCGTGCCCACTCTGAAACGAAGATACTGCCTGCAACTTTCCCCGATAGGGATGTGCAAATAAGCCTCCGAGATCCAAGGTTACAAGCCAGCAATCCTTTTCTAGCATTGGTAGCAACTGATGCAGAGTGAGCATTTTGAACTTTGGAATTACTAGAAAAGAGTTCAGAAGGGAAAGATCTAGGGCAGGACGCCAGATGACTTCTTTTTTTGGAACTAGGAAAAGCCTGGAATAAAAGCCCTGGCCTACCTGCTGAGCAGGAATTGATTCTATTGCTGCCAGATGAAACAGACAAAATTTGTTTATCTACTTCTGCCCTTTGATTTGGAGTAAAGTCTGAAAATCCCTTGGGAGCATTCTGAGCACCCATTTGTCTGTGATGGCCAGACATATGAAAAAAGGGCCAACCTTCCCCCTAAAGAACTCTCCAGGCAAGCAAAACAGGCAGAAGTTGTAAAAAGTCATTGAGTGTTTCGAATGAGATGCAGGCTTGGAGCTTCCTGCCTTAGAAGTGGAAGCATGCCACCGCCTACACCTTTGAGGAGTAGCTGCCTGCCCCCTAGAAGATTTGTAACCTCTAGTCCTGTAACGGTTCTGTCTGCTGGTATCAGGAAAGGTCCAGCTCTTTGGAAGGGTAATTCCTACTAAAGCGAGGGGGTTGAGCTTGCAGAAAATCCTTAACAGTTTGCATGGACTTGGCCTTATTCTCCATCTTCTTAAGTACCTCCTCAGCTTTGTTGCCAAAAAGATTGTCTTTATGCAAAGGTACATCCAAAAGTTTAGCCTTTACAGGTTCTGGAAGAGGCTGTTTTCTGAGCCAAGCATGCCTTCTAATAACAGATCCAGTAGCCGTAGCCCTACTGGAGGCCTCAAGGATGTCAAAACTACAATGCAAAGAATGCTTACTGACCACAGTGGCTAAATTCAACAAATCCTGCACGTCTTTTCTCTCTGCCAAGAGGAACACTTGCTATCTTAGACTTATTAGCCTCCAAGGTGTGCTGTTGGCTCTTCAACTTATGAAAAAGGCAATTGGTAGCCCTAATAGCTAGATATGACAGAGGTATAAACGTTCTTGCCCCACCTATCTAGGTTCCTAGATTCCCTGTCCGAAGGAACAGGATTCCTGGTAAGTGACCTTAACTCTTTTAGGGCCCTGAGAAATAACCTCTGGATCCGCCAATGGGTTCCTGAAAAGAAATAGATGAGAATCAGGGACTCTGTAGTACATGTCAGGTTTCTTGGGAGCATGGGGAACTAAATTTGGAAACAAGGAATTTTCCAGAAAATCATCAACTTCCAACACAGGGGGAATAGCATGAGGCTTATGCTGAAGTAAATCCAGAAACTCCCTAACCCGTTTCTTAGATTGGGGGATAATCCTGGCTTTCACATTTAAAATGTTCCCTGAGGGCATTTAAAGTGTCACCAAAAGAGAAATCCTCCGGAGGAAAGGCCGAAGGGATGGACTCCTCTGCATCTGAATCTTCAAAGGGAGAAAAAGCCTGACAAAATTCCTCTTCATCAGCAGAAATGCTGGAAGAATCAGATCCTGAACAGGACAAACCATCAGCAGAAACATCCCTACTCCTTTTAGGAGGATGAGACTAAGAACCCCTAACAAGCGTTAACAAATCATTAGCCATTTTAACCATTTGGGATTGAAGGGAATTCTAAGGAATTGAAGCCTGCCTTTTCACAGGCTTACGAATGGAAGGTTTACCTGCAAGCCTGAAGGACTCGGGAGGCCTGGCAACCGCCGAAGGAACAGCAGGAGTCGAAGGAAGAAGTTTGCTGTCAGAGCACAAAACAGATCAGCTTAGTGGTACCGGCTCCAGCACAAGAGGCGACAGGTCGAAAGACAAAATGGAAGCTGAAGGCCTAAGGGACTCTGACTCAATCAAGGCCTGTGGTTGTACATCTGCAGAGTGCAGGAACTGCGAAAGCATCTCACTGGCTCCCACCTGACGACTAACAACCTCATCCGAGGACTTAGTTTTCTGAGGCCTGTCAAGGTCCTTGTCCTTATGCTTTTTCGGAATATCGGATGCCATACCAATGAACTTAGGCCAAACTCCAAATTGCCTAGCCAAAAATCTTAGCCCGACGGATAGTATGCAGATTAAAGGAGGCACAAAGATTACAATTGGGAATGTCGTGGTCAAGGCCTAAACAGATAATGCAACAGGAATGAAAAACTCTATGGGGAATCTACTTTCCACAGGTAAGGCAGTTAACTTTTTCTGACATTCATTAAGGCAAGAAAAGAGGATCCCCAACGAGGTACTTAGCTGTAGTAGACTTCAACTCTTGTAGTCGGAAAACAACCAAGGTAATCTGCCGACCGGCACTCGTGCATGAAAAGCTTCTGCTTCGGGCTCCACGGTAAGGAAAACTGAGGAAGTGATGTCGGCTGCCTCCTTTTGTATCGGACGCCCTGACGTGCTTTACAACTGACGGCAGCCAATCTCATTCTTACTTACCTTTGGTATTCTGGCCGATCGAGGGCTACCGGGAGCCGGATAACCCATTAGTTAGGACTGCAACAGTGAAACACGAACATCGGGGAAATTGATATTTTGGCTTAAACTCTAACACCATTTTAGGCATAAAAGAAAGACTTGCTCTCAAAGAAATCCTGTCCCTATGGAAAATGGGACAGGGTTGACATCATAAAATCTTGCAACTCAGATATTTTTATAGGGATCAGAGCAATCAAAACTCTCTTCCATATTAAGAAGCACGTCAGCCAGACTAGCTGGTTCAAATGGATCAAGTATTAACTTCTCTGACACAAAATTAAGATCCCAAGGAAGGTCCACCAGGTTTCTTGAAGGCCTCTTATGCAAAGATGTTTTCAAGAACATTCTGACATGAGACTGCACTGGAGTAGGATCATCCATGGGCAGACATGCTGAAATGTCTGATAACTGAACCTTGATAGAGGAATAAGTCCATAGGATAGTAACTTACAATAGTGTAGAGCCAGAGAACAACTAGTTCTGAATGGGTACTGGTTATTTTGTTGGCACCAACTAGAAAACCTTTTCCATTTGCTAATATATGACCTTATAGTAGCAGGCTTTCTTGTCTCCATTAGCATCTGCTGCACGTCCTCAGTAAACAGGTGCCTGAAAGGAATTAAAATGCCATCATCCAATATTGCAGCTGATTGATGTTGGAATGCAACACCCACCCCTGTTCTTGTGTAAGCAGATTTATTCTGTGAGGAAGCTTGTGGTAATTGCCCCTGGACATTCCCAAAAGAAGGGAAACCCGTGGCTGCCTGGGTCAGTAGGGACTCACCACAATGATATTGGGGGATTCCCTCTGAATCTTCAGAAGTACCCTGGTTATTACAGGAAAGAACAAAATACAACTAAGAAAAAATGGAGACAGAAGTGACCCACAGCAAACCTTAATCAATGAAGCGCTTTTGTCCCGGTATTGTGGACTTCAGAATACTGGAACAATGCAAACAAGTGCTTTTATACACATTACAAATCACATGATTATCCAATCATTCCAATTAAAGTGCCAGTACAATAAAATCCAAATACACAAAAACCTACCAAGGAAAAACATTAACCCACTTGTCTTTCTTATAGGTTCATAGGTGGGTACTAGCTATTTGCCCTAGGGACTATATAAGCCTAGCCAAAAAGGTACCCTGGCTTCGCCACCCAAGAAAATTATTTTCCTGTGCCCCTGTCGAGCAAAGCCACAGAGGTGATCCCCGGGGAGAATTTCCTATTTTCCATCCAATCATCAAGATTTTTCTTGGAGTGCTAATGAGGAGCTTTGATATAGATAGGTAGTTTTTTCCAGAGTATGGGAAGTCTCTGGGAGAGGAATCTATCCTTCCAGCATGTTCCGTTTATTGTGGTGACAAGGTTTAGGTCCCTAGAGCGTGTAGATTGGAGGGATTGGGATTTCTTTAAGTGGAGCATATCCAACAGCTCTGGGTTTGACATAGCTTTGTATATTAGGAAGAGATTGCCTCTGAGTAGGCGATATGCGACGGAGTAAAGCTGGAGTTTTTTGAGACTGTCTGCGTAGGGCATCTGTTTGAGGGTGGTAATCCTCTTTGTGAGGTATTTCCGCAGCCTTTCCAGTTGTTGTAGATGTCTTGTGAGGTAAATACCAAAAGGGGCGTTGTACTCTATAACGGGTCTAATGAGTGAAGAGTAGAGGGAAACAATGACCTTTTTTCCTGGATAAGAAACCTTTTGTGATGAGGCGTGCCACGGAGAAGGATTTCCTGACTACTGTGTTGATGTGATTATCAAAGGAAAGACTACTGTCCACCTGTGTCCCAAGGTCTCTTATCACACTTCCGGTGTTAAGTAGCCTACCACCTATGTGGTAGCTCAAGGATACAGTTTTTTTACCAAAGGGGATAACAATGCACTTGTTGGCATTGAGCTTGAGGCCATGGCTTTGACATAAGGCATCTGTCTCAGTGAGGCCCTTTTGTAGGGTGTCCACATTGTTAGGAGTTTCAATTATGGCTCCTAGTTTGCAGTCATCTGCAAACTTAGTTAGCCAAAGACCTGTTGAGTTAGCCTGCACTTCAGAAAAGTAGACACCAAACAGGAGAGGACCCAGGACTGAACCCTGTGGAACTCCACTTGTCACTGGTCTGAAGTCAGATTTGAAGTCTGATACTTTCACAATGTGGGTTCGGTCAGTGAGCCAGTTGGCAACCCATCTTGTGACATAGGGATTTATACCTAGTTTAGTGAGTTTATCTACAATTCCAGAGTGGGGTGATGGTGTCAAAAACCTTGGTGAGGTCTAGATAGGCGGTGTGAACCACCTTACCCTCGTCTACAGCTTTGGTGACTGCTTTAAAGAAGTCTATTAGGTTTAGGAGACATGATCTGCCTTTTACAAACCCGAACTAGGTGGGGTCCAGAGTTTGGAGATTAACAAGGTCTTTGTTTACAAGTTCCATGATGATACGTTCCATGACCTTGCAGACCAGGCTAGTTAGGCTAATGGGGCGGTAGTTCCCAAGGTCCGTGGTGGCTCCCCCTTTGTGGAGTGGGATAACCATCACTGTGTGCCATTCAGTGGGCACAAAGCCTGAGGTGAGGCTATGATTGAAACATGGTGCTTAGGTGGGGTGCCAGTTCTTTCTGTAGTCCATGTAGAACACTGCCTGGGTTGTTGTCTGGTCCCATGGATGCTGTGTTCTTGGCTTTGAAGAGTTTTTTTTTACCTGTGCAGCCATGATTTACAGGAACTTTGCATTCTTCCAGTATAGAGATGGGCCCTTCAGGGGGTGAGAGGGGGATCAAGTTAGCATTGAACCTATCTACCAGGATGTTGGCAATATCAGTTGGTTCTGTATATTTAGTGCCATTGTGCTGTAACTCAGAGCAGATCTGAGTGTTGCCATTGTGATTCTTGACATAGCTATAGAATGCTTTGTAGTTGTCTTTAGAATCAGTGGTGATTTTGTTTTCTTAACTAGCTTTGAAGGATTTTATGAGGGATCTCAGCATCTTACTGAGGCTGACCAGGGAGTTCCTCCAATCATGGGATTTTACTCTTTTGCAACAGTTTCTTTCTTCTGTTGTAGAGTTTGTATATGGCAGCGGATCACCAAATTGGGTTCCTTTTTTTTGGAGGATAGCATCTTGGTTCTGTTAGGGATAGCACGATCCATGCACTCGTGTAAGTGCTTATAAAGTGCATTTGTGTAGGATTCAGCAGTCATATCTCTATTGTCCGTCTGCATGGGTGTCGTGAAGTGTACCACTTCTGTCTTAAGAAGCATGAAGTTGGGTTAATGTTTTATGTAAACTTCCTGCCTATTATCAAAAACTTTAATGATCTTCATTAAAAAATCTCCCAAAATAAAAAATACTGGTAAAACTATATCATAAATTTTCTTCTCAAAACCATAATGTAAAATGAATAATAAAAACCCAATTAATAAACGTGTAAAATAAAGTTAGCCTTTAGTCTCAGACTACTTATAAAGACTTGTTAATTTAAGCCCAGGAGGTTCAGTGGCATTAATACGAATAATCCACTGTAATTCCATACATTCTAAAAAGTCATCACCAGGTCCCCCCTCGGGACCTCGGTCACAGTGGTCCATGACAAAGATCATTACGTTTTTGATAATAGGCAGGAAGCTTACGTAAGAAAGATAAATGGGTTAATTTTTTCCTTGGAAGGTTTTACGTGTAGTTTTGAGGTTAAGTGTATTTGGTTTTATTGTATTGGTACTTTAATTGGAAGGATTGGATTGGTAACCCTGTCAAGGTGGAAGACTAGGAAAGGTGGATTAGCAATCAGAGCTTGTACCTCTGAGACTCTCCTGGCTGAGGTCAGAGCCACCAGTAAAACAGTTTTCCATGTGCAAAGTTTTAGGGAGGTTTTGTCTGCTGGCATAAAAGGAGCTAGGGCGAGTTTTTCCAGTACACAGTTAAGATCCCAGGGGGGTCTTAGGTGAAGTACTCCTTTGAGGAAGAGTTTGGTAGGAAGTCTGGATGCCAGGGGTGGGATCCAGAGGGAGGCAGATATTGCAGACAAGTGTGCTTTTATAGAAGAGTAGGTCAGACCTGTCTGCAGTAGTTCACACAAGTAAGACAGGATTAGAGGGCTGTCACTTGCAAGCGGGTCCAACTATCCTTTGTGACACCATATGGAAAACCTTTTCCAACTTGAGAGGCAAGATTTTCTTGTGTTAGATTTCCTGGCCTCCTGCAGGTCATTGAGCATGTCCTCGTTGTACAGGTGTCTGAAGGGGATCAGAATCCTAGGGGATCAGAATCCTATCAACCACAGGGTGAGCTGCAGAGACTGCCACTGTAGCTGTATCTGTGATCCCTTGTGCTGTGTGAGAAGGTCCACTGAGGGGGGTACTTGTGGTGATTGCACTTGGACAAATGAAGGAGAAGGGGGGAACCAGTGCTGTATTGGCCAGTCGGGAGTCACCAGCAAGAGGTTTGGTCTGTCCTGCTGAATTTTCAGCAACACCTTTTGAATCAGTGGGAAGGAGGGGAAAACAGAGAAATTTCCCCTTCCAAGAAATTGAGAAGGCATCTGTTGCCAGTGCCTTGGGGTGTGGTGTCCTGGTGCAGAAGACAGGAAGTTGCCTGTTGATGGAGGAGGCAAACAAGTCTATTTGAGGTGTACCCTACTGGTGGACCAGATCCAGGAAGACATCTCTGTGAAGCATCCATTCGTGGTTCTGCTGAGATAATCTGCCTGGGAGTTGTGAAGGGAGGGTGATTTAAACTGCCTGCAGACCCTGTCAGGTGGCCATCTCCCACACCTGCAGAGCTAGTCTGCAAAGGAGATAGGATTTGGTCCTTCCATGTTTGTTGAGATACCACAGGACAGCGGTGGTGTCCGTGAAAATCTTGAGTGGGCCTTGCTGGAGGCAAGGTAGGAAGGATTGCAGAGCAAGGAGGATTGCTCTCATCTCTCTGGCATTGATGTGCTCTAATCTGTGTGTGTGCGCGTGTGGCCACAAACCATGCACGTCTTTGGCCTAGAGTTGCTCCCCAGTCCAGATCTGAAGCGTCTGTATGCATGATCTCTGTGGGTGGGGGTAGTTGGAAAGGGAGACCTGGGTTGTTGGCCACATGTACCAGCCACCATTGATTTTCTTGTTTCAAGCAAGGTAGAAGGGGGATCCTGAATTCCAGGGGATGGGAATGTTGGGTCCAGATTGACAGAAGACACCACTGTAGCTTTCTCATGTGCAGTCTTGCTAAGGGGAGCATGGGTACAGTGGCTGCCATGTAACCCAGAAGTCTCAGGTACTGTCTTGCTGTCAGTGCTGATGCTTGGAGGATGCAGAGCAGGTGGTCTGTCGA
Organism: Protopterus annectens; assembly: GCF_019279795.1. Lineage (NCBI taxonomy): Eukaryota > Metazoa > Chordata > Ceratodontiformes > Protopteridae > Protopterus > Protopterus annectens. The sequence continues at coordinate 1,583,086,005 of NC_056737.1, read as the reverse complement.
GTATACCACCTTGCATGGCGGCAGGGAAGGTCTTCATGAGGTCTGTGCGAATCCTGCACCCCAGGAAGACAATGTCCCGTGTGGGCTCCAGGTGAGATTTTGGAAAATGTATCTAAAATCCAAGAGACTGAAACAGGAACAGAAGAAGCAGAGTGTGAAGTAGGGTCTTCTGATTGTCTGCCTGAATCAGCAGGTCATCTAGGTAGGGGAATATTTTATACCCTTGGTCCTGCAATAAGCGATGACTGGTGCCATACATTTTATGAATACCCTGGGTGCAGTGGAAAACAGTCTGGTATGTCGGCAAATTCCTTGGTGGCTTTGTCCAGCAGGGCTAAGTAGTACTTGGCCATACGAGTCTGGTAATGTGTGGCCCTGAAAGACAGAGTGGCAGAAGTGTAGCTCTTCATGCCCAGACATTCCATTGTCTTGCTGTCCTTGTCAATTGGAAGTATGGTTGTAGTAGGTAGAAGTTTGGAAGCCCTAGAAGTGGAAATTGAAATAGTGGCTGGGTCAGCTGGAAAGCACTTAAGGAGAAATTTCTCAGATTCTGGAACTTTGGACAATCTGTCAGACCTGCGTGGGGCAGGCGGTTGAGAGTCAGGGTTAAGGGATGCTGAAGAAAAGGAATCCAGAAATGCCGGCAGAATAGGAGGGAAACCAGAAGGACTGGGAAAGTCCATCTGTAGGAGGTCATAGAACCTCTTCTGCACCTCAGTGATGTCAGTGGATTCCCATTTAAAGTGATCTTTCATTTTGCAGAAGGTTTTCCCGAAGGTTAAATCCTCAACTGGGGAGTCTGGATCAATGGACTCTTCTTCTGGGGAGCCATATCCCAAGGGAGAGGTGATTTGTGAAGTGTAGGAGAGGGAGTCTGCTGAGGAGGAGTCAGAAAGATCCTCTTCAACTCTCCTTACAGTATCACAGGTTTAAAGCCTAGGACTTAAAGAGTGGAGGGACTATGCTAGGGCTTCCTACCGAGGTGGGGGATAGGGCCATGAAGGCATTGAATAGGCTTTGTCTAAAAGCTTGCCAATCGGGCATGCTTTCAGGAGGTAGAGAGAGATGTTTGGTATTTTGTTTCTACTCAAGAGGCCTAGCTGGTGTCCGGGGAGGAGAAGGCCTTGAGTCAGAAGAATGGATGGGATCGGCGGAATTTGATGGGCCCAGAGAGAGCACTGGTCCCCCCACCGCGTTCAAGGCAGACATCGGTAATGCTTCTACGGATGTGCTGCCCGCGCTCAGGATTGTGCGGCTTCCTCGTAGGTACCCGCTTTATCCTGTGGAAGCAGATTTCTCTGCCAGGCAAATGTCAGCCACAGGCTGATGTACGGTCGGTAGAGGTGCAGTCGAAGAGGTAGGATGCATGGATTTGGCCCTCTTCTTAGGCAGTTCTCTCGGGGCGTCGGAAGCGCCTTCTATCTCTAACGCAAGTTGGTTTAACCGCTGGTTTTCTAGATAAAGGTTCAGAGCATGCAAATGGCGATGTAAGGTCTTAGGAACGAACACCTAACAAACAGGGCAGTTCTCGTGGTCGGGTTCTTTACCCAAACAAAAAAGGCACTGATTGTGGGTGTCTTTATGGGGAATCTGCTGGCCGCACTTACACTTGCCCCTTCTGGATGACATGAACAAACTATATGCAAAAAATTGAAGGACTGAAAGGTTCCCCAATGGGGTACTTATCTGATTACTTGTAATCTGACGTCAGCGAGTAGCAGGAACACTTGGCATACGACTGGCGGATGAAAAGTTCTGGGGGCAGGTGCGTGCAGATGTCACTTATGACCCATGTTCCTACAGCCACATCAAATGCCCAATGCACCCTGAGGACTGAAAAACTTTGGAATATTGCCGGATGTAAGTAAAAGGAAGAAGGATAAACCCACATGTAGAATACTGCAACACTGGAATAGAAGTACATCATCTAATACTTAAACAATATATCTAAATAAACTAACATACAAGCCTTACAATTCAAAATTCTGAAAAACAAAGTTGAAGTATACACTTTCTCTACACCTATCAATAATTTCAGCATACTTACCAGAAAGAGTAGTATTGGAATTAACTAAATGCTTAGCAGCAGTGGAATCAGCTAAAACTATAGTTGATGGGACAGGTTTGGGAACCAATTAAAAATCGAAAGGAATTTTATGCATCCTACCTGCCTTTTTAGTGGCAGCTGGGGGACCTTCTGGAAAACTGCAGGCAGTAACACACACATCCTCTAAAGCAGACAGAACAGGACGAACATGCGTAGCTTCTGTAAAATCCTTCTGTAACAACTCAGAGTACTTTGAGGGAATGAGAAAAGTACAGTTGTGTACACTTACCATAAATGTAGATGTTAGAGTGCATTCACTGTTGCAGTCATTACATTTGGGTAATCTGCTGGCAGGTTGCCCTCAGTCGGCCTGAATATCAAAGTCTTGGGTCCTGCGTCGGTTGCAGTCTCCTCTTCCATGATTTCAGGTCGTCAGGGGTAAAAAAAAAAAAAAAAATATATATATATATATATACACACACACATACACACACACACACACACACATATATATATATCTAAATAAACAGCAATATATGAAAATGCATTTTTAGCAACAAAATTTACATTCATCTAAAAGCAAATACACCACAAAGGTTTAGAGTATAGTGAAGGAAAGAGAAGTTATAGAAAAGGGGGATGGCGGGTGGGTAACCCGGACTGCAACAGTGAATACACTCGAACATCTACATTTATGTAAGTGTACACAACTGTACTATGTTTTTCGTGTTTCACTGTTACAGTCATTACATTTGGGTAGAATTCCAAAGCTTTGGATGGGAGGATGGAACTAAATAGCATTAGGGGTGGCTATAAGGCCCTGCAGAACTGCAGTGGCAAAGCCTGCCCTGGATTTAGAGAAGAGAGGCAAATGGTAATGCTTTGTGAAGGTATGAACAGAGCTCCGAGTAGCAGCTTCTAGAATGTCTTTGGTTGGAACTCTTCTGAGAAAGGCTGCTGAGGTACAGGCAGCTCTGGTGGAATGTGAACCCGAGTCCCTTGGGTACAGGTTTACCATGATGCAAGTAGCAGAAACGAATGCAGTGGCTTATCCACTTAGAAATAGTCTGCTTTGATATAGCCTTCCCCTCTGATCCTGAAGCAAATGCCACCAGTAGTTGATCAGACTTTCTTAGATATCAGGTCCTGTTTAAGTAGAATCTTAGTTGACTGTGTACGTCCAATAAATGCAGAATCCGCTCCTCCTTGTTCTGTAGATTCGGGTAAAAAGTTGGCAGGCGAATAGTTTGGTTAAGAGCCATACTGGATACCACCTTAGGCATAAACGAAGGATTGGTCTTGAGGGACACCGTGTCCGGGTAAAATGTAATAAAAGGCTCCACAGCCATGAGAGCCTGTAGTTCTGAAACCCTTCTTGCTGAAGTGATTGCCAAAGGGAAAGCTGTTTTTCCAAGATAAAAACTTTATATCCGCAATAGCTGCTGGTTCAAAAGGAGGCAGGGTGAGTTTTTCCAGCACAAAATTGAGGTCCCATGCAGGAGTTGGCGATCTTCTGGGAGGCCTTAAATTTTTGGCCCCTCTAAGATACTGTTTTAGCAGAGGATGAGAAAAGATGGGAGAGGCTCCATATATTGTAATGAACTGAGATGGCAGAGGCATGGATTTTTATTGAAGAGAAGGATAGGCCCTTGTCAAGCATCTCAGACAAGTATTGTAAATCTGAGGGATATTTGGTTTTGCTGTATCCATTCCTTGTGCTTGGTTCCAAGCACAGAATCTTTTCCATTTATCAGCATAAGATTTTCTAGTACTAGGCCTTCTGGCTTCCAAAATGACATCCATAACAGATTTACTGAGAGGTGGTGTTTGAATAATTACTTGATCAGCCATGCTGCAAGGTTCAGAGTTTGGAGCAGTGTGTGCAGAATTTTGATTGCTCTGCTGTGACAGTAGAGGAGGTATTTGAGGCAAGTTCCAAGGAGGGAGTTGAGACATATTCCTTAGAATTGGGTACCAGTGCTGGAGAGGCCAGTCCGGAGCAATTAGGATCTTTTTTGTTTTTTCCTGTCTGACCTTTAGTAAGACTTTGGAGAGAAGAGGCAGAGGAGGAAAGGCGTAGACTGATAGGTTTTTCCAACTGAAGGATAGGGCATCCACTTTCCATGCTTGTCTGTGACAAGTCCTTGTGCAGAATTTGTCCAGTTGATAAACTGAAGGATAGGGCATCCACTTTCCATGCTTGTCTGTGACAAGTCCTTGTGCAGAATTTGTCCAGTTGATAATTTTTGGGGGAAGCAAATAGATCTATGTCTGGGCTCCCCCATTTCTGTTACCATGCTGAAGACTTGTGGATCCAGTTTCCACTTGTGCGGGTCCATAAGATTTCTGCTTAGGTCGTCTGCCAGAGTATTTTGTTTTCCTGGCAGGAACTGAGCTTGAAGATGTACTTGGTAAGTCAAGGCTGTATTCCACAATGCCATGGCTAGTCTGCAAAGGGGGTAGGAATGTGTACCCCCCCTGCTCATTTATGTACCATATGACCGTGGTGTTCGTCTTTATCAGTAGTTGTCCTGGATGAAATAAGTCCTTGAAGGCTGTCAGGGCATTCTGAACAGCTAGCATCTCTTTCTGGTTGATATGCAGATGCATTTGTTTGGGGCTCCATATGCCCTGAATGCATCTCCCCACCAGGTGGGCCCCCCCAAGCATAGCCTGATGCGTCTGTAGTTAGGGTTTGGGTGGTAGGGGGTAGAGTGAATGACAGTCCCTTATTTTGGTGGCATGTCTCTGCCCACCAAAGAAACTCCTGTTGTAGGAAAGGACTGAGAGGAATCATTGTTTCCAGACTGTGACAGTGTTGACTCCATAAACTTTTTAGGTACCATTGAAGCTTCCTCATATGCAGTCTTGCATATGGAATTCGTAGAATGCAAGATGCCATGAACCCCAAAGCCTGCAGAATTTGTCTTGCAGATAAAGTACAGTTGTGTACCTATCATAAATGTAGATGTTCGAGTTTATTCACTGTTGCAGTCATTGCACTTGGGTTATCCTGCTGGCAGGCTACCCGCAGTCGGCTTGAATTCCAAAGTCCTGGTCCGGCGTCGGTTGCTGTCGCCTCTTCCCTGACGTTAGTACGCCAGGGGTATAAAAGATGCAGCAGACGCCATTTTCTTCAGTTTTTCTTGCCCCAGATGTCAGGTGCCCCCCAAAGGGTAGGCTGAAAATTCTGCTCATAAAAAAGAATGCACTAACATAAACATTACCTTCATCTACAAGCAAATACACTACATGGGTTGCAAAGAATAGAGAAGTACAGATAAGTCCCAGCAATGAAATGGGGATGGAGGGAAGGTAACCTGGACTGCAATAGTGAATAATCGATAAGTCCAGTATTGGACGCCAGGCATCGTCTTTTCTGGGTACCAGGAACAGCCTCGAATAAAAACCTTGTCCTTTTTCCTGTTCTGGTACTGGCTGAATAGCCCCCATATGCATCAGGGATGTAACCTGTTTCTGAGCCTCTGCCCATTGATTTTGTGGCAGATCTGGCCAACCGTTTGGAATTGGCAAAGTATGGAAATGAAATATGTACCCCTGGGATACTATGTTTAATACCCACTTGTCCTGGGTAATTAACTGCCAATTTTGAGCATGAACTGCTAATTTTCCCCTCAAGGGGGCTGCCAAAAGATAAGTGCTTGGTGATGGTAGAGGGAAGTCATTGAGACTGCTTACTGTAGGGTTGCACTTTGTTTCCTCCAGATTTGGAGGTGGAGGCACCCCACTGCTTTGACCTGTAAGAATCCTGTGATTGGTATCTAGAGCCTTTTGAGCGCCTGGATTTGCCTTGAGAGGCTCTGTTGGACACAGGAAAGGACCAATTTTTAGTAGGCCAGTGCCTACTGAACCTGGGAGGCTGCACTTGTAAGAAATCTTTTACAGTTTGCATAGATTTAGATTTGTCTTCCATTATCTTTAAATCCTCTTCTGCCTTATTACCAAACAATGTCATGCTGTAAAGGGGCATCCAACAATTTAGCTTATCAGGCAGATTTTGCTCCTTGAGCCAGGCATGCCTTCTAATCACAGATCCAGTTAACTGCGGCCCTGCAAGAGGACTCCAAGGAATCAAAACCACATTGCAAAGTATGCTTTCCAACCTGTTCTGCTGCATGCAATAACTCCTGTAATTCTTTTTTTCCACACAATCAGATATCAACATAATTTTCTGTTTCAATAGGCCCATAACATGCTGTTGATATTTAAGCATATGAAACTGGCAGTTTAAGGCCCTAATTGCCAAGGTTGCAGATGTATAAACCTTCTTTCCCCATCTATCCAGCACCCTGGAATCTCTATCGGAGGGGGTAGGATTTTTGGCTGTAGAGGCCTTTACACCATTAGGACCCTGTGAGAGAGTTTCAGGATCATCAGCAGGATTTTGAATAGAAATTTGTAGGAGTCAGGAACCCTGTAATACCGGTCTGGCTTACTAGGAGCTGGAGGTAGAAATCAGGAGCCATGCTTGATTCCAAAAACACAACAATATCTAATACAGGAGGTATAGCCAAAGGCCTATGCTGAGGAAGAAGAAGGAAATCCCTAAGCCTCTTTTGATTCAGAGAAATCCTGACTCTCCCAATGAAAATGTTCAATTAAAATATGCAAGGTTTCTCCAAAAGAATAATCCTCAGGAGGAGATGCAGATGGAATTGATTCTTCTGCATATGAATCCTCATAGGGTGGTATAGAATATTCCTGATCAGAAGAAATAGAAACCTGATCTGAAGGTTCATATAAGGGGGGGGGGGGGGGGTTGGGAACCCTGATCAAGGTAATTAAGTCCTCAGCCATTTTGATAATCTGTTTTTTAGGCATAGGGGCCTGAGCATGTGGCTCATGCATCAGTTTTTTAGACTCTGAAGTTGTTTTTGAAGCTGGCATCTGTTTTATATAAAAATGTTGAGGCCTGAAAACATCCTCAGAAGCCAGTGCCTGCTCAGCGGCTCCAGACCCATCCAAGGGAGAGACATCCGTGGGTTCAATACTCTGAGAAACTTGCGGCATACCTGACTCCACATGGGTCTCAGTAGAGGCCTTGGACTCAAAAGTAGCGGGTATCAGGGGCTGCGAAAGTGCCTCACTGAGTACCGGCGACTGGCTTAGGAGAAGCCTCGTTGTCGGTTTTGGACCGCAACGGTCTCTCCCTTTTTCTTTGCGTTTTTTGTGAACTGCGGTATTCGGTTTGCTATCCGACAACATTTCAGGGTAATTAAATCTGGATTCAAAATATTTTGAAGCAAAAATATACCGACGCTTAATAGTGCGTTGGTTAAATCTAGCAAAAAACCGACAGCAAGGCACATTATGATCTGGGCCTAGGCAAAGAATACAGTACAAATGAAAATCCTTATGAGGTACTTGCTTCCACAAGTAATGCAATTATTAACTTTTACTGACATCGGTAAGGAGCAAGAAAAAGTTTCCCAATGAGGTACTTGGCTTTAATTGAAGATTTCGGATCTGAAACTCGAATGCAAAAATTTCAGGAGTCGGCCGACCGACACTTGCGAACTGCTTCTGCTTCGGGCACCGCGTGGCAAGAAAGACGGAATAAAATGGCGTCGGCTGCATGTTTTATACCCCTAATGACATGACATCATGGAAGAGGAGACAGCAACTGACGTAGGACCCAAGACTTTGATATCCAGGCCGACTGAGGGCAACCTGCCAGCAGATTACCCAAACGTAATGACTGCAGCAGTGAAACACGAAGAACTTCCTTAGTGTTCTCCCACTGAAAGCACTGGCACATTCTAGCAACAGCCTCCAAGAAAGAGGAAACCCTCACAGGGAGAATCAAAAACTGAGCTCTCCTCGGAGTCTGAATCGGAGATCTGAGGAAAACAAATGTATCCATCCTTGTATTTTCCTGTTCAGATTCAGAATCTTGTATCTCTTCAAGGGAAGAGGAATCTCTTTCTTTTACCAGAAACTACAAGGATTAAAAGTCTTAATTAAACCCAGAGTCAGACCAACTAAACTAAAACAAAACAAGGTGGCATTTCACTTAAACTACTTTTACTCAGCAACAGCAAGCTCTTCTCTCCCAGAACTACTGGTCTGTCTTCCATATTCATGTGTCCTCCTCAGCCATTACCAAAGACAGTACACACTTCCAGAGTATTATAAAGGGTGCTTTACCATGGTCTTTGCTGCTAAGAAAATCAGGAGATGGATTGGTTTAGGCAAACCTATGAAAGCACTTTTTATAAGGAAACATGTTTTTGTACTGAGGGACACTCTATCCCTTTCAAAGGCCAGATATGGCTCACTACATGCAACGGCCTAATGAAGGTGGACATTCTTTGAGCTCAAAGTCAAAGAAGACTTCTAATTTATGCTGACCTTGGGGACAGTATCCGCAGAAGCACACAAATATGCCACACTCCAAGCAGCTCCTAAACGGGACCTAGCAAAATCCAGTTACTGGGCATGAGAACAGCAGTAATCCTTCCTTGGCAAGGCTTTGGCCACCATGGCGAACATTTCGGTTGCTAAGGAAATCCAAATGGCAACAGTTTGTACCATAAATGTTACTTGCAAACATCATACTGGAAGTCTCTCCTGTGTGAAGCCCAGACAGTGAAATGCTTAAAAAGCAGCAATCAATTCACAACAACAGAGTCTAGATTTATCTCACCATCATGCTGATGCAAACTAATCAGCCAATGAAGCCCTTCTGAGACAGGCTCTATGAACTCAAGTAAACAGTCAAAGGTGACGGTCAAACTCACTGGCCCCTTCTGATGGTTTTAACCAAAATAAAAGGAAAGAATTGCCCACCACCATGGGCAGCCAACCATAAAAAGGACAGCTGTGGGATTGCCAGAGCAGTCAACATCCTAAACAACTTTGCTCTCCCTGGAAGAGCCAAGACTGTTTAGTACTTGTGGGCCATCTATGCATGACAAAGCGGTTGCTTCCTCTTTTGGAGTTAAAGTCCAAAAATCTGATTCAAGTGGCCAAGAGGGGAATTATAGAAGTCCTACACAGAAGTGAAGGCCTACTTTCTCTACCGAAGGTCATCTAGCAGGGTCCTAGGTATACTGACTAAAGGGTAGATCCTCTAAGATGTTGATCCTAAGCTCATCCCTGAAGGAGGATAGTCTCAGCCATACCATCCTATGCAGGCAAACTCCTTAGCATGTGACACTAGCCAAAGCATCAGCACAGCTAGAAATGCAATGTTTTGCATGGTATTCTACCACAGTAGCTGAAAGCAGGGTCTTTTCAAATATCCTCCTTGAGCTCAGACTTAAAGTACTCTAGTTTATCCAGTACATTCTTTACCAGATGCTCCTTCAGATGGGAGAATTGAGACAACAGCTGGCTAACTGAAGTGTCAGTGCGACAGAGGATAACTCACAAATACTGTTTAACTAGAGGTAGAGCTTTGAAAAGATCTTGGTTCTTGCTTTGACACCATAGGTTCATAGCTGCGTACTACACTAATGAGCCCTTACAAGCCTAGCCATGCAACCCAAATGTGACCCACAAATTTGATTTATATACTGGGTGATTTACTGAATGCCTCTGTCCATCAGATACATAGGCACCAGACTAAAGAGAGTGAATTTCCGATTACCTATCCACTGATCCAAGTTGCATTTAAAGAGGTATGAGGAAGAACTCTGCTTCACATGGATGGGGAGCCTATTCCAGAGAATGGGAATTGTAAAAAAAAAAGTCTCCAAAATGTCCTATTTATGCTGCAAGCAAAATTTTAGTAGTAGGTCTGATTATTGTTTGGTGGACATGCAAAAGGTTCATCAAAACAGGGTGCATGAATGCTTTGTATGGCAGGCAAAGATCACCTCTCAGAAGTCTGTATGATGCTAAGTAAATAGACAGGGCTTTGATGCAATCGTCATACAACATTTTGTTTAATCCCTATATTCTTTTTGCAAGGAACCTTTGTGGACGTTCCAGCTGCTGCATCTGTCTGGTCAGGTACTTACACCAAAGGGGGCATTATACTCTATGATGGGTCTGATGAGAGCAGAGTACAGTGATATGGTTACCTCTCTGGACCGAGATGCCAAGCTCTTGCTTATAAGTTGAGCAACACAAAGATTTTCTTACCACCTTGGACACATGTTGGACAAAGGCTAGGTTACTATCTACACAAGTTCCCAAACTTGAATCAACTTTGAGGGGTGTTTTACTGAGAATGTAGTTACCCGGGGTGGTTGATTTCAAAAAAGGTACTACAATATAGTTCTTGGTATTGAGTTTTAAGCCACACCTTTGGCATCAAGCATTTGTCTGTGTTAGACCTTTCTGTAAGGTTTGCTCATCGGGGGGGGGGGGGGGTTAATAACTGTGCTCAGTTTGCAATCATCTGAGAACTTGGTTAGCCAGAGGCATTTGACATTGGCTTTGACATCTGAGAAGGAGAAGCCAAAGAGGAGTGGGCCTAGCACACAGCCTTGGGGGACTCCACTGGTGACCAGCCTCTCTGTGGAGGTGGCTTCACCAATTCTAACCTCCTGGGTCCTGTAAGTTAACCAGCTAGCTTTCCAGCATGCTACAAAGGGATTTACTCCTAGTTCTGTAAGCTTGTTGACAATGTCAGAGTGATGTATTGAATCAAATCCTTTAGCCAGATCTAGGTATGCAGTATGCACCATTTCCCCCTCATTCACCGTCTTAGATGCCTTCTGAAAGAAGTCCACCAGATTCAGTAAGCATGGCCTTCCTTTGACAAAGCCAAGTGTCTGGAAGTCTCCTACGTTACTGGTGATAAATTCAGTGATGATGCTTTCCATGGCTTTGGACTAGACAGCCTAATGCGTCTGCAGTTTCCAGAATCTGTTGACTGTCCTCCCTCAAAGTGGGATGACCATTGCTGTCCTCCATTCTTGTGGCACAAAGCCTGTTTTAAGACTATAGTTAACTATTGACTCTAGGGGTCCAGAGAAGTCATATTTTAGACTGTTCAGGAGGTATCATGGGATGCTATCTAGGCCCACTGAAATTGTGTTCTTGGCAGTGGCAAGTACCGACAGTACATGCTCCATAGTTATAGATGGAAGGGTTATGTTTGATGGGTATTTCTTGAGAGATGGTTGCAGGTGTGTGTGTGTGGGGGGGTAAAGGTGGAACTGAATTTGCCTGCTGCTAAAAGGTGTGTTATGGCACAGTTGAAGGCCTTATGGTTATCCTTCACCCAAGAGTATCCTGATCTCAAAGTTAGCTTTGCTTGACCTAATTAGCCTTCTTAGTTGCCTGTTTAGTTTGAACTGAGAGTTTTTATCTTTATGGGAATTATCCTTCCTGATTTTTGCCATAATTACTTTCCTTTTGTTATACATCCTGTTTAATTTGGGATGCCACCACGGCAGATTGTTTCTATTGCAAGTCTTGGGCTTAGTCCTAGTTGGTACAGCAGCTTCTATGCAGCCATTGACATGGTTTTATCATGCTTGAGCATCTGCTGCTGTGTTTTCTGGGTTTGGAAGGGCATTGAATTTTGACAAACCATCACTTAATAAAAGGTAATCTGCCTTGGAATAGTTCGTAACTGTTACTGGTTTTAATGGGAGTACAGAGCTGACTTGGATTTCAAAGGAGACAGCTTTATGGTCCGACCTTAACAGGGAGGCAGAGACAATGGGGGGGGGGAGTATTCCCAAACTTGTGAGCAAGAAGTCCAGGATGTTGGAGCCTCTTCTGGGAGTATTCACTACTTAAAGTCCAGGAATCTCTGTCCTGTAGATTTGTGGCTGTGTAAGGTTCCCAGTCTACAGAGGAGTAATTGACCATGAGTAGGGTGTTAGGCTGGATGGTATCAGTCTCCATAGCAGGTCCAATAATGCATTGCGAGTCTCCTGGGACATGGAGGGTGACCTATAGCTGGCTATGATATAGTAGGGAATTTTGTCGTTCACTGGAGAAAATTTTTCAT